>NW_004955428.1:5243214-5313231 GCF_000276665.1 Chinchilla lanigera
GTAGTCTCCCTGTCACAGCCTCTCAAATACTAAGTTACAGGTGTGGACAACCATGCCCAGCAGATGTCCTTTAATTCTTGTGTGAAGTTACACACTCACTGTAAAACCTGTTAAAGGAGTCTAAGTTTTGCCTTAAGAGTAAAAACTAAATGAATATGTGCAAAATTTCTATATAGCTGTGATAATAATTATTGCTAACTGCATGGTATAGTTTATGTATTTATGTTTCCCAAGTGTACAGGTTTTCAAAGATACAAAGCTGAAAAATATATATTATCATACTTGTGACTTCCAGGGTAAAGTTATTTATGGTGCTAACCTTTTTCAGGCTCAAGTATCTGGCTTTGCCTTACTTGTTTTCTAGCTACTTGTAATGAAATGTATACACTAATCCAATATGAGGCAGTTGGCCAGATGGTACAGATACATTTTCAAGCTTATGTTTGTGTGATTGTTTATAATTGTGCTACAACAGTTAGAGGTACCCAATGCTGTGTAGTCCAGACAGTGTCATTTTAAGGAGTAGTAGCTTTTGAATCCCTACCCCTACCCCTAACCCTAACGGAAAGAAGAGCAAAATACAAGGGGGTAAACTTTTTTTATTAAAGCCCTGGAACTATGTGACTAAGAGTCAAGAATCTATATAGATGGTTTCCAGCTTGCAGTTGTTTGACTTAAGACTTTCTTTTAACTTTACAATGGTGAATAATAATAATAATTTATTTAATAAATTACATAAGATAGTCAACACTTTACTATAAAATAAACTTAATATTAGATGACTTTGCCTAGTTATAGGTAGATGTAAGTGCTCTAGCATGTGTAAGGTAGGCTAGTCTATGTTATGATATTCAGCAATTTAGATATATTAAGTGGTTAACAATATCTTCAATTTATGGTGGTGTTTTTGAAGTGTAATCCCTCTGTAAGTGAAGAAGCATGCTTATTTGATTTATAACCTTTTTTTAAAAACCAGGATCAATACACAGATTTTTATATCCTCTTTTGAACTTTTTCATCTGTGTAAAATGGTTATGGAGCTTAAGACCCTTAAATGAAAATCTCATTCCCCAGAACTCAATTTACACCTAGGGTGGCCATCCTGAAACTTCTGCAGATCATACCGAGGTTGGTATTGATTGTCTGACAATAAATTCTGAGGTACTTAAGACTCTGTCCAATAACATTTTATATTAGATTCTTTCTGGACAGTCTACCAACATGGTGACTGTTTCCCAATATAAGATGAATTGTAACTAATTATAATTAGTTATAAGTAGAAGAAATGTATCACTGGTCCCTACATATACATCTGCACAATCGTTACGTTAGACTCATCTGTGGAAATTTAAAAGTTACAAGCCTTTTTATTTCTATTTTGAAGAGTTTGGATTCTTTTGCTTGGTGAGTCTATAGTATGGTCTTAGAGTGTTTTACCTTTGAATTTTTTTAATTAAAAAATCTCATATATAATGCTAGCTTCAAGAATCAGATAAATGTTACTAAGATTTACCTGAGTATCTAAATTACATAAATTACATTTGTGTTGAACAATCCCATATGAACTATTACTGATTAGTAATAACTTTGCATACACAGTCTCTTAAATAGCTTGGGCAAAAATTGTGGGTTAGATTTGAACATTTAAGAGTATAGAACTTTTTACATGATATTAAATTTCTTTTTCATTTTCTTGATTATTAATTGCTCAGATTAATAAGTATAGCTATATTTCATGTGCTGCTTGTTGTGTGTCAGGCCCAGTCTTGGCTTTGGCAATCACTGTCATTCATATTTATAACTTCTTTTATGAAGCAAAAATTGAAATTTTTACTTTATAGGTCTTGGAAGGTTACACAGCTTACCCATTTCCACATGAAGTGTATTGCTGTGTATTACATGTAGCTTTTCACTTAATGTATATTATCTCTTTTCAAAAAGCACAGCATTCATTGTACCCTTTTCAGAAACAGGATAATAGGTCAGAATTCATCTTGCTGTCAAAATGTATCCTACAAATTAAATGAAGCCTTTCATGGTATTTAGTCCACCATTTCTGAATATATTTTGATTTGTCAGAGAAACATATTTATGAAGACTTCTCAACATAATAAGTTCAGTTTTGGATAATTATTTGTCATACTGAACTCATATTATGGGGTTAATCTTTTAAATACCTGAAGAGAAGCAAGTGAGTTTGTGTTCCTCAAAAACAGGTCAGTATTATTGGTATCCATGTTTCTCTTTTTCCCTTTGCTTTCTGGTTTATAACTCAAAAATCTGAAACATTTAATAGTGTTTTAGAATTTTGTGTTTACCACTTTAAAGAAAATGACATTGTTCAAGTAGAACGAACTACAATTCAGATGCAAGGAAATCGTGAGAGGAACTTGTGGGTCTCAACAATAGATGACTGCTGTTTTGAAGTAAGGATGCTGTTCAGACCAGGGGAAATAGTCACCTTTCATGCAGCATAAATACCCTGGGGCCAAGTCAATAAGATTGCTTGATAGCATATTAAATGTATACCTTCTTATCATAACCATTTCACAGGAGCCTTGTCTTATGCTGAATTGGGAACAAGCATAAAGAAATCCGGTGGTCACTACACATATATCCTAGAAGTCTTTGGCCCATTGTTAGCCTTTGTACGAGTCTGGGTGGAACTGCTTATAATACGGTAAGAACATAGATAGAAAACCTTAATTTCATTATTCTTCTGAATCTTCTTGATTACTTTTAAGCAATTAGAAATGTGCATGTCAAGCAACTCAACTGTAAGCATGCATAATTTAGGACGCAAAATCTGTGATACAATACTTTTATAGATTAAAATTCTTAGTGCAATTTTTATCATTAGCAGTGGTTCACCGACAATGCCAAACTCTGTAAAGAGTTTTTCTTTAATCCTGTTATTCTCTTTTATATTTCTTTTTTTTGATACCAGGAATCGAACTCAGGACCTTGCGCTTGCCAGGTCTCCAGTCCTCTGTTTTATATTTCTAAGAATCATGCTTACTTAAAATTGTAAATAATTTTATTAAATGTACATGAAACATCTCTTTTCAAACTTTTCTAGAATGTGAAGCATGAAATTACCTTGATAAACTGTACCTTTTGACTAACTGGACACAACTAACAATACTAAGAATTAGAGTTTTCTCTTATTGAAGATTATGTCATTAAGTCATTTAACTTTACTCTATTTTCATGACTAAGGCATGTCTGTGTCTGACAACTTGATATGTCATCAAGTCTATCAAGAAGAAAAGCAAGTTTACATACCATAAATGACTCACTTCCTCCCATTAAATCCGTCAGGGCACAAGAGTTGTGAAAATCTTTTGATTTTATTGTGGTAAAAGGTTCCTCTTCCTGATCTTTTTGGCAATAGGTTGTGCTAAGTCACCCTGAATAGCAATTTTCATTCAGTTTTGTGATGAATTTATGAGGTCACATAAGTAGTTAAGAATAGCACAGTCCCTTAAGGTTAGGTAGTTTCCTGACTGTGACTTGCACTTTCTAGCTACAGAATATAATACAAATAACTAGGGAAACTTGCTCTGATTGTAAACTTATTAGACATACATAGCTGAGAACGGGGGTGAGCTTTTATTCTGTCATTTACAGAATGTGGCAAGTACAGAACAAATAAGTATCCATTGACACTAATCATGATTTTTACCGTGTTAAGAGTCTCTACTTCCACAAAGCACTTGAGAATAGTGTATATTTCATTGTCAAGTCTATCCTCATTTCAAACAATTCTGAGTTACTTAGAACTTGTAACAACAAAACAATGACGGAGAAGAATTTTATTCCTTTTCTAAGATTTCCCTACTTGGAATGTATCTTTTGTTTTTTCTATATTCTTTTTTTTTTTTTGTATCTTTTGTTCTTATGTGAATTTTATATACACTTCTAAGGTCGATTTAAATCTTATCTTTTTCATAGTTAATTACCTTTCATCTCTAATTCTTCTAAAAAAAAACAGTCTCTGTTGCTCATTTTACACTGCGCTTAATATCTTGTATTTTTATTTAGTATTTTAGGTGTTTGTGTTCTGTTTTCCTGTTAAATGCAAGCTTTTCAATGACATAAGATCAGGTCCTACATTTCTTATAACCTTTGTACCAGTGACTGTGTATATAAATATTCTGGGTATGCATTCTTTTCTAATAAGTGATAGAAATTTTATACTATTTTGAATGCAACACATTCAGCATTCAAATAATGCACTAATTTAGGTAATTAAAGTGCTGACCTGTCAGGCTCTTGAACTTTGGTGTTATACTTGAATCTGTCTTCACGCATGTATTTGTAACCTTGACTAATTGCTTGGCATTAGTCATAAACACAACCATTCCATTTGCTATTGCACAGATATTGTACTCATTTATAAATTTATTCATTCCACATATTGCCATCAAATAGTGAATAGCAAGATAAAGAATTCTAAATTTGCATGAATCCCAAGTTTTGCTCTCAAAGAGTTGATAACTCATTGTTTCTTTAATTTTGAAAGAAATGCTTTATGGTGTGTGTGTGTGTGTGTGTGTGTGTGTGTGTGTGTGAACAGGAGAAACTGCCTAGATAGATTCTCAAAGCTTTTAACTGTATTTATATATTCCTTTGTCATACTGAACTCATATTATGGGGTTAATCTTTTAAATACCTGAAGAGAAGCAAGATATCTAAGTATTTTAATGTTTCTCTTCTATTACTTATATGCAGGATACCTAAATATTTCCGTTAAAATTATACCTTCAGATTAAGTCACTGTTGCCAGGTATAATCTGTAAAGCACATTCAAGGAAAGAAAACTCCCAGTACTTAGGAAGAATCATTAAATTAAATTCACTCACTCACCATATATTCAATATGTATTGAGTTTCTATTTCTTGGGAGACATTTACTAAATGCTGGAGATAAAATCATGATTAAGATGGACTTACGGAATTCAAAATCTAGTTGGAAAAAAAGAGATATCAATCAGAGAATCACACAAGTGAATATAACTTTGGCACCATGAGAAGCAGTGTAGACAGGAGGCTAGGGCTCAGTAAAGGCAGACTCTGGGAGATGTTACCCAGTCAAAAAGTTGGAGAAGCATTTCTGGACCAAGGAAGACTGAACCAAGACTTAAAGAATTAAAAATAGTGAGTCGAAGACACAGGATTCTGATTATTCTAGTGAGAGAAAGCCACAGAACACGTAGAGGGAACTTAGACCAGATAGAATCTTGAGTGCAAAGGGAGGGATATTAACATATCCAGAACATGTTTTGAAAATGGTAAATGACATGGTTAGATTTTGATTTATACCTCATTTGGTGAACAATACCACCATGCAAAAACTCCAAGGAAACTCACGTGAAAATTTCTATAAATGATGGAGTACAGGAAACATAGTCTCATTCATAGAAGAGAAAAAAGGCCTCTAGGAAAAGTAGAAAGGCAACCTATTTATGGTGCTGTCTAGTAGCAGCAAGCCAAAGTTGGAAACACATAGAGGTGGTTGAGTTTCTGATTATCGAAGAATCAATTAAGAGGTGTAGGTAATCATGAGAAGGAAGAGAAGCTGCAAGGGAAGCCAGGTATCAGAAAGTAGATAGTTCTATGAACTTTCTTGTGAATGGAAAGGGTATATATATGAATATGGATTGTCCATTGCAACCTAATTAAATATGGAATCTTTAAATTACAGACTTTACTATTACACACATTCCATGTGCTAAGTAGTAAATAATGCCTCATGATAGGAAAATTTTAGTGAAAGTGTTATGCAGTTTTTCCTGTAATTATTATTATTTTTCTTTCTTTTTCATTTTTCAGCCCTGCAGCTACTGCTGTGATATCCCTGGCATTTGGACGTTATGTACTGGAGCCATTTTTCATGCCATGTGAAATTCCTGAACTTGCAATCAAGCTCATTACAGCTGTAGGCATAAGTGAGTATTACAGGTACAAGTGTGAAAGGGAGGGAAGCAATGCAACAGTTATTGAGAAATGAGTTTCCTTGGAGGTTTTGCATGCTGGTATTGTTCACCAAATGAGGTTGTTTTTCCCTTAGAGTTCCAAATTTGTGTTGGAAAATATGGAAAGAATACAGATTTTATACAGCCTCTGGTATTTTAATGCATACCAGTTTTGCATTAGGTCACCAGATATGATGGCCAATCTTTTAAAATACACAAAAAACTGTGTTGGTAAAATATTAAGTAGATTGTATATGAAGAAGATTAGTAAGAATGAAAACTGAACTACTTTGTGATTTTTCTAAATTGAAAATTATCCTATCTTAGTGATATGTTGAATTACAACTTGTGCATGGTCATGGAATTACATTGATTTGTTAGGCCTGTGTGTTGTGTTCATATAATTTATAGTGTTAATACTGTCACTCTCACAGATTTTGCTATCTCTGTGGGCCATGAGAAGAATTTTCGCTTAAGATTTGATAACTAAACATTTCTCACTTGGGAAATTTTCTTCATGGGCTGCAAATTAGAATGTGATTCATTTATTATTAATGGACACAGATTTTAGAAATTGAAAAAAAGTGGAAATAAAAAAAGAGGAACATGCACAAAATGATATAAGTGATATAAAGCCAAATCTCATTCTAACTTCTTAAAAAATTCCAGAATGTCATGAGAAAGGATAACAATTCTACATGCAAATCAAATCATTGCTTAGGAGCCAATATGCTCACATTTAATTAACAACTCAGAAATAGAAAACTACATAAGAATGACTGAATTGCACGCTCATAGAAAAATGGTTAGGATGTTATTCTAAAGCGTTGCAATAGAACAATAAAAAACAATACACTTTTGACAGAGAGGTGAGTGGTTAAATTGTAGGAAAAAGTTAGGAATTACATATAGAATATCTCTTATGGTGGTTACTTATATTTCTGAACTTATTTTAATTTATCTTAGATTTCTTACTTTATCCATTAAATGTGCATGATACACTTATTCTGTGAAGTCTCTGAAAAGACAAAGAAGATTAGCCAGAATAGACATTTTCAAGTTCTAGAGAGACAATGATATGTCTACTTAAATCATCTTGTTCTTAATCCACATATACAGATACCAGACATAGGGAAGATAAGGGATATAAGAGCAAGTCCTTTAGCCATTCTGTACCTCTGTGTTCTTCTCAATTAATCATTCCAGTGTTATAAGGTGCTGGGACTACAAAATGATTTTTAAATGAGATAATATGTAGAAAATGTTTTGGGTCATCTTTAATTTATAAAGAACACAATACAAATGGTAGCTATTTATGTTCCTGTGGGAAAACATCATTGGAATTTCCACGAGACTAATGGCCTTTAATTTGCAGTCTTTCCAGTCCCTCATATAGCTCCTAGCATGTTATTTGTGTTCAATAATGATGTATTACTGATTGATTTTATGAAAATAATCTAAGAATTTTTTTCTGCAGCAGGAAAATCTACAGTTGTGTAATTGTTAAATTTGGAGGACCATATATCTTCAGTTTTCTCAGCTAGCAGGGAAATATAATGAAGTAGGGTTTGTTTGATAAGATGTTCAGATCTAATGCCATGGGTTTTGGGGGACTGAGCTCACTGGATGCATAAAATCTGGGATTTGAAGTTAGTTTTCATATGTTTTATGTGCTCTTTGGCTAATTATTAAACCTTATTTAGCCTGAGTTTATTTATTGGGAAAATGCCTATGAACAAGTAATTTATTTTGAATGACTATAGACAAATGAGACTGTCTATGGCAGATTTTTAAGACCTTTAAAAGAGTGCCCTGCCCATAGAAAATTCTCAGTCTGGTGTCCTACTAAAGGATTGAATTAATGGCCATTTTTTGTTTGTTTGTTTGTTTTCCAGTACCAGGAATCGAACTCACAACCTTGCGCTTGCCAGGCAGGCACTTTGCCTCTGAGCTAATTCCCCAGCCCCTAATGGCCATTTTTATATTCACCATATTCTTGTTCCCTGAATGACTGAGACAGTCATATCACAGATACTATGTTAAAGCTGACAAGATAACTGATTGATATTGATAACCCTGGAAATTAATAATACAAGTTATTGATTAAATGCTTTAGTCAGAGGTTTTTAAGTACATCCTTTTTGTAAATCTGAAATCTATAAATTTTGCCTGCTTCAGACTTGCAATTAGAAGGCCAATGATATTGCTGTTTTTCTAACAGGAGATGACTTAACTTTTTCCAATTCCATTAAACTTTTAAAGGGAAAATTTATATTTTAGGTGATTAAATGGAAACTGTTGAAAGCAAAGGCTTAAAGCAGTTGTGAGAAAGGACAGCAAAACATGTTTGCAAAATGTGCTGTGGCAACTAATGATGGGACTGTTTGTAAAGAACCCAAGTAAGTCTTGGATGAACTGGGACAATTCCTTCTATTTCTGCCACTAGTTATAATATTAGTGTATACATGTTGATGTTCCCTTTCTAAGCTTGAGATTCTGAAAAAGGACTGTGTTCCCACAATCAGAACCACTTAAAAAGAAAAGGGAAATTTTTTATGACTTAATGGGAAGTAATTTAAATTAATGGCCTAATTGGGAAAGTCAAACTGTCTTTAAGAAGAATCTAGCTTTAGTGAAGCAATGGGGGGCGGGAGAGCGGGGAACGGAGACAGAGAAAGAGAAATTTACCTAGGGGCAAATCTCTCACATCCTTTATTTTTCAAAGTGACTCTGGGTGGTTTGCTGCCTGTAGGGTTGGAAGGTTACTGGGAGGTAGAAAATAGAGTTTAATTGCATGAATTGCTTCCCATGTTTCTGGAGGGAAGCAGGGAGTTTCAAATCTCTAGTTAAGTATAGAAAAAAGTCACTCCTGGAGGGTCCTGCTATCTCGTAGAAAAAGTCAAATTTTATAAAATAGAACAAACCATTTGAAAGATGAGAGTGCGGTGAGGAGTTAACTAAAAGCTAATTTACCTTCATTAAAAAAAAAAAGAACTCTGCTTCACTTCTACCAAATTCATAAATACGAAAGGTTTTCGCTTAGCTGAAATCCTATGTACTTTGGTAAAGAGGTCACAGATAGAAATTTTACTGGAGAATTTTGTGTATTCACATTTCATTGCTCTCTAAAGTCTAATCACTGCCTTCATCTTCCATGAGAAACCATGCTGTCCTTTAATTAAACACTGAAATATGTTCAATACTTGAAAACATTCAGGCTTTTGTTCTGGTCTCTTAAATCTGGATCCTCTATACACGTACAGATGAATGACTCAATATTACTGTTACTGGCTAGCCTGATTCTAAGAGTGGCTCATCTTCTAACGGTCACCAGGTTCTGTGTTGCTTGCCTCTCCCTGTGGATTAGATTCCAGGTTCTTCTTGTCCTGAACAAAGAACTGAACAAACTGAGAAACAAATAAACAAACATAAAAACAGCAACAAAGTTTATTCGAGAAAGTAAAAGTGAAAAATGAAAAGGAAACAGGGTCTGCCTAGCAAGCTTGTGCTGAGTAAAAGAGGAAAAAGCATGATAAAAGAACACCCTGGAGGAAGCAGACTGGGAGATCCCAAGGACAAGCCACCGTAACAAGTTCTGCTTGTGGCGCCTCTCTTTTGTACTGTCCAAATCTCGAGGAAACCCATGAGAAGTTCTTCATATAAGTCTTGAGACTCAGTGCTGAGGGAGTGGGGAACTGTTTGGGGAATGTGTCTGGGATCTTGTAGTTAACAGGTCAGCCTACTTCCTCAGCCAGTTTTGCCACATCTTACTGTCCTATCTCATTAACATAAGAATGCTTTACATAAAATGTGAGATCTAGTCCTAGTTCGCTGCCTCAGAGGCTTCTTTGAGTCTTTAATCCTTTCCTAAATTATTCTCTATGGATGAGTGTAAGGGTTCCATACTATCTCTCCGACCATGTAGGTGTAGTAGGGGAGGAATAAATAAAATAAAATTTGGATTGCATCATGAAGACCAACTGATGGGTTCTACAAATGTATTACTATATTCTCTTTTCTTCAAACTCTTTTCCTAGCATTAAATTCTATGAAAGAAAAATCTAGAACTGGTTCTATGTAAGCATTTCAAATATAGAGTGCCTTTGTTTGAATTTTCTGAAGCATGGTGTACTACTCCTTTTGTACTGACTATAACTAGATTATCAGTACAACCAATTCCTAGGTATATATGCACAGTGTTAAAACATACAAATACTGCCAAACAATAACTATGTCTTTTAAGAGGATGATAAATTAAATGTGGAATTAAAGTGTCCTGAGATCCAAGGCAAGATAAACATGAACCTTTACAGAAAGGCAAGGCCATTGACATGAGTTTGAAAGGTTGGGTTTATATCTTTTTGAGCTATTTCCTCATTGTTTTACTTATGAATTTATGGCAAAGTGTGTGTTCTGGAGTTAAACTATCTAGGTTACAATCTTATCTTCCCACTTACTGCCTATTAGAATATAGGCAAGTACTATGAATCTGGGCTGCTTATTTTAAAAACAAGACTAACAATAATGACGTCACAGAGCTATGTGGATTAAATAACTTTACCCATGTAATGTCTTTGCACAGTATTTGCCACGAATAGTGGTTTACATGTATTTAAGTGTTGCCATTTTTATTCCCAGTAGTGACGTAATAGATATAGACTACCTTTCTGCTTTTAAAAGTGTTTAATGCTACACATCCTCTCTGAAATTAATACATCCAGGAAATGAATTCTAAGAAAAAGATAAAGGGAACCCAGGCAGTTATTGCCAAAAGCAGCAGAACCACATACTTTATCTTACCATGCAGCATATATCCACAGCATTCATATATTTTATCAGTTTGGCATGAAGCAGCTACAGATCAGAAGCCAGAAAGAATCTGAACCTGAGTGAAAACCCAATATATCCAGACTCTTTAATCTCTCTCTTCAAAAACCAAAGGCAGACTTGAATTATGGACAGTGCAGAGAGAAATACTTGCCAGTCTTTAAATCAGAGCACCACTCTTTAACATTCCTCTAAACATCCCCTTCAAATACAGCTCCTTTCAAATATGTATTTCTTATCCCCAGGATTTATAGATACAGCTTTCATTGCTGCATTTCAGTTCTTAGGAAACTGTATCATAAATAAGTAAATAAAAACTATACAGTCCTATATTTTCATTTTTGTAAAAATTTGAGCCAGGAAAAAAAAATCCAAACTGTTGTAATTATTTCCTCATGTGTAAAATTAGCAATTACTCCAAGGAAGTAAAACTAGGGCCAGAGAACTGGCTCAAATCTCTTATTATTACAAAGCTAGGAGGGAGTATGTACCCAAAGACATAGTTTCTGTTTATTTCAGAAACTCAGAATGCGCTTGCATTTAGTGAGTCCCAAATCCCTTTTCAATATTGGTGGGTAAGCAACATACACAGTCTTAAATTCTGCTGTACAGACACATGATGAAGCAGCAGTTCTAGCCGCTGGAGAGCCCTCCCTGTGCCTCCACACGGGCTGCCTGCTCCTTCTTAAGCTGCACCTTCAGGGTCACGCAGGCGCCTCTCAGCTGGAATGTGGTGCTCCAAATAATGAGTGCAATGTCTGGGTGCTCAGAGGAAGCAAGGTTTTGAGAAACCTTCGAGAAAAATTGGTCTTAACCAGAATTTTTGTTTCTGCTGGAGAAGAGGAAGCAAGATGAAGTTATCAGTTCACAGTATTTGGTTTGTTTTGTCTTCCATTTGTTTGAGAAAATTTTATGAAATATAAAAGAAAATCCCAAATATTCACTTTTCCCTGTTTCAGTAAGTATAACACACTCTTAGTGCAATAACAAACCCTCTTTTTCCTTTTCAAATATAAAGATGGCCAGATGCTCCTAAAATAGGGTATGTCCTCCCTTTTGCTCTCCCTCCCTTTTCCCTCTTTCTTTCTGTCTGCCTATATCTTTTCCTTTTTCTCTTTCTTCTTCCTACTTCTCCCGGGGCCCGGTTTCCACTGGAGCACTTTCAGCGATAGTGTTTTCGGTTTTAGGGCTCTGTTTAAAAGAAAGGAATGCTGTTCTGTGGCTGATGGGCACATGAGATCATTTCCCCTCTTTCATGTCAAAGTTGAACCTCCATAATTAAAAAATAATCATTTACATATGATGACTCATTTATCACAGTCATTTGCATAGAGAAAGAAAGGAATCACAGGGTGGTGAAGAAAGAGCAGGATTGCTCCAAACTATTTTCAGTATAATAATACTTTATATCAGTGTAACAATACTCCCTCAAGGAGGGAGAAGTAGTTTTATATTTTTATCATTCCTGATAAAATAATGCCCTTTGCTGTTGACAGTGGACCTGTCTTCATGTTTTCAGCTTCAAAATACATGAAACATTTTCCCTTTCCCTTTGGCCTTCCCTGTAGCTGAGTCAGGGCTTTGGCCTCATCAATCGTTTTTCTGACTCCTCCTCTGAAAAAGTCTTCTGTACTTACCCCCTTATTTCACTTTCTATGTGGTTGCTGGTTCCCTTATTTCCCAATTTTAAATATTTTAAAAATGATTTGATTTCTTTCTTTCAAACATTTCCAGCTTTGTTGAGATATATTTGACAAACAAAATTGTATGATGTTAAGGTGTAAGATGTTAGGGTCTAATATGCATATATTTTATAAAGTGTTTATCACAGCAAGTCAGTTAATGCAAATATCATTCTTAGTTACCACTGTATTTGTTTTGTGGTGAGAACAGCTAAACAAATTTGGTGACTGTCAGCTACAGCCACCAAAGCACTATGTGTTCATTATAAAATTTATTGAAATATTGCTGAAAAATAAATATCAGGAGTTGGAAATTATTTCGTATGTTATCATGTATAGATACTTGCTGTTAGTGTTTTGGTAATTGTCCCTTCAGGATTTTTCCTTTCTTTTTGTCTTTATTTCCTGTCTTTCTTTTTACTATCTCTGTCCATCTGTCTGTCTATCTATCTATGTATCTATCAATCATCTATCTATCTATTTATCTATCTATCTACCTATCTACTTTATATACCTATCTATCCATCCATCACTGTTGGTCAATAATATATCATGTAATAAATATTTAATTGCATCATGATTTTAAGTGATTATGTATAAAGCCATCAAATAAGATATATCTTAATTAGTCCTTCTTTAAGGGTGTACGTTGTTAAAATTTCTACCATTACATGTGTTGATAACACAATGTAGTCAAATACTGAAATGAACTAGTGATTATATCAGACAATGAACAGTATGAGGACTACTATTATTATTCTACAGATGGAAAACCTACAGTTATAACTCCATGAACTTGAAGTTCTTTGTCTAGGGTATCCCCAGTCATTTCTACAGGGTAGAGGAAGAAGATTTTAGAGAGTCACCACTCACCTCTGCTTTAGATTTTCCAATAGAGGATCCAGTTCATTCACACATTCACACAAAAATGTGTGAGTTGTCTACCCAGGCCAGGCATGGGGCTGGGTACCGTCAGTACAGACATGAGTAACCCTTCTCCACTTGACATATTCATGTTCCACGAGGTGGGAAGTGTGAATAGTTACTGCTTCCTGGGAAACTGTGGGCAGCATCATTAAGAATGGGAAATTCAGCTAGCTCTGGGCCCAGTTTGTATTCTAACACAGAAATTCTTATGTCTCAAAACATACCTTGGAAGCAGGTTGAAAGTGAACTTTTCATATGTTAATTGAAAAGTGGAGAGTGACCCAAAAAGAAAAGCATGGGTTAAACTAATGCTGAGGGGGCAGAATGAGATCCCAGCTAATTTGTCTGCTTGTTTCTTCTGGAGCATGCTCTGCCCCTGTGGGTGCACTATCATTGAGGTTGCAAACACTTGCCATGTGAAGCTAGGGTCTGTGACCACTTCAGCATTTGATTAGAAGATATTTTTATATGCCTCTTAGAGCCACTACAATGTATGTCTTTTCTTACTGACATATACAAAGAACAGAGAGAAATTACAACTGTCTAAACTTGTCAAATTATAATGTACACAAAAATAACCAGGAAATCCTGTTGCACTGTAGATTTGCATTCATCTGGTCTGAGGCAGAGCCTGAGATTCTGCATTTCTAAAACTCTTGTAGGCAATGCCAACACTGCTGGTTTTTACATTGCACTTTGAGTAATAAGCACCTAAGATGTCTTTGTGCCCACAAGCATTTGCCTTTTATAACTTCATCTATTTGTTTGCAGCTTTAGTGATGGTCCTAAATAGCATGAGTGTCAGCTGGAGCGCCCGGATTCAGATTTTCTTAACCTTTTGCAAGCTCACAGCAATTCTGATAATTATAGTCCCTGGAGTTATACAACTAATTAAAGGTACGGACTGAAAAGTAAATGCTTTTAAAAATACGTATCTGCTTTTGGTCTCTTCTAACACTAACTTTTGCTGGTACCAGCAGAATCCTTAATTAGTCTCTGCTTGTGGAACTTAAACTCCATACCGTCATCTAATTGATTTGAAAGGCTGCTACATTGAGGGTGAGTTGGTATTTACAGTTGAGAGGCAGCGAGAGGATTAAGCCTGGGTCAAGCAACAAAATAAGGCTTCAGTAAATTCTCTTGATATAAATTGCTTGGAGTGAAAACTCAAAGTGGGAGAAAACTCTGCCAAGATTATTTTTTAAAAAAGTCCTTCACTACAGATGAATATGTTCTTTTATTTTTACTTTAAAATTGTTCACTAGTAGTAATCAAGTTTAAAGAGAAAAAGGATTTCTGGAAAATAATGAGACATGGTTGACAATCCTATTATGTTTTGGTTATCATTTCTTTTACCTTGAGAGTGGTATCATCAGCAGAGTAGTCAGATATGGGAATAACATTCCTAGAAAAAAATTCCAAATATTGATTTCATAATAAAAGCAGCTGCAAAATCTTAACTTTAATTGTTACATTATTTTCAATATAAAATTTGCACTTCTACCAAAATAGATCATTTTTCTGGAATTATTTGTCCTAGAGAGTTTATTATTTGATAACAGAAGAAGTTGAGGGCCAATGGCACTTAAAGTTCTAGATGTTTCAGGAAAGATATGCATGTGAATGCTTGCATTCCATGGAAATTTTTGGAGGAGGTCCACATGAGTTATTTAATTGGCAGTGGGCACTCTAGTAGGAAATAATAGGAAAGAAAGAAATGTAAAGAAGTGACTTATAACTTGAGCATGTTAAGTATTTAATGTTTACATTGATTTTGTCTGTTGGAAGGCAGGGAATTTATAGAGAAATGTAATGACATTGCAGGAAAAGAATTACAACAAGGCAAAGGAAATGCCAAAGTTCAGCAAAATCATGGCTGTTGGTAGAGGCTTTAAACAATAACAAACATTGAAAGATCGGTCACTCTGTAGCTGGGAAAAGGAGATGCTGTTGTCCATTTAATAAGCCTAGTGGGAGATCTTACAGCCCTGCTGGCAAAATGCTTTCATCAAATCCAGCAACCTCAGCCAACTCGCAACAGACACAATGAAGAGTTTGAACACGAGGGCTTACGCTGAAAGGAAGATGGGAGCTTGCTCTTCTAATTCACCTTGCCCTCCACAGAGCTGGTCCGCTGAGCTTCTCTTTTGTTCATCAGGAGTGTATGCAGAATCATCTACTCTCTTAGTACTTTCGCTTTTAGGGCTAAGTCTTTAGTCTTCTGTGAAGGCCTTCTTTAGTATTTGGAAATTGCAGAAACTCTGGGTCACTGGCTGTTCTTTAGTTCTAGTTCAGATTCCAAAAATTGATATACTATCCCCTGAAAGTAAGATAAAATTTTATTTTTCTTTTTGATGTGATATCAGACATTGGTGACAGCATTGGAATCCTTAGTCAGTTCTGACCACTGATTTATATATGTGTATGAGGTGTATTTGATTGCCCAAATGGTAAGTACTCTATTTTAAGTTCTACAAAACAAAAGAAAATCTTGATTTGATGTAGGTCTTGGATCCTTGGGCAGTTACAATAGAGTGGCCCTTAATTAATACTTATGAGGTCAGTGCTTAGGGTGGCCAGGTTCCTTCTTAGATCTCACCCAACAGGGAAGTTCACTGAGTATATTGGCACATAAAAAGTAAATTTTAATATTTTGGAGAGCATTGTAGTAGATATTTTTGTTCTCTTAGTACAAAATGAGATAAAATTATAGTTTTCTTTGTAACGTGATCACATATTTTCTATATTAATCCGAGATTCCAGGAAGAGAAAGACTTCACTAATCTATCTTGCACATCCATTTCTACTCTAATTAGATCCTGATAATGCTGTGCACTTGCTTATGAATATGTGTTGAACTTTTCTTTGAACATTAGACTTTCACATCTTCCTGGGACCTCCGCTATACGGCCACAGTATCCCTGAGGTTTCGGAATAAACTGCTTCTCTTTCGTATTACTTGAAGAATGGCATTTTTGAAGATCTGTGCTTTTGACTCAGTCTTCACAAAGATTATTTTTTCTTTTCCCTTATTGATTATTCAGTGCTGCTCCCTGAGGAATACTGTCCCTTAGGCCAAGGAGACCACAATTATGATAAAAGAATACTCAAGAGATGGTTTTATCCGAAGACCAGTATTCATGTTTTCCTTCTATAGGGACAAAGAGATATTTGAATAAAGCAGGCATTCCTGACTCACTGTATCATTTTAAAAAGTGAACTATACATATTTGGAAATCCTACTTTGAAGGAAAAACTCAACATTCTCCAGTTTTGGGTTCCTGTACTCTCTGTAAATGTTGCACTTGGTAATGAAGGCAGCAGCTGAGATTTGACTTGGGAGACACTGTCGACCATACACATCAGCTGGTTTCTGTCCTATCTAGCTTCTATCCTTCCTCTGTTGACCAAGTACACAATGAAGTTATTTCTGATTTGGGCAATTTCATTTGTTGCTCTCCTTGGGAAATGGAGACCTCTTTTTTGCTAAAGTTTGAATATTGGCTTAGTAGATCTGATCTCTAACTTTTAAAACTATCCAAAACATATACAAGCAAAAACTCCACTGCCATACACAAAACAAAGAAAAAAACGTGAACAAGGTTGTTCAATCCACATTAGGTGCAAAATTTATTAAGATGTAGTTTAGAATTCAGTGTAATTTCTCTTTAATGTTTCAAGAAGAAAACTGTGCCCTTCCTGGGACAGAGTCAATTTTATTTTATCTATGAGTGACCAGCTGCTTTTGTGGCCAGAGTAGAGGTGTGCTCCAGTGAGGGCTTGTTTTTAAAATGCTATTTTCATTTTAGGTGTAACTTTATTAAAAGACAAATGTGAAATAAGATGCCTAGTGATCAGTATATTTTGGAACTTTTTCTCTAGGATGGGTAGAGTATTAATATATAAATCTGCTAGTGAGTAGAGAGTAAGAAATATAGACTCAAAACAGTTCTGCTTTATTCTCTGATTCCTGTGTTAATGGTTAGAGTGAATAATAACTGGCTCTCTAGGAAAGCTCTAAATTTTTTGCATTCTAATTGCAGGGCAAACACAGCATTTTAAAGACCCCTTTTCTGGAAGAGACGCGAATATTATAGGGTTGCCGTTGGCTTTTTATTATGGAATGTATGCGTATGCTGGCTGGTAAGTTATGTGTAGATCTAGTACTTTGAGTGATGTATTAATTCCTTGAAGTATTTGCTTAAGTATAAAGCAAGGTGCTAGGGAAATGCGATTAGCTATAATCCAGTGTAACATGCAGTACTTGAAATGGGAAATATGGGGTAGCCCCTCTACCAGGCCACTTTCTGTGCTCACAACTGAATGCAAACCTGATGTTATAAGGTTGGAAAGCTGTGATACTTTTCCTCACCCATGAAAAGGGTCAGAGCTGACATTCATGTAACAAAAGACAGAGTAACAAGAGACAAGAGTAACAAATGCATTTCATCATAAATTTGCATGACATGGAAATCCTCAGAAAAGATGTCCCAGCATCCCAGGGAAAACTTTCTATTTTTATGAACAAAAGGAATGGTAATAGATAAGAAGTAATGGTAATCAGTAAGAGGGGAAATCCAGCAAGGTGAGTATGTTTAAACTCTTGGATTTTCTGTGTAGCATCCCTTCCTCCAGGTCTGGGGCAGGACTCCTCAGGATCAAAGGTCTTATAACTACTATCAGACTAGGTAGATCAGAGGAGTTCTTCATGACCAGCTCCCACACAGAAAGACAGAAAGTTGGACTATATTTGTAGAATTTATGGCTTGCTTTCAAGGAGAGAGTGTCTAGTTCTTATGAATCTTTGGGAAGAAGAATCATATTTTTAATGGCTTGCCTTGGACAGGAAGAGAGAGGAACAGAAATAAAGGCAGAAGATCTTCACATAGATCTTGCTTCTGAGGTCCTACAGTTCCCACTAGTTCAAAATACTCATTATGCCAAGGCACTAGGGTTTGGGATACCGTTTTATGAGTCCAACACAATGAATTGACTGCTGGATTTAGTTTAATGTCATAAAAACAAATGCGTGGTCAGGCGTGGTGGTGTGCGCTTGCACAGTTATTACTGAACTCAAGAGACTGAGGCAGGTGGATAACTGAGGTTGAGGCCAGTCTGTGCTACGTAGTGAGTTCAAGGTCAGTCTAAACTACATAGTCAGATTTTGTCTCAAAACAAAACAAAACATATTAAAAATCCACACAAAACAAAACAAAACAGTAACAAAACATAAATTCTGGGTTTTAAGAGCTAGTATAAATCACACTTATGCATCAGTAGCTGGGCATGGTGGTGCACACCCGCAATCCCAGCTACACAGGAGAGAGGCTGAGTCAGGATGATTACAAGTTCTAGGGCAGCCTGGGCAACATAATGAGTCTTTGGCTCAAATTCTGAGAAAGGTCTGGGGAAGTAACTTCATTCTCCCTGGGTTCAAAACCTAGCATCCCCCAAATAAAAGCATGCATGCATGCATGCATGCATGCATATATATGTACATAAAATTATGTAGCAGTAAGGACAAAATAGTGTCTTTAGATCCTAGAAATTAGTCCTTAGCTTGTCAAAAGGTCTAAGTGAAGCTCTAAGTATATTTATAAAGAGCGATGAGTGCTTTTTTTCCTACTTCCCATGAGGAAGAAGTAATTCAGGAAAGAAAAAAGACATTCCCAGCAGATTAAAATGGTGCTCTGAATGCAGGAAATAAGAAACAAAGATAATAAAAACTACCTGTACCAGGTCATGTGTAATATTTTAAAACTTTCTTAAAATTTCCCTGATATTTGAAAACTAAAATATGCCACAAAGATGATCAAAATAGAGACATATTTCCTTTGAAGAATATCCATCTGTAATAGCTACTGTTTGGGTTAAGACATAGAATATTATACTTAAGACTTGCATTGTTCAGTAGCTTGAATAATAATAGTCATGCCTGAGAATGGAACTTTTCCTAAATTTTATTGACCTAGTGTGACTTAGTTGAGATAACTATTTCAAGAAAGCCCACTAGGTACAAAGGTAATACAGTACTTCAACATCAAAGTCGTTATAACAAGATTAACTTTCTTTGGCAATTTAATAAGTGTATTTATAAAACTAATATGGCTTCAGCTGTGAGAATGTTTTATGAGTCACGAAATAATAACAGGAAACTTCACTAGCTCAAGCATTATATAAATTCCTAACACAAATTTAATTTCCTATCGTTTCTTTAGTTTTTAAAATCTCACCTTCAGTAATGCAGGGACTCTAAAGATATATTTAAAAAGTAAATAGAGTGGTACCCTGTTAATCTCACTGAATTAATGAAGTACTGCATTAGAGGAGAATTAAGAGACTATGGCAACATCACGTTTTTGCATGGCTTTGAAGCAAAATATGTTGAAAGTCGTTAGAAGATTGTTGCTCTAAGGAGATCAGGATAAAATATTTGTATGTTTCCCAAATATTTTTACAGCCATTGTGTGTAAGCATTAGTTTTCAATCACTCAATGCTTTTGAAGTCCTTTTACTTTTGTCCAAAGCACAATGTGGTGCTGGGCAGAGAAAAGAACTGAGTATGATTACAGGGTTAGAAGCAGAATCAACTCTTTTGTGGCTATTCAGCCTGGATCACAGCTCCACGCCCTGGGGCAGCAGCCAAACTAGTGTGAGGGTCGCTGGGAGCCTCCAGAGCAGATCAGGAAGGTAGAGAAATCTTTCAGCTACAGTCAGGCGCTGGGAGCCTCTTCAGTGCTTGGTCAGGAATGTGGAATGTGAAGATTCTCACAAGGGAGATTTGATTAATTCTGTTGAATGAAGTTTCTTTTGCCTGTGAGTATTATGCGTCTGTTCCCACGGAATCTTAAAATATTTCTGCCTTCCTCTCTTCTGGAACCAGCACTGAATATTCAGGTCACCTGCTTGATGTAGAGCCAATTTTCTCCACTTCTGAGGCTTTGGAGAGCTGACAGATTTCTCCATGTATAAAGACTTTTCAGTTTTAATTATCTTATTAATATTGAATTTGATTGGTGCTGAACCCAAAATGATATTCTGTTTACAGGGTAAAAGGGATTTACGTGCTTTATTTCTACTTCCACGTAATCTTCATGTCTACTCCCCATTTTAAGAAGCTAGAAACCATTGATTTCCTTATACTTTCGAGGGTTCCATCACAGTATGCAAAAGTAAAAAAAGTTCAGGATTTTAAATGGGATGTTCTCTGATACAAGTGGTTAACACAGGGGACATATAAGTTACTGTGTTTTTATAAGTGGTTGTTCTACAACCTGAATGCTTTGTGGAGAGGTGGAAATAATCTGTTTATTAATCCATGACCATCAGTCTTAGAAAAAAGAAACCCGGTCTAGAAAAAATACTCTGCTGGTTTGAAGTTCTAGAGAAGTAATTATCTGGATGTAGATAGCCTAAGGTGGAAGCAAAGAGATTTCCCCAATAGAGGAGCATTTATTCACTTTCCAAATGCGACCCCTGCCTGTTGGACTGCTCCATCTTTCCGGATATAATAACAAGACTGGGCTGTACAATTATAAATGTGGAACTGGAGATGAGCCATTGCTCCCTACATTGCTGTCAGGACAACAGTGTTACACACACGCACACACACACACATACACACACACATACACACACACATACAAGTAGGGGCATTGTAAATGGAACAGACAGAAGTGGTGCAGTCATTGTCATCAGACTGACTGGCCAGCCTGTTAGCCTGCTCATAAAAGCAGCAAGACCAGTGTTGTCCCAGAGAACCTGCCCTGTGAGTAATCCAAGTCCTCACAGTTGAATAAGAAAAAGTCTTCACCAAACCTTGGAGAAGCTGAATAAACTTTTGGCTCTGAAGAGCACAGAACCCTTACAATATGATGAATATTCCTTCATAGAAATATGACTAAGGGAAAAGAAATCATTAGCCCAGCCAGGTCACAGAGTTGGGTCAGAACAAGTATAATATATTGCCATTGTCTGCATTCAGAGAAGAATTTCTGCCAGTTCCCTGGTGGCCCTAGGGAACTCATCCAATTTTAATCCTATGTCCTCATCCAAAGCAAAACATTGCTTGGTGGGACTTCAAAAGAAAAAGTAAAAAAAGCAAACTAAACAAAACTATGTGAGAGTATCTTTTTTTCCCTCCCTTTTAACTCTTCTCCTCAATGGATTCAGTCTTTCTAAAGCACCTGCTGGGATTATTTTGTACCATTGTGTTAAATCTAATCTAAAAAATAAACTTTTTAAAAGAAGAAGTCACATGTTGGGTGTTGGAATGCACTGCTCGCATAGCTGTGCCTTTTATACATAATCGTGCAAGAGCTGGAAGAATGCATTTTGTGAACATTCTCCAGGGGCCTCGGGAAGGCATAAACCAAAAGAGAAAGCTATAGACTCAGTGCCGGAAACTAGGCAGGCATAAAGATGTATTTCCCACAGGATGAGCATGTTTGGACTAAAATAAGGAGTTTTCTCCTTCCTATCCCCGACCCTGCCCCAAGCCCTTTCCGTTCCACTATTCTCTGGCGCCATGGAAAATATTTGAAGTTGTGTTTCTTTTTCATAAATATTTTCCTCCTTGTTTTGATATTATTAGAAAAGACCAATCTCTAAAACAACTGTGAAGAAAGAACTGACTGTCTTTGAATGAGAAGCCTAGACACATTTCCTAATGTGGGTGATTTTTAAGGGCTGTATGAAGCACATCAACTATCTCAAAGAGCATATTTCAAATGCAAATACTGACTGTTGCTTGCCTCTCCTAGTGAAATATTATGACCCCTGCTTTTAGAAACTTAACTTTGGAGTCAGTTTAAAACATCCCCGGCTGCTAACTTTTAATATCACTTTTATTGTGGCCATTCTCCCAGCATTTCAAAGGTATCAACTTAAAAGGCAGTCCTTTAAAATTGTAGCTAACTTAACCTTGAACATCAAATATCTGCTTATGAATTTAGATGGGGTTTTTATGAAGATGAAGTAAGATAGGTTTCCTCATCTTTCTTTTAGGCTAGGAGGTGCTTTTAAGCATATTAGAGGCTGATGGCCTAATATTACAGCCATATTTGATTTTAGATTGTGGAGAATGTGTATGTACAGCCCTGTCTACTCATAGGAAAGACTATTTTTTAAAAACTTCAGAGAAATAATAATTGCAGAATATATTGAAATATAGCCTTTTTACTTTGTGAAAATTTCTTAAGTCTGTGAAATGCAGAAGTAGCAAGTTTTTTGTCTTTATATATTTTGTGACTCCCATAATGGTCCCCGGGTTTTTCCATTTTCATGACTCAACTTTCAATGTATGCTTATCTGAGGGTGGAATTTACCTCAACTTTACATTGTAGAAACTTCAGAGAGCTCTGTGAGAGCTTTAAAAGGTCTCCAGCCTTCCTGCTAAATTGGCAAACAAAGATGCAAAGCCCTGGGGATTCCTGTATGGGACTGGTAGAGACCCAGAGTGCAGGAAACAGATCTGGATTTTTCTCGTACCCTGACGTTAGGATATTTGTGATCTCTAGAACTTGAAAGTGAACTGTTCCATGACCAGAATATTTCTTGTTATATAATCTCTCCCAAAATGGGGTGGACTTGAGAAATGTTCAAACTTCCCTATGCTTTAGTTGTTGATTTAAGTGTAGTGACTGACAGTACGCATAAGGTTAACTACCTAAATATACAAAACTGAGAAACGGGGACTTCCTAATTTGGATTTGAGGTCCCTGGATGCACATTACAAAACATTGATCTAAAAGGAAGAAGTGTGAATTGAAGGTTTCCCACCTTTTCATTTTTAATTTATAAATTCACAAATTACAGTTGTACATATTTACAGTGTGCAAAGTGATGCTGTGACTTATTAATACAACATAATAAAAATCAAATGAATTAACATATCCATTATTTAAACATTTGTTATTTTACAGTAGGACATTTTAAATGTATTTTCTTAGTAAATTTTAACTGTACATTATTATTTGTACCAGTATTTCTTCTAACTGGTACCCTGTGTTTCTTTGTGGCAAACCAAGAACAGTTCTGTAAACCGAGAAATACTGCTGTCACATGTACATAGCCCTGTGAGTTTTGATTTGCTTGTCCCACCTCTAAAATTCGAACTCAGGAGGCAAAGATCATCTTATACTTAATACTCTTCCTAGTCCTTGTTCCTCACTCCTAAGGTAGAATGCTGCACAGGTTCTCCTATCCTGGGTGTACCCTGCTGCCGTGCTTCCCCTGGAATGGGCTGTGCTCCCCCTGGAATGACTTCACAGCACCTCACCAGAGCTAAATATTATGTATTATTGGAAGCTTAATTTGGGAGATGCCCCCTCTAGAAATTCCCCTTGCCCTTGACCAGGCTGGGTTAGCTCTACTCTATGACTATGTATCTGCTCCAACGCTGCTTCCCATGAACTCTGAGCTCCTTGTGTGCAGAAAGACTTTGGATTTTCCCCACTTATATACCTCGTGCCACCTCATAGGCACGCCACAGATATGGTTTAATAGAAAAATGGTTTGTAGGAGTTTTTGATTGTTGGATAATTTCATCTTACAATAAGTAATTGTTATGAAGTTCTCATAATTTGAATTCAATTTCAAATATTTAAAATGTAAGACTTTGGATTGCAGGGGTAAAATATATTAATATTTAGTATTCATTTATATGTTTTAGGTTTTACCTTAATTTTGTTACTGAAGAAGTAGAAAACCCTGAAAGGTAAGTAGATCCTGTTTACTCTGAAGTTTTACGAGGAATAAAATTTAAGACTGTATAGTTGAAAAAGTAGACTTGGAGAAGGAATTCCATGTGGGTCAGTAAACTTTACCATCGTCGTAGTCTCATCATTGTTGTTATTGTCTTACATAGATAAAATTTACTTGATTTTTGGGGTAAATCATATGTAACAGCTATACATTCTGTACTTAAATTGCCTTTTCATTAGAAAGTAGTAAAGAATAAATTTGTGTTTTAAGTACCCTATTTCACTGGAATATATAACTAAACTTGGATTCTCAGTTACTCATAAATACAGCTTAAACTCAAAAAGTTGACTACTTCAAATAATATAATTACTTTTTTTATAACTGTCCAATTAAAGAGAACAATATAATTAGTGGAAAATTAGTTATGAAAATAACTACAGAATTTTAGAGAAGCTTGTAAATTTGTGCAGGTGAATGATTTTTATTTTTACATTCCCTCCCTCTCTCCCTTCTTTGCTTCCTCTTTCCCTTCCTTCCTTCCTTCCTTTCTTCCTTTCTTCCTTTCTTCCCTTTTCTCTCTCTTCCTTTTTTTTTTTTTTTTTTGCATGATGAATTGAATTCAGGGTCTCATACATGCTTGGGAAGTACTCTACCATTAAGTTATATCCCCAGTCCTATTTTTATGTATCCTTTCTAAATAACAGTGTGACAATTAGATGATTTCATAATGTTTTTTATATATAATATATTTGTCATGTTTCTAAAACAGTTTAGGAGAAATGATTTAATTTTTTGTTAGTGCATGTTATGATTTTTTGTAAGATTTCCCTTTGTACAGAAAAATGACATAAAAATGTGCTAAAGAGGAAAAATTAAGAAGCATAATGTAAATATAAACTGTAAAGTTATTTAATTCACCTCACTTTTATTCAACAGCTGCTATATTCCAACTATTTTGTTAGGCATATTGTACATAAGTAGGCTGGTCTTCATGTACATGATCATTTTTGATTGTTTTATTGTCTCTTCAATGACTGAAATATATACACAAATCAATGTTTGGAGTATGAGTGATACCACAATTGCCTATTGACTCATTTTAGCAAAGAAGAAGAAAAAACTTTATCTAGACACATTATTCCTTGCATAGATTCCTAAATGAATAAGTTAATAAGTATACTCCAAATAAATATAAATATATGAGAGAGAGAGGTGGGGGAGTTTGACTTCTAAGAAAAGGAACAACAGGTACAAAGGTGAGTCAGTGTTAAACAGCCTGTACATCAGAACATATGCCTATGCATTGACAATTTGAATTAAGATGGACTAAGAAATTTTGGCATCATGTGTATTGGGAGATAGGAAGCTGATTAGATCTGGCTTAGTAAAGAGGGGTGTCAGAGTATAGAACATACAAGCCAGCAATGGATGTTAAAATGATGTTTCATAGTATCTGACTCAACCACTATGCAAATCAATATGTAATTTCAACATGGAAAAAGCTAGTCTATTAAGAAATATGACCAATTTGTAACACTATTGTCATATTTATAACTGGAATTGGAGGCAGAGAACACATATTTACCAGGAACTAGTTCTAATATTACTTGGAAATGATGAGCTACCTTATGACTGCAAACCCATTTGTAGAGATAAATAGGTTGCCCTGTCTTGTTAGGTTTTGAGAATAATTAGTACCCAAGTGACAATGCGGAGAAAAAACAGCTCTTATTAGGTTTTGTATAAAACATTTATTGAATTTCCATTATGTGAATGAAATATCTATGGTTTATGACTGTGCCTTCTAAATCTAAAAACATTTTAAAGAGACCAATTACTAAAATCACATGTAAGAGAATATTTCTCAAGGCAAAAAGGCAAATGTAGGTTTGTAAATAGACCTACAATATAATATTTATTATGTATATCAGTAGTATGCATATAATTCTTAGTTTATATTATATCATTCATTTGTTTTAATGTTTTTTAAGCTTAAACCTAGTCTTGTTTGCCATGTATACATGAATGTGGTATATACCAAGTGTATCTTTAAACTATGCAATGGTTTAAAGATACTCCAACTTGAATTTCTGATGTATTTCCCCAGAATGGCTTGCTAGTCAAAGATGCCCTTTCTCCCTCCTCTCTTCCTTAATTTAATTTCATTTCTCAGTTTCATAAACTACTAATGTCTATGATCTACCATATATGCCAATACTAAGAAATAGTGATTCAGTGTGGTTGTTTCCATTTGTTTTTTTATGTCAAAGAAATTTTCTCGTCTCAAAAACTAGAAATAACAACAGCATGTTCCTCACGGAGCTTTGTTGATGAGTTAATATGTATAAAGCACTTAGATTACTGCCTGTCACTTTTCAATCTCTATATAAGTGTTTGGTGATTAGTACTACTATTACCTTTAGTTCTTTGTTTTAGAGCAAGGTAAACTGTTATTCACATAATAGTGTTTTCTGGGTTTCAATATCTCAAGCTATTGTTTTTCTTCAGTGCTTTTGAAAGCAGTATAAGAAAACACTGCATATCACTGAAATCTAGTGTTGTGGTTTAGATAGCAATGGCCCCAAAGGCCCTGTGCATTCAGAGGTGGGCTTTAAAAGTGACTGGACTGTGAGGGGCAGTGCAGCTGGTTTGTTGGTAGAAGATGAAGCCTGGTTAGAGACAAGTCACTGAGAGTATGATCTGGAAGGGAATATCTCCCACCAGATTCCAGCCATAGCTCTCTCTGCTTCCTGACCACGATGATGTGGGAAGATTCCCTCCACACCAGCCTTTCCACCAGACTGTTTCTGTATTTGAACCTGACAGCCATGAACTGCAACCTCAGCAACTGTGAGCCCAAAGAAACTCCTCCTTTAAGATGTGGGTGCCAAGTACTGTGTCTCAGCCCCCAGGAAAGTGATGAAAACATGTTCACTGTAAATCTTCAGTACTGAAGAAACTTTTGGTACCATTTTGTTCTCTCACATCTCACACTGGGTACCAGGATGTTCAACTGTTACATAGAGATTTCTGTGTAAAGCTCAGCAGACACATTTATTTTCTCAAAAGTAAAATATGAGAGGTCCACAAAGCATCCTTTTTAGTATACAATAAGGGCTAATATTGCATTATATATTTATCAAACCCAGTAACTTAGGGTTTTGTGCAATGCAGGGTTTAAATTTTTAAATGACATTTCCTGGTAATGTTCATAATCAGTTTAGATCTTCAAATCTGAATTTTATTTTTAAAATTCAAATAATTCTTTGGGAAGTACTTAGGGGTGAATACCAAGAAGAGATGGTACAATTATATGGATCGAGTCCAGATGTGCAATTTCTTTTATTTTGTAGGTAGATGCAGTTCCAAAATGCTTTCAGTTACAAGGGAGGGTAATTATGATTGCATCCCCTTTGTGACATGCCAAAATAAATGCATTTCCTAATCGCCAAGATATGTGTGTCCAGGTGTGCCGCACACACAACTTCCTGGCAGTACGTGAACTGACTCATCAGTCAAAGCTACAGCAGCTTTTACTATCCTCCTCCACTCAGCAATAAAATTTCCCTGAAATTGTGACCTAATGAGAAAAATGATAATTAATTTGGCTCATTGAAAATAGCAGTGTGCTATAAAATGTGTAGGATGCAAAGTTTCAAAATCTCAATTGACTGTACTTTACATGTAATTTTATTTTGAGAAACCTTTCAAGTTACCTCATATTATTCTAGCAAATAATTTCAGAGCTGCTTCTATAGACATGCCTTATGGAATATTTCCTTAAGTGTTGTAACAAGTGTGAGAGAAACTTGGACAAAATCTCTGTTTGTGTAATTCCATTCATCATGTTGAGGTATTTTTCCATGGGTTTTCTTGTAGTGATTTCCTCTTGAAGAGTAGCTTTGAGTGTATGAAAGTAGAAATCCTTCAAATATAATAATTTCCATTGTAATAACATGTAGATACTACTTTTAATAATTACTACATGGTGACTGACTCCACAAATGAATCTGTTAGAATAAGAATAGCATTTTGAGGGAAATGAATGTTTTCACTTTGAACCATGAAGGTCATAGAATTCCAAGCAATATCTGATGTTTAAAATGGTATTGTCCCCCAAATGATATGCACAATAATAATGGCTAATGATATGTACATAAAATCAAAGTGTTTTCACAAATGCAATGAGTTTTGCCTTATGTCACTACTTTTGCAGGAAATATATAATCTGTCATTGTTCAAAAAGTTACACAGTGCAGCGAACATATCACTGAGATGTATAATGTTTGGAATCCTAGTCTTAGATTGATAAATCATGTCTTGTGTTGATGAAAGCTAAGAAATGAATTGCTTTGCTTTGACCTTGGGGTCTGACATTAGTCAGTTTGTCTATTAGACTTGTTCCCGTGTTCTTCTCACTCCATTTATCCCTTCTGTTCTGAAGAGCTGGAAATAGTAGACTTAGAGGGAGTCAGTAGAGCTTGCTGTCATCAGTCATTTTTGAAGAACGGGTTATCAACATGCTCAGAATAATCAACTTTAATAGAAGGTTTAAATAATCAGAGTGTCATATTTAATTAATACTTTACCTGCTACCAATTTATATTAATTGATGCCTCAAAGTCATCACACCATGTACAATGATAACTTAGAAGAAGAGAAACTTGTTTGGGAAAAATGTCGGGACATATTTAAGGCCCTGTGATCCATCAGATTGGTTCACAAGGGCCCCAGCCAATCATGTCGTCTGCATTTGGTTGAGATGTTGCAGTTTTACATTTTTACAAATGTGTTTTAGTTCCTTATTGACTGTTTAATTCCTTATTATACTGCTTCCATGGTCTATTATTTACAGGCCATACAAAACTATTAACCTCATTAAAAACACAGCAAAACAAAACAAAATCTTCCCGAAATGTGTCCTAGCCAAGTTGCGTGACAAAAGACCAAAGGTTGATTTTAAACCTTTTTATTTCGCCTTTTGGTATGTTAAGAATGCAGCTTTTTCTGACAGATATTCTTCATATGTTTTGTAGATTTCTAATTTACTAGAAAAGAGCGTACAATGTTTTTGCTATATATGTGTAGATTATACCAAAATTTTTTGATTTTATTTTTTTTTTTGGTACTAGGAAATGAACTCAGGACCTTATGCTTACCAGGCAGGCACTTTTGCCACTGAGCTATATCCCCAGCCCATAGCCTTTGACATTTTTTTTATGATTTTTTTTTTAGTACAAGGTAATGAAGTCTATATTCTTAGAATATTTACAAAGCTTCCATTACAAATGCTTACATGATACATGTTCTCGTCATGTAAATAATTTTTACAGAAAGTTATTGCACTATACATGAATGTACATCTAGATTATTAAACAGATTTCATTCATAAAATATTTACCAAATTACTCTTTAAAACTGAGGTCTCTTGATAGAGGATTTTGAGGTTTTCAACCCCATTATGAGACAAATCGCTTCTGAATCTTTGTTTATTACTTTCAAATGGATGGCAATAATCCCCATATTATAGTTCTCCCGAGGTTGTGAGAATAAAATATATGAAATTGAAAAATGTTAATGAGCTCGACAAGTAATATAAATTAAAGTAAAATTAAATTTCATTCACTTTCACAAAGATCTTCCCTTTAGCAAAATGAAGCCTGTCTTTAATAATGAAAGCAGGCAGTGCTATAAGTATCTTTAAAGTGACAATCTTATTCTTCAATTGCTAAAATAATTGATGTCCAAATTACAATAACTTTATTTTGTGCTTTTTCTTCAGAAATATACATAAATTTGGTGAATTCACTTTAAAATGTGTTTCATAATGGAAATGTAATTATCGGGGGAAGCTGTCAAGGCAGAAAAAGGCCAGTAGTTGACCAGATGTCTCAGAGAAGCGCTGACTCTGTTCAGAGAACAAGTTGCTCTTGGTTGCTTTTGTTCAGTCTAAAAATTTCTCACTGATAGAACATGTGATTGATGTACCTTGAGATCAAAATTCTTGCATTTCTCAGCTTTGGCATGCATAGAAAATACACCTAGCTCCAAGACAGTTCATTCATAGAAGGCTGAAGAGTCAAATAAGTGGTACAGAAATTATAGAATTGCATTATTGTATTTTATAGTGGGGTCATCAAAGAAGATGTATATTAATCCATGACGTAATTTGCAGAAGCCATTTAGCTTTTTTGAAGAATTAATTTTAAGGATCCCAACCCCATCATGAGGCAAAATTTGAAGGACAGTGTTTTGCGTTGTTTTACTTCCCTTTATGTTGGTTTTTTCTGAATTCTCATTTTAATCTTACTGAGATTTACATATTGAGCCTAGAATAATAAACTCATGTTTTAGGAGTAGTTTCCCATTATCCAACAATAAGAGACCATAAGTGGTAGCATGAGTAGAATGCTAGATCATAGAATTTCTGAATTGGTGGAGGTTTTGAAGACCATCTCATGTAGTTTTTAGCCAGATGCACAAGTATGCCATCTTTAAATAACAGTAATTCATGTAAGATAAGATTGAAAAAACTGACTATAACTACCTTGAAGTTGACTGCCTATATTTTTCACTTGCTTATGTTGATCTACCACCTTGTAACTTCTATGACCATTTTTATCTTAGATGAATTATTGGCCGGGTGGCATAAACAGGATGGGCAGTAGCTTGACTGAGTAGGTATGACCTAAATAGGAATCATCATTAGAGTTACATCTCTGGTGTCTAACAGATTGTGCTGTTGTCACATTTAAATATTAACTCAGTTTCTGAACCTGTTCTTATCTGAAAGGCAATATCTTCTGTAGTCAGAAGTATTAAATCAGGTTAGGTCATCTTTTGCTTTTAAATTTAGTTTTTTGTAGTGCCCCCTCATCCACATACTTATGTATGAAAATTAGCTACCCTGTACTCTTCTGTATGTGTGTTTGAAAGGCAGGTGATTGTGCACAAAATGTGGCTGAAAAGTAATGGATTTTACATTCTGAGTCATACTTGGTGAAAAACACCTTAAGGCACTAAAATCCAGTCCATGGGCTGCTGCTATTTGCACAGTCATGCAGACTCAATGTTATTTAAGATTTGCATTGAGACAGAATAATGTCATATACTGCTCTTTGAGGGCAGAGACAAAATGCATCCAGGTCATTATATGCACACATGCTATGCCCAGAATCATTTTGATCATTTCCTTCTAACCATTTATTACATTGACTGAGTTTATTAGTCTACTCAAGAAAATGAATGACGTTTGGATTTTTATGTACATCAGTTAAAACTTTATTACCATTAAACCCACCTAAGTTAATCAAGTTGAGACTTTACAGTGAAGAAAATATTTTCTTTACTTTTCTGAGCTATATACATTTATTTACTAACTTTATGTAAATAGCGTTTGTACAGGAGATCAAAATTCTATCCTTGTTTCCTCTTAACTAGCTGTTTAACCTTGGACAGAACTCTGAATTGCTTCTGAATCTTTGTTTACCACTTTTAAAAGGAAGATAATAATCTTTGCTATGGTTCTCTTGGGGTTGTAAGAATAAAATATAGAAAATTCAAATATGTTAATGAGCTTGACAAGTAATGTACAAACAGCATCTGCAATCCAAACCTGTATTCTTCAAAGGTTATAATATTTTATAATCTTGGAGAAAAATGAGAGGATTAAGGTAGTTGTTTATGAACAAGGGGCTTGTTAATCAGCTTGAAAAACTATACATCATCAGCATTGCATCCAATTATTTAGCAACTAAAAGGTTCAGAAGATGATGAGAATTGCTTTTTATTTTATAGGTGCTAACCTCCCTCAGATGACATATGCTCACACATCATAATGACAGTGAATTTCTCTGGCAGATTTTTTTCCCCTCTGAACCAAATATTTGTGTGCCCACACCCATGTTGTCTCTGTGACACTGTTGGCTGATTGTGCCAATACAGTGGATGGAATTGTTTGCATTTCTACTGTAGCCACCTATTTTCAGGTTCACCATCTTACCCGAAATGCTTTCCTGAAATCTGACAACCAAGGTCTAGATCCGAGGGGCTTGTGCCATGTATTTAACATTTTAGCTTTACTTTTTCCAGAAAAGAAGCTATTGAACTGGTACAAAACATGAGAATACAGCACAACTTTACTCCCAGTGGGCTTTTGTGAAATTTTACCTACTTTAAAATATAAAGCTTCCATGAAAATATGAACATAAATGGACTATAGGGTAAAGGTCACACATCAGATTATTTCCAGTAGAATAATGTGTATCATCTCCATTCTGCAGTACAAAAAGCTAAAACTTAGAGAGGTAAAGTAACTTCTTTTGGCCATATAGTCAGCCAATGGGAAGCTTAGGATTGGAATCCATGTTTGACTGGCTCCAGAACTCTTACTCTTTCTAGCATTCCGCTCGTTCTCCTTAGGAGGTAAAGCAGAAGTGACCCGTGAGTGTACAGAGTGGTTTAATAGCTAAGTAAGGAAGTAGCATTGCTGGAGAAGAGGAAGTTAGAGGAAGTGTAGGACCTAGAAAAGCAGAACAGAGAAACGAAGATATCTCAGACGACGTGGGATGTACAAAGCCACAGAATCATCGTGAGGTGTAAGGAATAACGTGTAGACTGCTTCTGCTAAAGCAAGGGTCCGTGAAGAGGGACAGTCGAAGACAGGATGGAAGTAGAATGTAGATGTTAGGCTATGCTGAGCCTTCGCCTCCACTACACAAATTTTGGGTCTTGTCAAGTATCCGGTGGGACAGTGTGAGAAAGTTCCTCTGATAAGTTTTTCTTGTATGGCAATCAGTGCTTGAGGAAGATTAATTTGATGGCAGGTTCAGGGGATTTTCTTCTTGTGATGCATACATAGTGAGACAGCTATAGTCCATCAAGACATTTTAAACTTCTTTTGCATGCTTCTTTTTTAACAAATGAAAGTATTTTTTAGGAAGCTAATTGCTTCCTAGACTTGCCCCATTGCTACAGACAGACAAGATGACAGAGCATGTGGCAGAAATTCTAGTAAAGAGCACCCTAATCTCAACACTGTCCCAGCCCAGAGCTATGGCTTAAACTACTCAGAAAAAATTGAATCAACATTTTGTTCACATTCTCTTTTTGAAAATGTAGGGTTGTCTTTTTTTTTTATTGAATTAAAAAGATGATCACCTATTTTCCATGCCCAGTGCAAACGCAAATTGGGTTAATAAGATTATTTTAAAATAAAATTTATATTTCAAATATATCCAAATGAGAGAATTTGGTTAGGCACTGGAATTCTTTCAGTAGAACTATGAAGAATAATTGTTGAGTAGCATTTCCTGTGATATTCAGGTTGAAAAAATGAGGCATGCTGTTGCCTAATCTTGGTTTTAGTAATATTATGATTCAATTTTCAGATTAATAAATATATGGGGTCTCATACAAGAATATACTACGTGTAAGGCTTGTGCTGTGAGTGTGTGCCAGGGAGATAAAAGAAACCCTAGGTTAGATTTTAAGCTCAAATAGAAATTCTAGGTGAGAGGGTGCAAATATTTTGGCCACTTGGTACTGTAGGTGAAGGCTGGATTACAGTGGTAGTACAGGACGAGGGCCAGGCTGCAGGAAGGTGAGCGCTGCTAGGTGCAATGAGGTTCCCACAGGTGGTCTGGAAGTAGTTCTGAAAGTGGACCCTTCTGGCTAAGGTTCTACACTTAGTTCTAGCTAATTTTGACCTTAGCTACATTCTGGATCCTTTTGATCCTCTGACTTATGCGCTAGTGGTACAGTAGCAAATTCTGAGTTTCAACTCTGGCAGGTTCTATGATTGTTGTCAGTGATGCAGAAATACCAAGTGTGATAAGGAGAGTACATCATCATGGCTGCGAAGCCCAGGGGTAAAAAAAATGTGAACAGGTCTAGAGAAGTGTGAAGAAAAGACAAAAGGAAAGGGATTCTGTGGTCACGTCTCAAGCTTGTGATGATTGGGAGAGTCGGCAGGACCAAAGTTTCCTGAGTGAATTTTAAAAATGGAAAACAGTTTAGATGGGGAGATGGAGGAAATGCATTCAGGCTGGTAGCCTTCAGGTGGGGCTTAGTTATTAGATCTGAAGAGCTGTGGTCGGATCTAGGGCATGGAATCCAAATAGGGTCACCTTAAGTACAGTCTCTTGAGCTGTAAGGCATGGATCAGGAGTTAATAATGTTAATAATGCTTATTAAGGGGTTATTAATGTATCCTTGATTTTATTTACTATCCTTTAAATGTCATATGCCTATAAAACGTATAGAGTAGTCTATAAACTTCTGAGAAGAAATAGTTCTGTACCTACTTACCTATATCCATTTGCATATTGGCATGACTTAGTTTATTAAAGTGACTCACTGCCATGGTTAAAACTACAATAAACTTCACTTTGAGAGAATAAATCACAAAGATATGCAATGTGAATTTGGAAGGGAGAGTGGTCATTAAATTTCTCCACACTTTCATTTTAAAGACAAAGCAGAAATTGAGGCCATAGAAATTGATTAATTTGTCTATATTTACAAGTAAAATCCCAATCCCCTTTGCGGGTTGCTCTCCAAACACTTAGCAGTATTGAATACAAATCTAAGAGAGATGGTCACAGCAAGATTTTAGCCATGAAATTAGCTGGGGGTGGGGTGGGGAATGTAATCATTAGGAGTGAACTGTATGTCATTTGAGAATAAAGTAAAACTGCTGCTATAAATGTGTAAAAACATTAACATTTGTCTGCATTCAACTCTCCAATGTTGTTATTTAAACAGATAATGAAAGAGGGTCTTAGGCTGATGGAAGTTAGTAATCCATTCTAGGTTGTTTACTGAAGGTCGTTTGGTTAGAAGATTAAAACAGAAACTTTAAATGCCGAAATGCTAGAATATTATAAGAAAATAGGTGCCTTTTACCGTCTCTAACATCTTAACAAATGCCTTGACTCTTAAAATCGGTTTGACATCTCTTTGGGGGGCAATATTTAATTTTTCTGTTATTGATATTGTCAAACAATCAAACCTCCACTTTCTATATCTTGGCCAGAGGCAAGGAAAGAGAAATGGATATAGAAAACACGATTCACTTTTGTTTTCAGCCAGAAAACGACAAAAGGAATGAATCAGATAGATAGGAAGTGGAGGTCGTGATTCTAGGCAGTATTTTGCAGCTACTCAGGGTCTGGGGTATGAAAGGTGAAATGTGTTTTAAACCTATGTAAGCGTTTAGCTATTTGATCTTCATGGTGCAGTGTCCTCCTGCAGATTAGTGGTGACCAAGTGGCAAATGTTGGGAGAAGCCCCCTGCAGACTGAACTCAGCGGTGTTGCTCTCTGAACCCCAGAGCTGTTTGTCTTTATGCCAAGCTACAGCCTGAATGGGGAACTTCAGCATGTGGGAAGCTTCAGTTCAGATACATAGGTGCTTGCTGAAGCCTGCAGTTTGTGATACAAGCCTGTAACTGGCAGAGTAGGTATCTTCTGTTCTCCCAGGAGGGCGGTGATACCTCTGCTATTGTTGCCATTTCTAGAGGCACTGGTGGGCGGGTGGAATTCCCTCACCTCTTGACTTTGCTTTCCCTTCTCCATGCCTCTGTTGCAGGGAACCTGGGCCACCCCAGGTAGCCTGATTGTCTTCCCTCTGTGTTTTTGCAATGCACACATTTTGCTCCTTCCTTTTTCAAATGGCTAAGACTCAAATCTCCTTGTAGTAGTTCTGATCCCAGGATCTGCTTAGTCATGTGACAGAAAGAAAAACTCCTATGCACTTTTTACCCTACAATGAGAAAGAAAAGCCACATTTTCCATCATGGGAAATGATTTTTGTAGGATTTTCAATATTGTGCCTTCCTCTTTAAAAGAGGGAAGGAATTGAAAATGCTGAAAAGGTTATGCATCAGCAATTAAAAATTAAAATGAAAAAAGAAGTTAAAAGTTGTTTAATTTCTAAATCACATCTAATGAAGATACTGATTGTTATAAGTTTGACATTTTGTCCTCTCTCCCACGTGAGTGCATGGATGTGTACCACGTATGCATATTACATTATATGGCTTGAGATAAATGTACCTGTGTCATTCTTTCCATATCTTTGGCATTATATTATATATTTACTTGCTGTTTAGTTATTTTCTGCTCCCCTCATGAAAAGGGCCAGGGCCTTGTCTGGGTTTTTATGGTTACACCTCCAACAGTGGGCGGTATCCAGAAGTACATCTGTTTGTCCAGATTTGTGGCATTTCAAACCCAAATCCCAGTCTTCATGTTCATGTGACTAGAGATCTCTATGTATCAGTTCCTATTATTTCACCAGATTTCACTGTATCAGTAGCACCTTAGGAAACTTCCCTTTAAATGTTGGTTTTAACTACTTGCTCATTGCTGGTACATAATACCAATACCCACAATTTAAGGATAGATTTACTTAGGCTCGCAATTTGTAAAGGTTGCAGCCCATAGCTGGCTGGCTCTAAGTCAGGGTGCCAAGGCAGAGGAAGATGACAGAGGATCCTTGCTTATGGCAGGCAGGAAACAGAGAGAGATCACGGGAGACAGATACATTCTTCCAGACCATGCTCCCAGGGACTCACTGCCTCGGACCAACACCTCCCAACATCATACTTGGCTATACATACATCAGTAGGCTACTCCACTGATAAGAGTCATATCCTCATCATCCACTCATCTTCCCAGCCCCTTCCCCCGTGAGCGCATGAGGCTTGGGGACATCTAGATATAACAAGTGGTATATTTCCTTGGATAAACGTAACAATGTTTACTCATTTTGAATTTTGTAGGTGTTGAAAACTTTCCCCATTTTTTTCTTAAAGCAATAATACTGGGTAATACATCTCTTACATAAATCTTTATATATCCAATTATTTTTCTAGGAGAGATTACCAGGAGAGAACTTTTATTTATTTATGTATTTATTTTTATTTGATTGCTTGTTATTTTGGAACAGGTTCTTGTTATGTAGTGCAGGCTGGCCTTGAACTTACTTTTGTAGCCCAGGCTGGCCTTGAACTCAAGGCAATCCTCCTGCCTCAGCCTCCCAAGTGTTGGGATTATAGGTGTACACCACCATGTCCTGCATAGGAGAAAACTTTTAAAAGGCAATGAATTTTAAAGTCTCTTTTTCTGTTGCTAAATTTCTTTCCAAACTGGGTATTTCAATTTCCTCTCCCAATACCAATAGTTAAGAATACTTACCGGCACTGAGTATTGTTATTTATAAAAGTCTTTGCTAATTATAAAGCAAAATCTATATTGTTTTAATTTGTATTTATTTTGTCACTAGTGAGATCAACATTTACTCCATGTTCCCGCAGTAGTTACACATGGACCCATTTTTAAGCATTAAATGTTGGTGATTCCATAGAATTTTTTGTGTATTATGAATAGTAATTCTTTACTGTATTGTTTACAAAACATTTGTCCTGGTTCTTCATGTTAATTAAATTTCTTTATGGTCTCTTTGAACTTATAGTTAATACAGTAATATTGTGTTTATGATCATAACACTTTTCTGCATCCCTAGAGCTCTTAAATTTCACTTATACTTTCTGTTTGTTTTTTCTAGTTTCTTTTTTATGTTCAATATTTTCTCTGAAATGGGTTTTTTAGTATGATACTATGTTAATTCCTTATTTGTCCCTAAATATCTCAATACCTTCATTATGGAATCATCATATTATCTCTTTTTTATAATATTTGCCTATTTGCTGATACCTGTATTATAAAATATGGTAATTTTCATTATGTTATATGTTAAAGTTTTATATTATATAGGAGGTTGTATTTCAGGGGAATACATTCTTCACTTACTGATCTATTAGTTAATTACTATATAGTTTATGTTTACCAGTTTATAATACTCTCATTATTATGAGTTTATAGTACTCTTTTTTTGGAGGGGAAGGTGACCTCAGTTACTTTTGTTTCCGAATATATTGACATTAAATATAATTTATATTGGCATGGAGGCAGTTTCTACTCTTAGGTTTCTATGCATATGAAGATAATCTATTCAGTACTCTGAAATGATTTTTCAAATTATGTTGGTAGTGTAATCTCTAAAATTAAAACCTAGGCTATGTAAAGATATCCTTTATACATGTGGCTGATATCTTTATAGTCCAGAAATTTTTTTCTGTGCACGGTAATTATTAATTTGGCTTCTATTCTTTTAGATTTAAAAAAACTATTGACTAATTAAAGTAACCTCCAAAGTATCTGCCAAGAACATTAATTTTTTTCTTTTTCCCTTTTGTCTTTTTACTCTCTGAACCTTTTCAGTAGAGCAAATTTTAAGAATGATTATTTACTTCTCAGAATATTTTAAACAAAGTAATAAATGCCCAAATATTAACACAAATATCAGTGCAAACTTGCAAAAATATTTATCATCCTTGTAATTGTTAAAATTTCCCTCATATGGAATTACACTTGAGTATACATTGACCTTTGTATAAACCCAACCACTTTGGTTTATAGTAATGGAAAACAATCCTTTGCCATATATTGTAAAATAATAATAAACATAGTTCCCATGCAGTTAGAAACTCAGAATTCTAATATGCATTAGAAAGAATAAGATATGTACAGTTTCCTCTTTGACATCTTTCTTATCTTTGATCCAAATACCTACAGATAAATATACAAATCATATTTTTATGATTCTCTTGGATATTGGCAACTTTTGTTATAAAACAAGAATGGCCCTGTCAGCTTCTTTCACTAGCTTTTGTTTTCTCATAGTGGTGTCACGTCAATTGTTTTATTCTAAATCATGCATAAAAATTTGACGCAAACGCAGATGTGTTGCACTTTCCAAGGCGGTAGTCACAAAGGGCGCGCAGCAGTTTGACAGGGAGGGTGGTCTGGCTGCTGCAGGGTATTTACAGACGAGCCTTCCCTGTGGCCCTTCCCCTTCCTCCTGTTGACTTGGTTCAGCCTGTGGTTCTTTTTCATTGGCTGGTTTCTTGAGGTTCACAAGGCCTGATCCCTACCAGGGCTCTGGTAGTTTGTTTGTACCCTGGCTCCCCACTGGTGGCTCCAGCAGTGTGTGCCATGCTGTTTCTGTGTTTTATGGAGAAATGTTCATGTGTGGCTGCTGTGTTTGATATTAAATCTGAGATGAACTTCAGGAGGTTTCCTCCTTTTTATTAAAAGTGATTTTGGCTAGGGGCAGTGTTATCCTGCTCATAAATCAGGTGTACTTAGAGATTTAATAATTTAGAATTCACATGAGAGTTTGGTGGAATAAACATTTCCTTTCTCTGTTAAAGCTGTGTCTCTTAACTTTCCTTCCCCCCTTTTATTCCCTGATTCCATTTATTTTTGTTTTAAAGTATTCTTTGAAGAGATTTGTGCAGATTAATCTCATGCCTGTGAAAATAATATAAAAGAGTCAAAGTGAGAGATCGGTTTGGTTAAAGTCACTTAAATTTGACCCATTTTGTGTCTTCACATCACTATTGAAAATGTTTTTTAATTGATTGATTTTTAAAAATTCAAATTACACCTTTCAAAGAAATTATCACGGCTTCCTTCTTTAAGGAGCTGCTTCTTTTAGCTGTCCTGGAAAGAAAAGTTGATAAAAAGGAAAAAAAAAAAATTAACAAAGGCCAAAGAGGCCAGAAGCCCTTTCCGTGTGTGCTTGAAAGTCATGTAAAAAGCAGAGTTGTCCTTGAGGGTAACAAACATCCTGGCAACTTCTCTCAAAAATGTTTGCACTAGACATTTAGAGGAACTATTCTGGGAATGCATTGGAATATTGGGTGAATGCTCTTAATTTCTTTGTAGAGTTTGGTGAGAGTTAATATATAAATAAGGATACTTGAAAAGAAAATTCAGAGTCAGAGGCTGTTTTGTTTTTCCTCAGAGTAAGAACAGTATAGAATGGAGAGTCTTGGGGTGGGAGACCTGCTTAGGAAATGGGGGACAACTCCTCACTGTCTTGGAGGTGGAGACTTTGATCTGAGACAGATAGGACTGGAGAAGGTCTGGGAGGAGCAGCGTTCCAGGGAGAGGGCCTCCAAGCTTTGTCCTGCCTGAATTTTAGATTCCATGAGAGGATGAATCTTGTACGTGCTTAGTACCTTTTCCCCTTGACTTATAATAATATCTAGCCTATCAAGGATATTTGACAAAATTGGTTAAATGAATGAACTCTATGTAAATGCCAATAGATACGATTGACAATAACCTTCAGAATTTTACTACAGATGCCCTCCTGAAGTTCAGATTACAAAAAAAAGTTACAGTAAACCTTTGATAAGAGCCAAAGGTATAAAATATCGTGACTTATAAAGACATTCTTCGAGCATCTATGATAGTGTGGTCAATATATGTGGCCTCCCAGAGCTCTGCCCTGATCACAGGAAGCCTGTTTAAAATGCTGAAGAGTGAACAAATCACTTACCCTTTAAATTATCTTCTGTAATGATCTCTCCCTTTTTTTTCAGCCAGGCTGACACTTTGAAGTTGTAGTGATGGAAGGTGCTTTGATGTGCTGTATTCTTGGCAAAGGACAGAATCACATCTTCAGAGGACAGGAGAAGAGACTGTGAAATTAGTACCCTCTCCTTGCCTCTGGAAGACAGAGCAGAGCAAAGGCAGAGCTATCCTTAGGACGCTGTGGTTTATGAGCAAGTGCTTACCAGAGTTTTTAGAGAATTCTGTTAAAAATATTTTTGATGAACTTTATTTGCTAAAATTTTTTTTGAAAAAGAACTTTCTATGAAATCGATTTTAAATTCCATTCCTTTGACCCCCCCCTCTTCAGTTGCTAAGAAAATGTAAGCCCAGGGAGACCCAGTGGTCTCCTGTGTGTTTGCTAGTGATGGGGATATGACTAGATACAGTTTTCAGATTAGGGTCCAGAGACTTGTTAGAACGAACAGCAAAGGCAAAGCTTCAGAGAAAAGGTGTCACTTAAAGATAATTTTCATTTGGGATGAGGATAGAAATTTTTTGGTGATAGGAATTTGTGTAGTGGGGCTGAGGGAAATAGGGAAGAAGAGGGGGGGACTTTGGGGCTGGATGAATGTGTGCACCCCTTGTCTGTCCCTTGGGCAGATGTTCTCTGAGCCACTGCACAGGGTGCTTGACTCGAGAAAAATGTCCCTGGAGAGAGAAGTTTGCCCGTGAGTCTTTGTAGCCTAAGAAAAGATGGTAGTAAATATAAAATGAATGGACAAAAGCTTACTTTTCAAAAGATTGTACTTTTTAGCTGAAAGATAAAAGATCACAACATTTTCATTTCTGCTGGGAATATGAATCTTTATAAATGGACGGCCTGAGGAGAGGAGAGGGAGGGCTTGCAGGAGGCCCTGCCATTCTGTGGGCCTTTGTGACCTTTTCAGGGAGCTGTCAGCGTTTCCAACCAGGAGTTTTCATCATGACTTTCTTGACAATGACATATTCTCTCTCTGAACCGGCAGGGTGTTTAGCCCATCAGCTCTATTTTTTCTCTTCCCCACCTCTCCCTCTGCACCAGTCCGCCGCCATGTCACGTCCATGGTGGCCCTGTTGGCTGTGCATTCACCACTTTTCTTAAAGCCAGGCCCTAGCTGTTGGCTCCACTGCTAACTTTATACTTTCCTGCTCATATTAGCTTTATTTGTAAAATTATTTTTTCTTCTATTACATTCACAGGATATTTTTTCAGTGAAAAATTTCTTTCAAGTTTAGAGCATCACATATATACACATACACCTATGTTCTCATTCGTACAGAGGTACTTTAGAAAAACAATTTATATATTTTTAATGTGAGCATTGGGAAGCCAAGACAGGCTCCAGAATGTGATCTAAAGATGTAACTAGACCTGCAATATTTACAGCAGTAATTTAAAAATTATCTGAAAGCAGAGCACATGACTTTTTATAGAATGCTGTATTAAAATTAATAAAACTACCAGGCTGAAATAAAAGAGAGCAGGGTAGACAGTAATCTTTATCCATTGCTTACCTTCTATTTTGCTTCTCAGAGAAGCCAATTTAAAAACCAGTTATTTATTTGATCACCAGATATGAGCGCAAAATGATTGCTACTAATTCTATCTGCCACTGTTGGTCTGAAATGTTGGAGGCAAATTTTTAGTTGTAAAATTTTTAGTGCAGTGGTTGTGATTGAATGTCTCTGTGTTTATCAGTTCCAATTCTTCCTGTGTAACTGTCATAAATGTGGCTAGACATGGTTTACATGTGTATGGTATGTTGTCAGTTACTTCTAAGATATAAACTTATGGTTTGAGGGAGTTTTGACTCTAACTCTTATACACCAAATACCAAAGTGGGTATATTTGCTTTATGTTGCTTTGTTGTTAGTGTGAAAATCTGTTTATTTAACACTCTGTGTTTTCTATGTCTCCTTCGGGGGAAAGGGACCAATGTGCTTTGATCTTTATTAAATTGTTGGCAATTTTCAGAAATAGAAGAAATTTTGTATTTCTTTTTTTTTTTTTTTTTCTGGTACTGGGTATCGAACTCACAACCTTGTGCTTGCCAGGCAGGCGCTATGCCACTGAGCTAAATCCCCAGCCCCGAAATTTTGTATTTCAAAATAGTGAAGAATGAAATCTATCTTTGTTCTGTTTCTGGGACATTTAAATAACATTTTTTTCTCCGTTCTAGCTTTTTGGAATGAAAATTCATTTTTCATTGATATTATCATTTAGGACATTGTTTTAAGAATTTTGTATTGTATATTGGTCTCTCATAAAATAAGTTACTATGTACTTGATAGAATAAAATTTAACCAGGGTGCAGTTTTAGTGTTATATAAACCAGTTAATTACAAGCTATTTTTAAAAATGTCTTACAATGTGAGCCTTTCATTCTTTTATTATTTACGATTGCATGCTGCTGTTACAACGAGCAAACCACACAATTTAAGTGGCTTAAATAATCAAAAGTAGATGTTTCAAATCCTGAGACAATCTACTGCTGGTGTCCTCGTTTGCTGGGTAGCTTTCTTGTACATGCTGATTCTGTGACCTAGACTCTTGCCATGGTATCTTTTCATGGCTGTAGGTCCTGCTGTATTTGGGAAGTGTGATGGCTCCCACAGGCCCTTACGTTAAAGGTGTGTTCCCCCGGGTGGTGCTGTTGGGAAGTGGGACCTTTGAAAGAAGTCGAACCAAGCAAAAAGTCCTTAAGTCACTGGGAGTTTGCAGCTGAAGGGGATTATAGGACCTGGACTCCTTTCTGTCTCTTGTCCTTGCTCCCTGGCCAAGAGGTGTGTCTTGGTTACTTTTCTCTCATTGTTGAGACAAAATACCTGACACCCTGAATTAAGAAAGGAAAGGTTTATTTAGCTCACAGTTTGTGGAGGTTTCAGTCTGCACTGAGCTGGCTCCAAGACAGAGTGGCACATGGCAGATGACAACGGTTCATGGCAGCAGAACACAGCAAAAGCAACAAGAGCAAAAAGGAAGAGCAGCAGCTGGAAGAGCAAGCCTCTTTCCCTCCCTTACACTGTATGCAAACTACCTGCCCCAGGTCAGGTGTAGCACTCACACCCATAATCCCAGCATTGGACCATGGATCAATCATAAAGTCTAGAACCCCACCCCATGACTGCATGAGGCTTTAGGGGGACATCCAGATATAAACTATGACAAGGTGAACGATTTTTCTCTGTCACACACTTGTGGCATGATGTGCTGTCTCACTGCAGGCCCAAAGCAACCACACTGGTCAGTCATGAACTGGAACGTCCAGAACTATGAGCTAAGATAAAACTTCAGTCTGTATAATTGATTATCTTGCATATTTTATTAAAGCAATAGAATACTTTTTAACACAAGTCTTTGCAACTAGATCTCAGTCAATGCAGGAGGAACAAGGTAATCTACTTCTTACTTCCATTGACTTTCATTTGGTGCAGCTACTTACATTTTATTGGCAAGAATGGGTAATATTCCCCACCTTGATGCAAGGGAGTCTGGGAAATGTGGTCTCTGTCTATGTAACTAATTCTCAGGAATAACTTGTGATTGGGAAACACTGTCATACATTTTTGGTAGATAGTTATATAAGCCACAAATCTGAATCTCAGGGATGCTGTTATAAAATATTTCAAGGAGATATTGCATTATCTTATTGTCTCTTAGGCCAAATCCTGAGGGGAATAATAAAAATTTAAGAGGAATATTATAAGAGCAGCATAAAAAAAGAGAACTGGACATTAGTGTGAACTTTATTACTATTAAAATATTAAATCTTATTTAATTGCTAGCATTTTATTTGAAATGAAGTTTTGTCTTTATACACTAGAATTTGCCTGCACATGTATTTTTGTTTATCCATGATAAGTATGGATAACTACAATACATCTGGAAGACACACACTAAATCTTCAGAAAATGAGAAAAAATGAGATGCAGACAATGCAAATTTTATGATATTGTATAAAATGCAAGCGAATGAAAATTTACACTCAAGCTACATTTTGCTGAATAATTTTATTTAGTCAAGAGTTTATTCTAATAGTAGGATAAAAAAGTATTTAAGGGATAAAAATGCTTATATTTACATTTCTGATTGCTCATTACCCTATGTTTCTGAGTTGTAAGTTTCCATTTTAGCTCATTTTGCTATGTAGTTTTGCCTAAAAGTAACTCTGTCAGCCATTTTTCTGTGTGATTCTGGGCACTTTCCCCCTCCTTTCTGTATGTCTGTGCTCAATTCTCAAGATATTCTTCCAGCCTTGCAGTCTTTTAATCTGTGTCTGTTTGTTTCTTAATTCTCCTTCCAGGTCTCTCTGTCTTCCCTTTTCTGTTTGTGGAGTTCTTCGTCTGTGGACAACAGAGAATGGTGAGATTTAGATTAGACATCAGCGGTACTGAAATTTAAAATGCTTCACTCCAAACAGCCATGGCCTTGCTATGGTTTAGCAAGAAGCCAAGGGAAGGTGTTTAATGAAAGCTAAAAGCAATGGGATCACTGTGTACACTTACGTGGTAATATACTTGTCACATCTCACTGTGTTCAGCCTTGGCCCAGAATTGTCATTAAGCAAGAACATGAACCAGGGACACTTCAAAATGTTCATAAATAGGTTTACTGGATGTTTTCTTCCTGTTGTTATATTATTTTCTTTTCAGTAATACCTTCCCTCAATTATGAAGATGTGCTGTGTCTCCTCTAATGTGTTTCTTTTATAATTTTTAACAGCCTAATTCCTACTCAGGGGGGATAACAGAGACCTAGTCATTGTTCCAAATGATAATGCAGCAAAACGACTGAAAACATTCAATGAATTTGTATGTGTCCAGTCATTTGCAGTCTAATGTTTCTTGAAGTTTGGAAAACAGATAATAGTAATTACTTACAATTCAATTCCTGAGAGAAATGTCAGAAATCACACAGCGAGATAAACCAGTTCCACCTTCTGGGGTCATTAGAGAGTTTGGTGCAAGCAGGTGTCCAAGAAAGAGTGTAAAACTATTGAGGAAAAATCATACAAATGATAAACATGGGTAACTTTTCTTTGAAATATACTCATTTTTGTCTATAACACTTGGCCAAAGTTTGAAGGGTAATAAAGTTAACAGCAGTGGTGATAAAATAAATAGCTTTTGGTGGATTGGTGGAATAGTTTTGGTAGATTGGTGGATCAAAAAAGAGAGAAGTAAAAGATTCAAGTCATTTCTGGGTCAGATTTATATAAAAATTTTCAAAATCTCCACGGGGTCACTATAAAGAAGATGCAAAACAAGCATGATTCAAAAACGGACCCTTGGAATCAAAAATTCTTTTTTTTTTTTTTTTTCCCAATACTGGGAATCGAACTCACAACCTTGCGCTTGCCAGGCAGGCGCTGTGCTGCTGAGCTAAATCCCCAGCCCCCCAAAATTCTTAATATAATTATAAATACTTTATGTTGAGATGAATCATAATTTCATTTCAATTATATATAAGCAAATAGTCCCTAGTTTACCAACAGAATTTTAAAAATCTTTGAAAATGTCCTTGGTTTTCTTTTTATGTTTTGCATTTTGCACAAAATAAAGAATTTTACCATTTTTATGTCTCTCTTAATCCTTTTTTCCCCTCTTTCTTTCTGAATAGTGAATACATGTGTTAAAATATTAATGCTTTTTAAATATAAGAGTAAAGCATTAACTATGTAGAAGTTTCCAGAACATTCAAAAGTAGTTTTCAGTAGAGCTAACTGCCATCTTTCCCAGGGGCATGGCATAAACATCATTGTAGACACTTTGGTGCTGGGGTCCCCATCAAGTCTGTGCCCCACATTGTGAGCATCCAACACAGGGGATTGTATGGAAACCCTTTTGGTTCACACCAATCTTCTCAAAAGACTTTGCTTATATTATAATACAATCTTGAAATATCCTAAATTCAAGTGATTAGAACATTATTCTCGTGTTCTGAATATCAGTGATCCTTCTGACCCACAGGTCTTCTTGACTGTTATGCTCTGGTTTGTATCACTTACTCATAGGTAGGGCTTCTGGGAGATGATTGGATCGTGAGGATTTGGTACTCATCAGCAGACCAGCACTGGGAGGAGCTGGGTCACGGCCTGGAGGGGGGCTCTCCCTCCCTCTCTCCTTTGATTGCTCTCCGCTTTCCATTGCCAAGCAGAGTTGCCAGGCTTCCCTGCCCTGCTGCCCTGCCTTTGGGACAGCTGACTACAGACTGAAACCTCCAGCACAAACTGTGAGCCAAAGTGAACCTCACCTCTTTGCAGTGGTGGTTGTTGGGTGTTGTGCTTTGGCAACGAGAAAATAACTAAGATATGGACTATCTGGAAGAGCAAGCTGGGTTTATTCATTCTGTGTTTATAATTTTAGTCATGCCAGGCATGATGGCACACACCTGCAATCCCAGCACTCGAGAGGCTGAGGCAGGAGGATCGCTATGAGTTCAGTGCCAGCCTGAACTGCATAGGGAGACCCTGTCTCAGCCGCCACCCACCCTAAGAAAAGAACACTTTAGTCACCTTCAGCCAAAATAAAGCACTGGAAGCAAGAGTCATTTCCCATCGTCTACTGTAGAGTAGCAAAGCATGTTAGAAAAAGGTAGTATGCTGCCTTATTTGCAAGTTTTTTTGAAGAGATTACTAGGTGCATAGAGAAATATAATTGACAACATGCCTTACAGTGTAAACACTGGCTGTCTGGTATTTGCCTATTCATACATACAAAATATAATACATGTTTGCCAGCATGTTAGACTCCCAGGGATCTTGTACTTAGGGTTAATACAGGCACAAAACAAAAATGGTATCATACAATGTGTCATGAGGGGCAACCAAGAGCCAGAAGATCTGGGCTCCTGTTTCAACCCCGTCACTAGTAATTTTGTGATCTTGGTCATGTCGCTTAACCTCTCTGAGCCTTGACTTGCTTGCTTGAAAAATAGTGTTATTACCTGCTCCTTTCAGTGGGTTTTTGTTCATACAGCATCTCATTCTGCAAAGATTTGAAATGATATGTATATAAAAATGTATTTTCCTGGGCTTTGGGGATTTTTATAAATATTAGCCACCAGCCACCACCAGTGGGGCTATTTGTGTGGAGGTCCATCCTTTAGCATGAAAGTGTTTCCAGGCAGATATTTTAGACACTTGCATTTACTAGTTTCAAATAAAGCAGCTATTTATCCATTTCCAACACAGACTCGTTGTCGGTGCCAATTTTAAAAAAAGCCTGTAAGAAGACTGTCCAAGACCTTTTTGATTGAGGACAATTTGCAACTAATAAAAGTATCAGACCCACTCACTTAATGCTTGTTAATCTAACGACAAAAATCTCCTAAGGATTAAGTAACTTTTCAGTAAACTTGAATCTTGTTAATTGTAACAATCTTGTACAGAGTTTGAGACACAGCAGAACTCAGGTGTGAGTCACTGTCCTTCAATTTAGAGATGATGCTTTTGCTGCAGTTAGGATTGGTAGATACCTCACAATAACAGAGCGGCTGTGAAATACCCATGGTCTGCTGGTTCCTTCCTCTAATTCCATTTGTTATCCTGTGCTATTTGCCTTAATCTCGGGTTACTAACCATGCTTATCTGTGCTCTACATCTAAAGCCTCAGACAGATTGGTCTAGCATGGCCTAATAGCTTTTATCAGCTCACCCAGTGGCCCTTGGACTTCGATGAAAGCCGGGAGCTAACTACATAATGCCAGGCCCCTCTGAATGCTTTCCTTTTTTAAATGGCACTGTTTACATTTATGGCGGCCCCACCCCTTTTACTTTCTCAGTGAAGGGACCCCTAAGGACAGAAGGTACTGGCTCTTTTGCCATACTTTCTCTGATTTCATAGCTTCATTTTATTTAATTCAAGAGAATTGCTGGGTATGTTGTGCACTGCAACAAAATAAATCTTTCTTTCTCCCTCCCTCCCTCCCTGCCTCTCTCTGTCTCTCTCAGTCTCTCATCTCATATTTTAAACTCCCATGATTTCTCTTCCCAATATCTATATAGAACATTTTGCTGAGAATAAAATTGTTAATCTATTTCAGCTTATCTGACAAACATGCTTATTTTCCTGCTTTTTGTATGAAAACATCTCTAGGAAATTTATTAGGTGAAGCTCTGTTTTACTTAAATGTTAAATAATAATATAAACTTATTTCTGAAATAGTGAAACTATTTGAAAAAGCATTCACTTACTATCATAGTTTATGTCATACAGAAAATGATAAGCATCATAGAATAAGTTTTTCCTTCTTTACAATAGATTAAGCTATATTTTCAGTGAATCTATGAGATATGTAATCTTAATTATACCTCTGCAATAAACTTTACATTCAATGACTATGGTTTCCCCAAAAAGTAATAGAGTTTAAGGACCCATAGACATGATAGAAAGCAAATACACTTTATTTATTTATATTTATTTATTTTGAGAGAGGGTCTTGTTATATACTTTAGGCTGCCCTTGAACTCATGACAATCCTCCTGCCTCAGCCTTCTGAGTGGTGGGATTACATGCATGCACCACCATGCTTGGCTGCAAATACACTTTTGTGGTTAAAATGCCATAGTTTCATGGCATTTTAAGGTAGGGACCGACAAGGAACGGAATTCTGGGTTTCCACTTACTGGTTGTATATTCTTGAATAGTTAAACTCTCGCAGATTCCATTTTCTATTAAATAAAATCATACTGATGTTCCTAATTCAGAAATTTCCCAGGATAAAAATGAGGCACATATGAAAAAGGCCTAAAAAATATTGAGTATAAAGCAGCCCAATGGCAGCAACTACCAATGCTACTTTCATTAATAGAACACTGAGCAACAAGGGGTACTAATCCAGAAGACTGGATATTCTAGGATGTATTCTGCTAAGTCAGTTTAGGAAACCAGCCTCAGAGAGAGCATCATGCCTAGGTAGGACACAGGCAGGGAGGCTGGCATGGACAAACTGGGATGAGAGGGTGAATTCTATGCTGGGGAGGTCACAGCTCCAAATTTTAGAGTCATATTTCCCATTATCATACTAACTTCTCTCTGTTACTTTGCAACGGCATATGCTATGCCAGGACTACCTATCCTGGATAGGCTCGGTCACTTTACTGCATTTAAGACTGTCAGTTTACTTTTTAATTATTGGAACCTTTACATACTTTAATTATATGCTTGTGAGGAATAGAAAGCCTTTTCCTCTCCTGCTCTCCTTCTGCCTCTATTCTTTATAGACAATATTAATTCCCATTTAGGACTATTTTAAAAACTGGAAGGATTCAAGCTTAAAATAATGCAGTGAATGGTAGAGAAGTGTGTATGCCTTCAGGTTCTCCTACACTTGTGCATTTACATTTAGCCTTTCCTTCAGAGAAACGAAATTCATCTTGAATTGCTTTATGCCATTTGCCTTTCTGTATTTCAGGGGCCCTGTCATTTTCTTTGCTTAGCTTTAGCATTTATCAATCACAACTAGCAAGACAGGTTGTGGTATTAACAGAAAATCCCACAGGACCTTCTTCACTGGGTAAGGGGAACATCTGCTACTTTTATGTTGGGGTGCCAGGATGTAAGGGTCAAGGCCGAGGGCTTTGGGGCTCAGGGTGCAAGGCTGCAAACAGAATAATGAATAGCAGTTGCTGACTGGCTGGGTCTGCCTGTTCTCAAAAGGGAATGTTGCAGTTCAACGTAATGAGCCTGCACTGGTGTGCCTAACACACCCAGCTTGGAAATCATATTGAGGCAGGCTGTATCTTTTATTCCCTGGGTTCTGAACTGCATTTTCATCTTGGAAGAAATTATACTGAGGACTTCATAAGTGGCACCCAGCAGGGGAAAGGCTTCACCAGGTCTGATAAGCACTATGGCTAAAAGCGATCAGCCTTTGTGCCTGGAGTGGAAGGTTTAGGTTGCCTGAACCAGAAAGAGTCTGAAGAAGCGATTATGTTAAGCAAGTAATGTGTATCGGTAACATAGAATCAAATTATTAGGGTCAGTAACTGCCCAGCTTTCCCAGTGCATTCAGTAAAGACGTACTATTGCATTTGCGCTGTGTACCTTTTAATGCTGCACAGTGTCAGCACTGTCCGGCTGTCTGTACTTCACAGCATGTCACCTCTAATTTCATGGGATTATCTGCACCGTTGCTTTATGAGACACTCATACTCCTCGGCTTCCTTTGAATTCATAGCAGGGCAGTGCAAAGTCATTTTGGTGAATGCTTCTGTGCTCTCTATGTTACATACAAAATTATTATTGCCATCGCTTAGAAAGATAGATATGTGCTTCTGTCATGCCTCCAAAGGTCTGCACTTACTTGTTTTGAAGACGTATTTTATTTTGTATATGTTTGCAGTTCATAATTATTACGTCCCTCATGGGGAGTGTATGTAGCACATCTCAGGTCTTTTTTTCACCATTACTTTTCCCTTCCTCCTCCATCCTTCCATCTCTTCATCCCCTTTCCCTTTGCAAAAGATCTATCTCCTGTTTCCTGTTATTTTCTTATTAATTTTGTTGTTTATCTTATTTACATTTTGGGTTTCTTGTATAAGAGAAGCTGTGCACTCTTTAACCTTCTGCATCTGATTTGTTTCACTTAATATTATAATCTCAGGTACATCCATTTTCCTACAAATAACCCAAGTTCTTTCCCTTTTTGGCAGAATAGCACTCCATTGTGCATAAATGCCAGATTATTTATTTGTCTGTTGATGGACATAGAGGTCACTTCCAAGATGTAGCTATTATGAGTTGTGCGCTATAAGCAACTTCAGGTGCCAGATCTGTCTGGCCAAAGATCTGATGTGGTTCCCCCTTCAACTGTGTTCTGTTAATAGGTACTGTACCAGGCTCCGTGTGTCATTGGAGTAGGACCTATATTTTAATACTGCTCCTAATGTTTCATTTTATTCACAAGAAATCTTTGATTTCATTTTATTCTTTGTAATTTTAGACACTAGATTGTAGTTTAGGCATTACTGACATTTTTTTAAAAAGGGATATATTTTCTTGCACAGCTGTTCAAAAAGAGAGACAAGTTTCAGTCCTCAGTGCTGTCCTCTGTTTTACAGGTATAAGTTCTCTAGCTCAGCCAGCTGTGAGAGGCTGCCGAGAGCTCTCCAGCCGTGCCTGCGCTGGGTGGGCCAAACAGGGATGCAGGCAGTAGGGATCTAACAGCCCAAGGCTGTTCTGTACTAAACTGTTACTTTGTATCAGAATTTAAAGACTTTAGTACAACAAATAAAGGTCAATGTCTGTAAAAAAAAAAGCATGGGTATGCATGTATCCCTGTAATATGATTTTTTTTTAAAGAAAAACTCTTTTAGGAAGATACCTAGAATGGGAATACTTGGGTTGAATAGAATTTCTAGTTTTCTGAGGAATCTCCGTACTGATTTCCGTAGTGGTTGTACTAGTTTACACTCCCACCAACAATATAGAAGGGTTCCTTTTCCCCAGCAGCCTCTCCAGCATTTGCTATTAATCTGATTTCTTGATGATAGCCATTCTTTCTTGAATAAGGCAGAATCTCAGTGTTTTAATCTGCATATCTCTAATGACAAAAAATATTGAATATATTTTCAGGTATTTATTGGCCATTTACATTTCATCTTTTGAGAAGTGTCTGTTCATTTCAGTTGGCCATCTGTTAACTGAGTGTTTAATGGTGTCTAAGTTTTTAAAATTGTTTATGTTCTCAATATTTTAATGTAAAATTTTTTAAAATTATGTAGATTGTCTTTCCATTCCCTTGGTTGTTTCCTTTGCTGTGAAGAACTTTTATGAATTTGATATGATCCTATTTATTGATCCATCTCTTGTATAATTGTTCCATCTCTGGTATAATTGGGGTTCTGTTCAGAAGACCCTTGCTTATGTCTTCAAGAGAGTTACTTATTTTTTCTTCCAGCAAATTAAATGTTTTAGTTTAACCTTCAAATCTTTAATTCATTTTATTTAAGTTTAGTATGTGGTGAGAGCTATGGCTCTACTTTCAATCCTTTGCATGTGGATAGCTAGTTTCCCCAGCACCATTTGTTAAAGAGAAGACTATCTTTTCTCCAGTGCATTTGACCCCTTTGTCAAAGATCGGATTGCTGAATGATCCTGGAGTTGTTTCTGTATCCTCTATTCTGTTATTGAGGACTTATTTTAGAAAGGTGTCAAGCAGTGAGTTAGTATTAGAAAAGTATGTAATTTACAGTGGCTTTCAAAGTGCAAGTTGTTTAGGCTGGCTGCCTCAGACTCACTTAGGAGCTTGTTAAACCTAGGGGATCAGAAACTCTAGCACGGGGCTGTGTTTTAACGAGTCTTCCAGGTGATTCCAACACATGCTCTAGCATTTGTGGAGCGCATGTTCTAGGGGTATAGAGTAGACAAAACAGGTGAAATATCTGCCCTTGTGGACCTTATTAAATTACAAAGGAAGATGTGGTACTTTGTTATGATGAAATGTTTATTGCTACCCTAGCCGAGCCTGTAATTATCAAAGATGCCATTATTTTCCTCTTTCAAATGAGCCTGCTATCCTCTTTGGTATCAGAAGATAACTAACAACAGACAACTAATAAGTGATTCTTTTTTTTTGCATTTCAGAACCGTCCCTCTTGCAATATGTATATCCATGGTCATTGTCACCCTTGGCTACGTGCTAACAAATGTGGCCTACTTTACAGCCATTACTGCTGAGGAGCTGTTGCTTTCAAATGCAGTGGCAGTGGTAAGTCCAAGTTGAAAAACTGCCAATTTGAATTTAGGTTAATGAGTTGGTGCAATTTTATAGTAGTTCCCTCCAGGAGAAAGTGTTTTGGAATTCAGTTATCTTTTATTGACCTGAATGATAATGACTAAAAAATTTAGAGCACACCTTAGCATATTCCATTTAACGGGTCTAGGTGAAAGCCTCAATGATTTCTCTTTTCTCTTAATTTCTTGTAAAAACATTTCCACATATACCTGCTTGAAAATATGTCAATGACTTTTTAGTAAAAGGTATCATTCTTTAACATATTTAACATATTTTTTTAAGGACAGGTGGACTGAGTGTAAATAAATGTTTTTTTATGTATATATATACAAATTGCAATTCATTTGTGCACCCTTCCTGTTTGTAAGCTTTCCAAATACTGATTTAAAATCTTTTACCCAAAGTATTACTGAAGAATTTTTAGGTGAGCCATGTATATTTGGTTTTTCTATTATATCCTTTGAACGTTAGTCTCGGGAGAATAATAAATTTGGGAAGTTTTGGATGATTAAATGTTAAACATATGTTTTTGCTGTAGTACTTCTCAGAATATTAAAGATATTAGTGTGCATTTTAACTGTCTGAGAAGTAGATACACATAATTTCACAACATTTTCCAAAGTTTGACACCAAGACTGTCTTTGTCCCCAAAGATCATGTCATCGGACTGTTATTCTGTGACAAATACTTTTATTTTGCATAAAAATTTAGCTTATAAGAGAACATTCACTTATGACCGCCTAACAATGAAAGGGAAAAAATTAACCTCCCATCATTGAATGTCAGGTCTTTTTAAAATAGTCTGTATTACCTCAGATAGCAATATCCACAGGGAATAAATTATCTCATGTTGGGTGAACCCATGTATGAGTTCACGGTATTAAAAAGACTTTGTCCACTGCCGTACATCCTATCACAAAATCAAATGTGCAAAGCTTATTGATGTCAGGTCAGTTGCCTCATCTTTCTAGACAAAGGGCAGCACTTATTTTGGGGGCATGATGTTGTCCATTAAATGCACTGTACCAGATGTATCAAGGGCAACTAAAGAGTCCCACACAATCTTTGAGAAAATACATCCCTTATGGAAATTTACAATGTTACATATAAAAGGAGATTTCAGAATTTGCTTAACTTGTATACTTTCTCTGACTTTTTGGATTTGTGTTAGTGTTTTAACCTTTTTTATGGGAAAGCACAAAAGAAGTAGTAGCTACCTGAGAATGAGAAAGTGACTCCATAAACAGGGGTTCAGCTTGCGTGATTCTTCCAGGGAAAATATTTCTCAGAGCTATTCATGTATACATTATATATATGATCAAATCATCCATTGTTTTATTTATCCCCGAGTGTGGAATTGGTGTAAGAAACAAATGTCTGTAATAATTCTTGATGTATATCTATACCTCTCTGTAAAAATATGGCTTTCCAGATTCAAGGGAAGGTACTGTGCAGAGGATTTCTGTCTTCAAAAGTAGAATGTCTGAATTGAGCTTTATACACTTATCAGAGTCTAAAATGATATATCATGGTTGATAAAGAGTCAGCAAGTGGATCATTGCTCTTAAAGGTGGAGAGAAGGTGCTTGTTTGGACCTTTTGCCACAGTTTTGCAACAAGAAATGCTATGGTACCTGCTTCTGATTATTGTCTGCGGAGCTAGTCGGACCCTAAACAAACAGAAAGGTTATAAAACATACACGTATCACTGGGCTAACAGAAAGTCATAGAGCAAGTTTGACCTAAATTGCTTCATTTTATTCTTTCTGGAAAAGCGTTAATTTGCTTCGTTCCTTCTTTCACTAGACGTTTTCTGAGCGGCTACTGGGAAATTTCTCATTAGCAGTTCCGATCTTTGTTGCCCTCTCCTGCTTTGGCTCCATGAACGGTGGTGTGTTTGCTGTCTCCAGGTGAGTGAGTTCATGTATTTCCAGAAACACATTTCTGTATTGGAGATTGGATGTGATAAGGATAACTTTAAAATGAAAAGCAACAGTGCCTCCAAACCTGTTGTTTTTAAAGGGACAGGCATGTTGATAGCCGGTGTGAGTATCCACAGCATGTTTTTCTCTGTCCATTAGAGGGCACTGTTTCTCTGTGCAGAGCACGCTCTGAAGCCAGGCACGCGGCATTTTTCTATAGTAAGTCTACAGAGCCTAACAACGGCGTTTTATTTCTGGTGATAAAATCTTTTGTTTTTCTAAAGGTTCCATGAGAAAAAAAAGTAAAGTAAGAGACACCAGAAATCACCATCGCACCATCTGTATCCCTTTTCTTTTGTGTGATGCCGAATTCCCTTTAGCTTCAACAGGATAAAATTAAAACCTGATCAGATAGATAGGAATGCTGCCTGTGGGCATGTGTGTGCGTGAGTGTGTGTGTGTGTGTGTGTGTGTGTGTTGATTGGATTGTACTGACAATGCACATGCAACACACATATGTGCTAGGACTCTAGAACTAAATTCTCATTCAGCTATGTACATTGTGAGGAGAACCATACTGAGTCTCATGCTGCTATGACTCTCCTCTGAGAATAGTGTAAGATGTTGGCAGACTTTGTAAATCTTGAATTGAGAGTTCTTAGGATGTTCTCTACCTTATCTGAAGAGTGAAATCTAAGTAATCAGCTAAGACATGCCAAACGGTTTGGTATGATACAGATGCGAGTGTTCTTGGGATTTCTGGATTTTCCCTGTGAAATGATCAATTACACAGTCAACTCCACCCACATTTCTCTCCCATCAGGTTATTCTATGTTGCGTCTCGAGAGGGTCACCTTCCAGAAATCCTCTCCATGATTCATGTCCGAAAGCACACTCCTCTACCAGCTGTTATTGTTTTGGTAATGCATATTAACAAGTTTCTCTAGATAAAAACTCAAATAACAAGTTAGCAAAGAGAAATTCAATTCAAACAGACTTCAGATCGTGCTTTACTTTCTCACTGGCTCTATGTGTGTCGTGGTGGAGTTTGGGAGGCAGGATGTTTTCCACGGCTTCCCTTTACTTGGCTTTGCTGATGAATTTTTGAAGCTTTAGGGCATGAACCACATCACTTCTATTTTACCTTTGTAGAAATTCGTAAGGTCTAAGGAAAATAATTAGCGTGGCTCCTTTTATTGACAGAGAACCTCAAAGGAAAGTATATAGAGTTAAAACATCCTAACTACTGACAGAAGATATAGCTAAAATCCACTGTCAAAAGAAAAAAAAAAACCAAACTACCTAGACGTCTCATCATGGATCTCCTGTAATGAAATGCACACAGAAAATTGATGAAAGAATTGATGAAATCCTAGACAGTGCAGGGATTCCTTGTACAGGAAAGAAAAAAAAGCACTAACACTTACATTTAAGTTGTAGACTTCTCTATGCAGAGAAGTGTTTGTGAAATGTGGGATACAAAAGACTGTAAAAGGTGTAAAAGTCCTCAGATACCCATTGGCAGTGCTATAGTCATTCTTACCTACAATTTTGTAACATTTTTCTCAACTGGAATCTGCTGTCAGAGGTACCATAGAACACATTGAATACCACTCCCCCCTCCTCGTACGTTTAATTTATTTCAGAATGTTTCCTTGAAATTTCTTTTTAAAGTACTGCATACTCTCTGTGAGGAATCTGGAAGTTAACGTCACTTGTGGGAACAGAATGTATTATTCCGTGAAGAGGCTCTCATTTTAAGCGTCTGCTATCAGTCATGCTGTCCTTGGCATGTGCAGCTGTGGAGCCTTGCTCCGCTGTTCTCAGCACTTCATTCTTTTCAGAGGTTTTGAGGGTCACACATGGCAAGCACACAGGGACAGTAAATGTGAAGGAAGGAAAGGTCAGTGTTTTGCATTCACAAGCCAGCAGATTCACCAAGAAGTGGCCGTGTCCATGTGTGTGCATAGCCAATAGCTCGTCAGAAAACCTTCGCAGAGCTTTTGCTCTGAGTTTTCCAATGAGGCTCACACTTAATGTTTATTACTGGTTATTTCCTAGTCATCTCGATCTTTGAGTCTTCACATTTTGAATGAGTGAATATCTTGCCTTTTACTCTTTGAAAACATGTTCTCTTCTCTAAAATGTAAAAAGAACTACAAACCAAAGCTCCCGGGGGCTGGGGATTTAGCTCAGCGGCAAAAGCGCCTGCCTGGCAAGCGCAAGGTCGTGAGTTCGGTTCCGGGCACCGGAGGAAAACCAAAAAAAAAAAAACAAAAAAAACCCAAAAAAACCAAAGCTCCCTTTAAAATTCCACTCTAATGCAGGATAATGATAATGACACCGGTGTAAACGGATTATAAGAGCAGAATGTAGAAAGAATCTAGGAATCTGGGTTTTGATCATGATGATAGTTTATCAGTGCAAGTAATCATTTGAAGAAGATAACAGTGAGAACTGTAATGTGCAGTGATGTTATTGTTTGTTGTCTTCTATGTTGTTTAAAGTCACCGACCTTGTTTTTTCTCCGTTTTCCCCCAGCATCCTTTGACAATGATAATGCTCTTCTCTGGAGACCTGTACAGTCTTCTGAATTTCCTCAGTTTTGCCAGGTGGTTTTTTATTGGGTTGGCAGTTGCTGGGCTGATTTATCTTCGATACAAACGCCCAGATATGCATCGTCCTTTCAAGGTAACCTCAGCAATCTTGATGGGTTTACATAAATCTTTCTCCTCATACCCAGCCCTCCCTTTGTCATAACTTGATGATGGGGAGGTTGGTGGGAGCAGTGTCCTGTGGAATAGAATGTTTAACTCTTGCATGTAGTGCCTTCGGAGGAGTTTAGCTTGCAAAAAAATCATTTGTGCATATTTTTCTAATGTGATGCACTGAACTTTGGCTGCCACATTTTCAAAAAGAGGTACGTTTGTTTGTATGTTTGTTGTGTTGAATTCTCATGAATGGGTCCAGTGACCTGAGAGAGCCGAAGGATGGGCTACTTCTATCTTCAAGCTCAATAGTCATGAATGGTCTGTGCTGAGAAAAAGTGAGGCAGATGCTATGTTAATTCAAACACCAAAAAGGATGCTGTTTTACCAAACAAGCATTCTAAGCCTCTTACATGTTGTGAGTTGCTACATTACTCTTTACTTATGTTATGTATCCTAAAGAAATAGAGATGCAAACTACACAGGGTAAGAAAAGATCTATGAATTTACCACTCAGTAGAATATCCACTGACTATCGTTAACATTTTCCTTCGAAAGGGCTTGTCATCTTCTCCAGTCTTGAACAGTCATGGATTGATTCGACCTCACTGTTTATTTGCTTTTAAGAAATAGTACAGATAATGTTGTCAGCTATGTTGTCAGAATTTGTTTCTAATTATACTCGTTGCCTAATGCCGGCAGCATCTTTATTAGCGGTTGAATAGGAGTTGGTCTGTTTCATTCCTGGCAGTTCTTATTGTGGATCTCAACAGAAAATCAATATGCACTGAAAGGTTTGAACATGTAACAAGCTGCTAGTGCTCTTGATGCCACCTAGAAGTGGATTCTCATCATAATTATCAAAGAGCCAATCTTTTAAAATCAACAACATAAATCATAATGGTACTTAACCAGCAAAATAATTCGAACAGATCGTCTCTATTGAAACACCCCCTTTTTAAGCCTCAGACTTTGTCCATGTAAAGATTGAAATCAAGTGAAAAGAAAATATATCAGGAGAATTATGTTAAATATATTCTATGTACTCCACGTGGGAGATTCTGTTGTGAAGTGGGCTGCTGGCTGTCACAGGGCTGCAGTGTCACCAAAGCACGTGCAACTTGAACACAGACAGACGTGCACATCTTGAATGCATCTCCTAAATCCTGAACCCTGTCTGAAGTGAATGTTTTCTGTGCTGTGTCCTAGGTGCCGCTTTTCATCCCAGCGTTGTTTTCCTTCACCTGTTTCTTCATGGTGGCCCTTTCCCTTTATTCTGACCCATTCAGCACTGGTATTGGATTTGTCATCACTCTGACTGGAGTCCCTGCATACTATCTCTTTGTTATATGGGACAAGAAACCCAACTGGTTTAGAAGAATGTCAGGTAAGACTTTCCAGTATCTTGTGAGAGACTGTTGTGGAAAAGCCATGTATTTACACATACACTTTTTGAGGCAGGGTTTTGCTATGTAGTTCAGGCTGGCCTTGATCTCATTTTGTAGCCCAAACTGGCCTTGAACTGGTGACAACCCTCCTGCCTCAGCCTCCCAATGCTAGGACTGGAGGTGTGTGCCACTATGCCCAACATGTATATATGTAACGTGGGTATCTCACACTTAAAAAATGTAGATGGCACAGTTGCTTCCTGGAATACATCACTGCATTTTAATTAGGACTGAGAGAAGAAAAAGCAGAAAGGACACTGAGGGTACAGCCATCGAATCCTTTCAGGATGCTTAATTTGGACTGCTTTAATCACTTCTTAAAAGAATAGCTTTTTAGCTAGGATTCTATCAGAAATTCTGTGTGCGACCCAATTGCTCTTTTGAATTCCTTAGTAACCTAATTATTTTTTCTGGAGTGAATGCAATTTTGTGTTTTTTATCATAACCTATAACTTGATGAGTGATGTGAGATTTGTTGAGGAGTTATACAGAAGCCTGCAAAGTTCTTAAATATCACAATTATGAACACTACCTTGTTAGGAATGGTGTCAAAATAACAGCAAAAACAGTGAAGAGAAGAGTAACAGCTCCTTCGTATAGCACTATTTCTCTGTGTGTGTGTATATGCATGGCCTTATTTAGTCACTGTGACCATCCTCTAGGTAGGAACAAGCAACCCCATATCACAGGTTTGAGTCATAATGTGGGAGCATTTACGCCACTTTTCCCAGGTTGTACAGATATAAAGTAGGAGAGCGGGAATTCAAACTCAAGCAGGTCCATGTCTCAGAACAGTCTCCCTGGGGGCTGTGAGGATAGATTAGAGAGGGTTGAGGCTGAAGACAGGGAACTGAATCTGGTGTTCTGTGCGGCACTACCAGTGAGTGTGGTGGAGAGTCCAAGCGCAGGCTAAGGCGGGAGGCTCTGAGAGAAAGGGAAAGATACTGAAGCGCAAGCCCAATAGAACTGGAGGACCAGCTAAGGGGAGGAGGAAAAATGTAGTAGAACAGTAGGTGGGAGGGGCTGGGAGACCCTGTCTGTGTGTCACTGGCTCTCCCAAGCCCTTCCCTGTGTCACCATCTTTGTTCTCAACAAGATCCTTGTGTCAGGTGTATTACTCCCACCCGGGGGGACAGCAGTGCCCATGGAGATGGAAATTTATTTTTAATTGTACCCATTTTTAATTGTGGGGCTAGGATTTGAACTCATGCTTGCTGGATTTCAAAGTCTATGCTCTTTCTAAGTTGAGTGCTTGGTGTTGGAGAAAATCAGGGGTTGGGGAGAACAAAATATAGACAGAGGGGAACCTGTGTCCTTCTTCCTAAATTTGATGAACTTGGAATACAACTTCCCTTTGGTGTCATAGTTCTTTGTTTTAATGTACTTAGTTTATCATAATTAATTTTTTAAATCCCAGTTAAACATCCAGGGGGATTTCCAGAAAAATTATTAAGAAGTACTATGAGTTCTAAAAGAAAAACAAAAAAGAAAGCCTGGGTGTTTCCATGAAAAGTGAGAGGTAACCAAATGGGTTAGTGCTTATCACTGTGAGGTGTGCACTTTGAATCTCTAACGTGTCACACAAGCTCATTTAGAAGCCCATCACTTAAAACACAGCTTTGCTACTATTTTTTATTAGTTTTTAATTGGAATTTGATACCTTTAGACCACTACTTCTATCTGGATTTTATAACTTAGCTTGTAACACTATTCCCCAAAGCAATGTCGCCATGCAAGTTAGGTGGTTTTCAAGGCTAACAAAAGCTTGCTGATTCATTTAAATGAGTGTTTAATATCTATTTATTGCAAATCATGTTAGTTTTCTGTAGAATATTTTTAACTTAAATTTCTCTGTTGTAAGGACTCAATATACAGCCTATTTTGAAGGGGAGGATCTTGTTAAACATTTACCATTAAGGCTGCTTGACTTACTATTAATGATTAGGATAGGCTGGTGCTATCACTGTGAGATCCATGTCTAAGGCAGTGAAAACAACTGCACACCATCAAAAGCCAAGAACATTTAGGAAGAAAGAGCTGCACCCCTGAGGTTGAAGGAGAAGCTAGAGGAGCACACGAAAGAACAAGTTTCTCGTCCAATCCCGCTTGGTGGGCACTTTGTCCTTGTTTGTAGTCAGCCAACTCTTGGGTTCTTTCCTGTCTGGCCACGTGTGTGTTCTGTACCAACTCTTCGTCATTTATGTACCAACAGTCTTCACATTTGATCATTCTTTGTTGATTCTTTATTATCTTTCTATGCTCATGTAGAACCTTTCAGAGGTTTTGTTTTTGTTTTTATTTTGCTACTTTTCTGTCTCTAATGATGTTTTGAACATCTCCAAGGGTCCTGAATTTAGTGTGAGCTATTTGTAAAACTGGCAGCGATGGAGTAGTCCCAGAATGGTTATCTGGGTCTCAAAAATGCTGTTAAGTCTTACCAGGGAGCATGGCCATCCTGCCTTTAAACTGTGATTATTGTAACTCTTTATAGCTGCCTTGAAAGAGGGTAGCAGAAAGCAACAATCCTCTGTAATTTTGTTTGATTTCCCTCTTAGGCAGCATTCTTGTAGTAAAATAAAGGAAATTCATAATATTTATTGCTTGCAACAGCAAGTATTTTCTTAGCCTCTGGCCAAAACAAAACACACAAACACACAAAACAATGAGTCCTAAACTGCTACCGGATCCTTTCCTAAAAATGTACACTTTGTTAGAAAGAAACTGCAGTGAACTTAGAGGCCCAGAGAACCGTTGCTTGGAGCAGTGAGTTCAGTGATTTAATAGTGCAGTGTTTTGTTTGGCAAAATTCTTTAGCTCTTATGTTATCTTTTTTGTTTTGCTTTGATATATGTGAGTAGATTAGCCTTGGGAGGAGAATGAGAATTCATCAAAATGCATCTTACCTGGCTATTTCCGTGAAGAACGACAGGGCACCAAACAACATTCAGAAAATAGTGAAAGGCTGCTGGGTGCAGACAGCCAGGGATAATCAGAAGCCGAGCAGCTGAGATTTTCAGGGATTTGATGAATCTGTTTGGCCACAGGATGCCAGTATTGAACCACTTTCTGTGTGAGAGCATTTCCAGGGTGGGAAGAAAATGTGCTTTGAAGGGGCTAGTCAGATAAATAGGAAGCTTTTTCTTTCCATCTGGAGCAGAGTGGTTAATTCTTCTGGTTGGCTGTTGATGTTATTTACTTATTTATAGATACATGAACTTCTCACACAAAGAAAAAGGGGCAGATACCCCACTGACATATGCGAATACACAGAGACAGCAAGACCTGGTAGACTCCACCAGGGACTGCACCACGTTTTCACAAGCCTGCCTCTATTTATTAGCCAAACCATGTCGCCCTTGAGAGTGTGTAGGTGACTGGAAGTTGAACACTTTTGCAGGGGGAGAGGTATGGAAGTCAGCCTCATTTATACACAATCATTGATCATAAAAATCATTCTGGACAACAGCAATGAAAGGACATCTTCATAAATGGCAACTTTGCCACTCCAGAGTCCTAGACACATAGGCTGTCCACATGGTGTCAAGATAGCTTCATTTCTGACACGCCACTGGAAGCTGATTAATGTTCTTGTAGGTTTTCCTACAAGACTGCAGGGCAACCTTTTAAGTTAACCAAGCTTGCCTACATTCTTAGGGGCCCAAATGATCCTCATTGTGGTGATAAAAGGAGATCATATGAAAAGATTTGGAAGCCATTAAAAACACTATTATTCTTAACTTAACTTCCTGGACATGTTGGCCTTGTGCTAATTCAAAGACTTAATTTTGGCTATAGCTCCCACGCTGGTACCAGCTGTGGTTAAGTAAATCAGATTTTGCCAGTGGGTGTTGTTTCAAATTATTTCAAAGAAAACAACTGAACATGAAAGGTAAAGCTAAAAATACAACTACTATTGGACTCTGAAGATTGCAATTACCGAAAGCTCCAAATGTAGACTCCTTGGCTCTCCTTAAAGAGGTGGTAACACGGGACTGATGATCCCAAACCTGCAGTCCTTATTGTGAGCATGCTTGTGCACATGGGACTGGAAAGCCACGTATGCTGCGGCTCTGCTGGGCAAGCAGGAAGCTTCCCTAGAGGCTGAGTTGGCTCTGCTGTGCATCCATGTCTGAGCCCACTGTTCTAAGAAAACCAAGGAAGAAAAGTGACTGGACTGCAGGAGGCCAAAATCAATCACTTTGCGTCATGCTCCATGGTAATGATAATTACTCAACTTTTGGATCCCAAGAGGCAGCGGGGAAAGAGGCAAGGGTGAATGCGAACAGAACTGACTGAAAGTGGAGGACATGCAGGAAGGGAAAGGACCAAGACGGGGTGGGCAGAAGCAGAAGAAACTCCTTGGCTTTCTGTGTGCTGCTGTGCAAACAGAGAATCCAAATTATGTTCTCAAGGAAGGAGAAAGACACACATTATTTGAGAGGCTGGGTCCAAGTGGCTTCCTGTTTGTCTGGGGCAGATGCAGTATTTTAATGTGGGATGCAAGATGTCTATGAAGCAAAGGGCTGGGGTCCCAGGGTAGAAGATACCTCCTTTGGAAAAGATCTGATGCCGGGCGTGGAGGAGCAGAAGCTGAGTAAGAAAGGCAGCTGTGCAGGGATTGACTCAGGACTTCTCCAGAGTGACAGGGCTAGCTCAGAGGATGTCTCTTTAACGCCACTGCTTTTTGCCCACTGTAAATGCTTAGGAAATGTTGCTTTTTAAAAAGCCTACTATAAGAGAGTTTCAGCTCCTTATATGACTACAAAAGCCACCTCTCTGTTACTATTGATGAATATTTACTTGTCTCACAAAAGTCCATTTTTGTAGGATAAATTTACCATTTCGGTTTTCTATGAATATGGGGTTTAATTGCTCTTGAGTGTTGTATTATGCTCTCTAGGTAACGAGTGGGCTGTGACAAAACGCAGTTTACTTAAGAAACATTTTCATAGAGTTTATCATTTTCCCGCATTGTACTACACCATGTACAATTAATGTACACCGGAAAGTGATGCACTGAAGAAAACAATTTTGTGGAACAGAGCTTTAAAGTAAAGGAAAGCAGTATCTTTATTAGTGTATTATGTATTCTTTGCAAAGGGCTCTTCCAAGTAACAAGGCATACAAGAGGAGAAAGACAGATACCGAGATGAGAAATACATCAGAGAATAGACTATAGACAGCTGCTGGCTGTGAGAAATACGAAGAGGTTCTAGAGGGAGTGGAGACAAAGGAAAACAAAAAGGTCTCTTCCAATTGGAGTCACAAGTTTCTAGGACTGTTGAAATGAGGTTCTTATATTTTAGCCTCCATCAGAATCACTGGTTGTGGACCCGACCCTCAGTTTCTGATTCAGTAAGTCTAGGATTGAATTCGTTATCTTCTCTAATGGTCCTGCTTAATGTGGTTGGTCCATGGAGACCCACACCTTGAGGACCAGACATTTAGTCCTAGTATCTTATTCTACCTCTGAGACAAATTAGGACCTGGGAAATGAGGTGGCTTACTCAGGATACACTCCACATTAGCGAATGGAAAATATGTTGTGATTCTTCTGGTTTTTCTGAGGAACTGGTTGTGCTCTCACAGGTGCAGAAAGAACGATCCAATTTTAAATTGAATATAAAGCCTTTTTGAACATCTATTTATATCTTTGATTATCTCACAATATTTTCAGCCTCCTGGTTCATGACTAAAAGCCTTTATCTGAATGCAAAACATTAATGCATTCTTGCTGAGAGAATACCATGTGAAGTTATAGAAGTGGCTAGTAAATTAATTGCACATGATAGGATTGTAGTGAAGTAAGTAATTCTTGAAAGTGCTGTATAAAATGTGGTTGTCTATTTTTAGTACTCAACTCAAAATAATTCATATTTTGGTGATTTGTGCATTTCTTGTTTCTATGCATTTTTAATTTTTTTTTTTTTTTTTTTTATTTCTCTACAGACAAGATAACCAGAACACTACAGATAATACTGGAAGTTGTACCGGAAGAAGATTGTGATAAATTATAAACTAATGCATTGAGTTTTGACAATCTGCTCAAGCACAGAAATATAGCATGAATCTTCACTTCATTTTCTTGAAATCCAGAGAATTGCAGCTTTGGTGATGGACTAAAGGAATCATTTATTTCTGTTCACATCTTCTAGTATAGTCACAGTAATGTCTGAGAAATTTAGTAGCAATGCTATGTCTTTGTAGAAAGCCGACATGTAAATTTTAGCATAAATTTACATAGTTCTTGAGTTTCTAAATACCTGCCTGTTGAGGTTAGGGAAAAAAACTGAGGAGATAGACTATTAATTGGGTAGTCATTCTCTACATTATATCTTATGACAGAGAAGCTTCAAATCAAAGACTAAGATATTTTCTGTATATATGGGTTTTACAAACATGTTTTGGATACTGTAGATGACTAAACTGTGAAAAGTAGTTTCTATTCTTTTTTTTTTTTTTTGGTTTTTCTCCGGTACCGGGAACCGGACTCACGACCTTGCGCTTGCCAGGCAGGCGCTTTGCCGCTGAGCTAAATCCCCAGCCCTAGTAGTTTCTATTCTGAAAAAAAAAAGTATGTCATTATTATGACAAAGAGGAAAGAAATTTTACATTGGTATTGTTGGTGTTGCCTTGCTTCCCTTGGATGTCATAGTTTAATACATTACACAAAGAGCATTTGAACAAAAGGTAAAGCACATACCTATTCTCTTGAATACATAAGGAGAACTTCTGGGGGCTATTCTTTATGAAGTAAACCCAGGAATTATGTTATTAAAGTCCTTGACAATTTATGTTAGAGATTTTCTCAGTCATTATTAGACCTTCTACTGTTAATGTGTCACACTGTTTTCATGCCAGATCATTTTATGAAGTAGATATGGCCAACTCGGTATTGAAAGTAAGAACCACTTTCTCTTTCACTAAAATTTACCCTTTGAGAAATATGTCCCACCCATTTTAAATCTTCAAATTCCAATATTGAGATGAGAAAAATCGCCAATAAAGAAAATACTCAAAATATCAAGCCCATCTTTATATGTCGATATGCAAGGCCAATAATTCTGAACATCTAAAAAATTTCCATGGTTGTTTTTGCATGATGATGAATTTTGACAATTTGTGAATTTCCTTTTTACATTTTCTATTCTGTTAAAATATCTCATCTGATAAAACTGTCCAGATCAATTAGGAAAAGCCATATATTTGTATAGAAGTTGAGGAAGAAATGTTACTGCTAAATAAGATTTAAAATACGATTCTAAAAAAAATTCTATTTCTAAATCTAGGCTTTGTCAGTAATTTCCTCACTTTGCTTGTCTTTCAACTTGTAAAGGAGATAACTGATAGCAACTTTATTGAAAGAAAGAGAAACTGCCTGAGTGTGTGTTCAGACAGATGTTTTTATGTCAGAATTTGGAAATAGTGTAGAATTTTCAAATGAGAGTAATATAATGATGGAAAATTTTAATTATTATTTGCATGCCTCTGAGATGAAATGGTCAGTCATTTCCAGAATGTTTTGTCCCTTAAGTTTTGCTCATTATAGAATAAGAAATTTTCCAGGAATTACATTTATTAAAACTATTAAAACAGACATGGAATCATAGACAATTGGCCAAAGTAGAAATGATGATTTATAATTGGGAGTAATCCCAATTCATGAATAACATTTAATATACATGCAGGATTGATTTCTTGCCAGACCCACTGCTTAATTCTCTTATAATACCTTCTGTCTATTCATAGCATAGAGTTTTCAAATTTTGATCCATAGTACCTATTTCTGATTTATTATGTCAATTTGTCTGCATCTCTTGCAGCTATCTCTTTCTAGAAGTAAAATTTTTTTACAGATTTATTTTTCCACTATCGAGACACATAAGAGCTAAACAAGCATATTCTTCTTGAATTTTTTCTTGTCTAGTGAAAGATATAATACATGGAGAGGTTTGTGCTGTCCTTAGCTATTCCTGACATTAATGCCCTAACATTGAAACAGGTTGGCCTTAGAATTTATTTTATCTATTTTTAATTCTAATACAGCTTTAAGGTATCACTGTGCAGGTACACATACATCTTTAAGGTATCACTAACTAGAATACCCATTTATTATTGATGGTCTTATTTTTAAAAGTGATTTTTGCATTATTAAGTTTATAATGCCACTGAAATTTTAACCAGGCAGAAAATCAGCCAGTAGATGATGATGATGAGGCAGATTCTTATTTTTGATTTTTTGATACATTGTCTTACTATATAGTTTAGGCTGGTCTTCAATTCACTATGTTGTCTTGAACTCCTGCCTCAGCCTCTTGAGTGCTGGGATTACAGGTGTGTGCCAGTAGATTTTTAAAAAAGTGATGACGATTAATTTATATTTCAGTTTATTTTTAGGCCACATCGTGAGAAGATACAGACTTTCTTTAATCAATGATTTAATATTCATAATTCTTATTAAAATGGTAGCATATAAAGAAGATTCTAGTTCAAAAACTTTCCTGTACACTTGTGTTTGCATATTTTCATGAAGAGCAAAGTCTTTCTTCTATTTTTAGATTGATATATATGCATATACTCACATGTATGTGCTATTTATTATATTGTTATATTTGTACAAACATTATAAATTTATTATAATACAAAAAACATAAATGGTCATATGTTATAAGATAACTAATGCACTCTTTTCCAAAATTCTTTTTTAGTACAAAGCGTCACATTTGATTATGATTTCAAAAGATCAAGTAATGACTTCTAAATTGAAGCACAATTTTATTTACATGAAGAGTGATTCTACTTAATCATGAATAGTTGAAGTAACTATTTTCTTACAGTGTAATGTTGACTCTACTTTTACAGTAACAGATTTATTTTCTTTTGATTAAGTGAAGAAAATTAAACTATTATAAATGGTGACTTGGTTAGCTGTAAGTAAACCTTATTCTTGTCTTTGTTGAGGAGCTTAAAGATTTGTCCCACAAAAGACAAGGGGTTCCCTGTTCCAAACGTGAAAGTCAGGGGTGTGCATTCACATTTCTGTGCACTTACACTAACATTCCCCTGCTCCTGTTGCATGATATTAGGATGCCTTATTAGGTTACACTAGCAATGAACAGTTTCTTTCTCTAATGCTATGTATGTGGAAACCAATTTCCAGATTGTCTCACGTGTCTACTGAAATTGTTTCCTCAATTGCTATTTCCTGTATCAACAGGTGTTTGACATGAGTGTAATCACATAACAGAATTCTTTGTGAACTGTGATCAGCCTTCAAGAAACTCATTATTTTATCATAATTTGCAGATGAATGTAATGCTAAGAATGGGAGTAACACTGACCTTTGTATTGATCATTTATAGTTCAGGTGTAAGTTATAAAAACTGAAGGTCAGAATATAAGAAAATGAAAAGTAGTGTGTGATTGGATGTGTAAATTGGTGTTATACATTGTGTAATGTAATTGGAAAGTATTCCAAATGATTTATCTGCTGGGTATAGACAAATACCCTGAAAAGCTAATTTAATTGCAGTGCCTCTATTAGACAAGTTCCTTCCAATATGCTGTACTTTAATTTTACATCAGGAATTTTATATTAATTTTCTTGAGGTAGACCAGCAAAATTATATATATTTCTGGCCCCATGAAATTCACATCTTTAATTGTAAGGTAAAATAACTCCCTTTATGGGATAGTTAGTATATATTTTAAGTATTAAAGTTATCCACTAACTGCTGTATTTACATCTAACTGTTAGTGGCTTTCTCACGTAATATGGGACACATAAGAAAATAGTTTTACCTTTGTCAGAATTTTAGGGGTTGGTTTTGAAGGAAAGAAAAGCAAAGCGTGTGGTTTAAATTGCAGCTCTTTTTTTTAGTTTAGGAAAAAAAATAGATTTGAGGGTTTGAACACAGATGACTCAAGAAATTTGATTTTACTTGAATATAACATTGCTTCATTTTGCTCTACATAATATGCAGTATGTTGGTGCTGATAGTGTTTACAGAGTTGCTTTTTATTTTCCTAACCATTTGAAATCAGCAATTAAATCATGGCATTGTGGAACTAGCAAAGAGCTCATAGTGGATAGTAATTAAAATAGATGTGCCATTTTCATGGTTTCTGTTTATATGACTCGCATATAGATGAAAGAATTATTACCTATATGTGTATTTTAGCTTAATTTCCCTATAAACAGTATTTTAAAAATCTGTCTCAATATATGTATTTCTTAAAAACGTGACCTGCATATAGGCCATAATTTGTTAGTACTGTACTTAAAAACAATTTAACAGTAAATTTTTGGAAGTAATCCTTTCTTCCTTTCATTGCATTTTCAAGTCAGTTTGCATCTAAAACTAAGTGTTTTATGTATGTTTAGCATAGACACAGATTAAAGAAAAAGCGAATCTTGGTCTTAACAGAAAATAACAATTTTCCTTATGTTGTGAGATATCTTCCTTACAACCTCATATCAATATTAACCTGGTCTTTTAGAACCATTTTTGGTTCATTTGAATAAACTAATGACGCCCTTTATTTCATTTTTTGACATTATACTCTTAAGAGAGGCAGTGAGTTTTAATTTGCATTTGTACAATTATCTAGATTTTTCCTTTCTTTTCTTTTCTTT
>NW_004955428.1:5313331-5327359 GCF_000276665.1 Chinchilla lanigera
TTTTTTTTTTTTTGTCTTTTTGAGACAGGGTCTTGCTATGCCGTTCAGGCTGGCCTTGAGCTCACTTTGTAGCCCGGGCTGGTCTAGAACTCACACGATCCTCCTGCTTCCCCCTCCCTAGAGCTGGGATTACAGATATGCACCACCACGCTCGGGCTGATTTTCTTGGTTTGAATCTACCACATAGGTTTACTTTCTTGGGAGATTTTCCCCCCTTCTTTGTTACTATTGGGTTAAGATGCAGAGTATCATTACAGACTCCAAATAGCTAGCTTGTATATGTGCATGTTTGCTTATGTGGGTCAAAGTGCACTTATTGTATCAGTAACTGCCTATGCGATTTTATAGATAGAGATTCTCTTAAGAAACTGCGGTGCATTAGGCACCCAAGAGACATGCAGATGGCCGCCGTGATTTGACAGTGAACATTACTTTTGGCCCTGAGTATATACACTACTATTTTTTTTATAGTATAATTTTCAAGTGAATTACTTTATTGGTTGAAAGACTTCCTTGCTAAGTCCTTTTTACCTCTTGTTGAAACTTCTAAAAGGCCATGATAAAGCATAGGAGGGAAGAGAAAAGAGAATAATGCAATTATTTCTTAGCAGTGATGGCTATATTTTGAGTACCTTCTGTGACAGTATTTTGCAACAGCATCTTGTGGGAAAATATGTTAGTTCTTTGGATGTTATAATTGTGTAATTGGGTAGTGAGTGTCCTGACTTTAATGTGACTGTGAAATTAGACCTTACATCGTCCTGGTAATGAACCTTACTAGAAGCATGTTAGGAAATACCTGCATACCACACTGAGATACAGTAAAGTGTTGTTCCCTGGTCCATGGTTTGAACTGTCTTATTTCAAAGGATTTCTAAATTAATTTTTTCCTAGAATTTCCCCTTCACTGCAAATTCTATTTACTGACTAATGTGATGTGAAAATATATTAAAGTAGAAAAATACTATGGAGAAATTAACTTGTTTCAAATGATTATGTGTTCATAAAAGAGAAAAAGTACTTGAAAGCAAACAACATAAACACAGGAACAACACACACACACACACACACACACACACACACACACGGTTATTTTTTTAAAACCCACCAAAATCCTCTAACAATTCTAAGTACTCTGATCCTTTTATTGAAAAAAATTATTTAATAATTTTTCCTTGTGAATCTTACTACAGCTGCCACAAATCTAGAACTAAATTTTTTACACATCTTAAAAACTGGGCTTTTTCTCTTCCTCTTCCTCTTTGTTTTCTCTTTCTTTCTTCTTTATGTACTGGGGATTAAACCCAGGGAGTGTTGAGAAATATCCTCAGCCTTTTTGTAAATTTTTCTGTTTCAGACAGTCTTGTTAGGTTGCTCATGTTGAGCCTGAACTTGTGATGCTCTTGTGCCAGCCTCCTAAGTGGCTGGGGTCACATGTGTGCACCATTGTGCCCTGCTGGATTCTTTTTGGATGTTATCCATGTTCACTATTTAAGAGTTCCTAGAATCCATAGCAATATTAGGTTATACCTTGTTTTAAAATCTTGCTTATTTAGGGCACAAACATTGGCCCCAGATTTCTCCCTCTCTGTAGATGGACTGCAGTTCAATACTAATATTTTCAGAATACAATACTTAACACTTGGGAACTTTGCACACATAAGGATTTGATGTGTTTTTTCCTGTGCCAAACAGGTGAACAAACATGTAGTTGTGTTTTACAGATGCTAAGTATTGGTTACCTGTGGTTTTATAATAAGCATGTGCCAGAAAAGGCAAGACAAATGGCCTCTTGTACTGAACTCATGAGGATCTTCATCTGTCTTACCTTTCTGACAAGGATTTAAGTCTAAATTTCATAGAGCTTGGTGCTCACTTATCATAGAGTGGATTACATGGTAGTAATGCACTGGTAGATGGATTTTAGTTATTAATTCAGAGTTCATCTCATGATGAATCTTTTATGTATTTTTATAGTGAGTATATCTGGATTTACTTTATAAAAATGGGTTCTTTTTTTAGCTTTGTCTAAAATTTGACCCAGTTACAATGATTTTTTTTCACTTGTCAAGGGATAGAAAAATGTGCATTTGTGTTGGTATGTTCATATTAACATTATTAGGTACTTTGTATAAATACCTTTAAATACCTTTTGTGTTGTATGGCAATAATTTGCATCAATGGAATCAATTTAACTCAGTGAGAGAGTGATATGTTATTCCTAAGGTCTATTTATGTTGGAAGTCTTCCCTTTGATCTGTGCTTAAATTACAATTGACAGAACAGCTGAATCCTGAAGTTTGATCTGGAATGTGTCTGCACCATTCCCCAAACTGTGGGAGCTTGATGGGTTTGGCCTAGAGATCTAAAATACAGGACTGGAAAGATCCTGCAGAGATAAAGTGACCCCTAGCACCTTCAGTGGGCCTCATCCCTGGTGTCATTTCTTCACTCTGGCATTGTGATAATGAAACGCGGTAGAGACGATGGTGTGGGCCTTGTACAAATGTAACACAGTGTCTTATATTGGCTGACACATTCTTAAAGAGCAAAATTGCTTTTCCTCATCTATATTACAACTGCCTTAAGAATACAGAGGCATTAAACTACGAGAAGATAAGCAGTGCAGGGGGATTTTCCTTTGTGGATTGTGTTGTTTTTCTTAGGGTTCCTTGGTACTAGGGCCTGTATCAACATGTGATCTGTGGAATAAAATAGATTCTTCTACAGCGAAATGATTTCCCTCTGGGGAGAGTTCTGGTGCAGCAGTCACACTGCCAGATGGTGTTTATGGGCTATTTGTGTAAGTGGTAAGACGCTATGAAAGAAGTGTTCTTTCATCTGATGGAAACTCGGTGCACGTGCTTTTCTGAATGGAATGAATTTTGGTGTAATATGATTTCACTCAAATTTGCATTAAATTTAATTTTAGTTGTATTTATGTATATGTATACCTGTTATGCTTCTAGTTGCTTCAACTTTGTATATCGGTTTGTGTACATATTTTTACTTGAAAATAGTTTAAGTCGACATTTGAATAAACATTTGATAGTTTACATCATAATTGTGTTTTATTGTCTTTTTAAGACAGTGTATATTCCTTTAAATTGAAGGTTTTCGTTTTAATGGTTGGATTTATCTATCACAGGTGCTGTCAATTTGTAGAAGCATCTCTCATAACATCAATTTTATGCACCAAAATGGAAAGCAATGGCAAATTCAGTGTCCCGTACACACTCCTCCTCCACATGGTCCACACTCACCCATCCTCTGGTCTGTGATACCTAGGTTCATTTCTCTTTTCACCTGTGCTATTAGAGAATCTTTACATTTTTTTGCTTTTAATAAGAACCTTGTCTCCTGTAATTCAGCCTTCGCATGTTTCCCTAGAATGATCCTCTTGGCACAAATGATGTTAAAAAAAAATTCAGCAGTTTCCCACTTATTTATCCATTTTTAAAATTTCTGGATGAAGTCTTAATTCCCTCACAGAAGAATGGTCCATTTTTTTTCTCTCCAGCTTCCCATATTGTCTGTAAGCACATTAAATATCTTTTCAATAGTTCAGTGAAGAAAAGATGCCATTATTATTACTACTTACACACTTCAGATTCTTACAGGAATTGTATTTTCCTTCCTCACTTGCCACACATGGCAGACTCCTACCCAACACTCAACCAAGTCCAGAAGGTTACTGCCCCTGCACCCTTTCCCCAGGTTGGTTTAGGACCTAATCTCTGACCTCCTTTGCCACCTGGGGCTCATCCTCACATACTTCAGAGTACAATGCTGAATTTGACTTAGTGGTCTCAATTCTCTGCCTGTTTTTCAGACTTTGTCAATGCTACAGACAGAAGCACAGTAGATACTTGATGTTTATTACATTTCTAGATTCAATGGATGAATTTGGGAGGTTTCTTGTGCTTTTCTTAGGAGCAGTTCTCCTTGTGACTTCCAGATTTAAGCCACCTGTGTTAGTCATTTCACCATCACTGGGACTCAAAACCTGACACCTGCAATGCAAAAGAGGAGAGGTTTATTTTGACTCATAGTTTCAGAGGATTCGTTTCACAATCAGCTGGTTCTGAAGTAGCAAGGCCATGATGATAATAGTCTGGTGGAGGAAAGCCACTCAAGTCCTGGTGACCAGGAAGAAAAAAGTGAAGGGGGACATGCCAGGGAGGTTATGTCCCCAGTGACCCACCTAGTAATAGCACATGTGGCTACTGAGTGCATTAGTAAATGAATCCAGTGAAGAGTATAATGCTTCCAAGATCCAATCACCTTCCAAAAGTTCCACCTTTGAGCACAGGAGATTTTGGAGGACATTCTAGATCTAATTAATAACACTACCCATTAGACTTCATGGAAAGAATTTCCATGATAACCCCCCAGAACAAAAGTTAATTGACTGGGAAGTCTCTCTATCTGTCTCTCCATCTCTGTCTCTCTGTCTCTCAGGGTAGGAGTAAATGCTCAGTCAAATAACTTATTATGTAAGTCCTTTCTGTAAATAAGAGATTTAGGGTTCTACCTCCTTGATAGAATATATTTTTATAATAATATCTTGAAAAAGCTTTATAGTCTGAAATTTAGAGCAGGAGAAAGCCTAAACTTTGGTGATCAAATCTTACTTTGAAATAGAAATGGGAGATTAAGTAGCATTTTTTTTTCTTTTGCATGTTTTGGGTAAGTAATGATAAAGGAAATGAATAACTACTGGCATCTACAAAGTTTGCACAATTTTGAAAGAAATACAAATGATGTACTAAAATTAATGAATATGATTGAACATATGTTTAATAATGTATATAGTAGTTTCCTTTGGAACTGTTATTGGGCCTTTAAACATGCTTGTTTCAATTCACAGAAACTTTTGTAGCTAGAATACACAGAATGACTTTCTGCTTGAATTTGTTGGGCTATATTGAATTGGTTGAGCTTTGAGATGATAATGTATATTGTGATGGTTTGGGTCATCCAGGGGTGAGAGGGGTAAGTATACTATTTTATTTTAAAGATTAAAAAACTAACAAAACAACAATGAAGACAAAATCAAAACAACACAAAAACAATGAAAATGATACGTGACCCCAAAACAAAATGATTGGAATTAACAGTGATTGCTACATTACATACTCTTATCTTCAACAAAGTTGCTCAGTCCACCAGATCTGAGAGTGTAAGATTGATCAAATAATCAAAGACAGTAACAAGTAACCAAAAAAACACTGAAAATGATGCAGAGCTTCACCATACAAGATGGCAGGAGTTCAACAATGGTTCTTATACAGCATATTGTTGTTTTCAGATTAGTTGTTCTGATTACCAGATTCAAGTGTGCAAACTTGGTCAAGAAAAAGGAAAATTTTTAAGCATTGACTATTCCTTTCAATAAATCACAGACATCAGCAATATACCTTTGCTTCCACATGTCCTAAAAATTATATTTGCAGACTCTCTAAAGGTGTGACCTTGAAGGTCAGGCTTTCACAGCCCTGTTATTGTTTTTATGGTCTTAAGCTTAAGAACACCTGGTCACCAGTGGGCATTGGCTGAAACTATGATCTAAGAAATCTTTGATGTTTGAAAGAATTCAGAAATAAAACATAATTAAGACTCAATATCCTTTAAAATATTAGCTTCTAAGATTTAGTAATCTCTTGAAAGGCATGAAATAGGATTTGTTAATGCAGGCTAAACTTCACAAAGATCGAAATTCCCTCCAGCTATAATAAAATAACTTAAGCATATTTGCATATAAACCTAAGAAATATGTGGAGAGCTAGTTATTTTCCTCTCACTGAAATTTGTTCTTAGAAATTAAAAATGTTAATTTTACTTTTGCCATACTAATTTACACTATAACTGTATGAGATGTCATTATTATCATATATTCTATTTCTTAAAATCTGAAAGCTATATAAAATTTCTTTTGTGTTCTGAAGTCTGCCTTAAACTCAGTTATCTTTATTTCTTATTCTTTCATTGCCATACTGTTTTCATAACTTATTCACTTATTGATTCAACAAATATCACTAAGCACCTGCCCTGTGTTATTCAACACAATGGGTGCTACAGATATGTGGTTAACAATTTACATACAGTATGTTTCATGAACATACCAAATAGTTGGGGAGATATTTTTTTTCTCAATCACTCAGATGTGTTGTTGCAAAGTAGGGTAAGTCTTAGGTGCCATAAAATAGCAATGTCACCAAATGGACATCATTTGTCCTGGGGTTTGCAGGCAGGCTTTCCTAAGGATGTAGTCTGAGTTGATACTAAAGAATGGACGCAAGTTATTCAGGTAGAGAAGAGGTAGCATATGGAATGTTAGAGGAAGAATAAACTGTGTTACAAAGCCCTTAAGCCAGAAAAAGAAAAGCTTCTCTACAAATATAAGTGAACAGACAGTGTGGCCAGAGCACTGGGACAATGTAGAGATCATATCTGTCAAGAGGGACAGGGATAAGGACTTCAGAGGCAGTGTTCTAGATTTTGGTCTATATCCAGTATAACAGAAGTAGTTAGTGGACAAATGAAATCCACATGTAATAGAATACTGTATAGAATAGAATACTGAATAGAATCCACATGTAATAGAATCATAGTGGACAAATGAAATCCACATGTAATAGAATACTGTATAGAATAGAATACTGAATAGAATCCACATGTAATAGAATCATAGTGGACAAATGAAATCCACATGTAATAGAATACTGAACTTCAGCAAAATTTCAAGTTGTTCCCTCTACTAACATCCCTAGTTAGAATTCTTTCAAGTAGTAAAACAGGATTCTTTTTTTATTATTCCTATGTTTTACCTAATGAGTTCACACTGCCAAAAGTGTTTGTAAACTGCAACAGGCTTTAAGATGTATGTCTTGAAAAGGGAAAGTAGTTGGAAGAATTATAATCAAAAAATGTGGGAAATCTTGTTTCTGGGAATTTTACAGTTGTCTTTTGCTAGCATATTTCCCTTTTTCCTTGCAAGTTAGATTATTTTTTGTCTATTTCTTGAACAGTCACAAACTGTCATCTCTAGGATGGTTTGTGATGTTTTTCAGAAATTTTCTTCTGGAACCTAATTATTTAATCTTAACTTTCAAAACTTGTATTTTGGGCCCACCCCAAAGTCCTGACTAAATCTACCTCACATGGCATGCTGACACAAGAAAAGATAATTTATTTGACTCTAATGTTTCATTCTGAGCATTTTCAATATGATAAAATTATTCAAGTTTTTTTCTGCTTCCTTGGAAATACGGAGAAGGATCTTTTCATTTTTCTACCCCATAATTCATAGTGAAGGTCCATTAACTCTTTTAGTAGAACAACAAGAATTCCACTTAAGGAATTAGAGAAATAAGATACTATTTGAGGGTACTTAAGAGCTATTCCATAGAAAGCAGGATTCCCTGATGCAATATTTTTGTACTCAAATTTTCCATACCTAAGGTCGCATTAGATATTTTTCTATGAACTTACAGTGATGTATCAGTTTCTATAAAAGAATAATCTAATATCATCCAAGTGAACCTAGTGGTAAGAGAAGGTTAATGAATGAAGTCTATGATTATTAGTAAAACACTTTCTCAAATTAAAAATTTTCAGATTTCAGTGAGAGAATACTGAATCAAAAGATGAAAGGGCAAAAGAAATTGAACAGTGGTTCAAATTCATAGTAGATGTCATTTATCACTTTTATTAAACCTTATATTAATCATGTGCTTGAAGTTGACTAGGATGCTCCTCACCACGTTCTATAAATAAGACAGATGGCGAGCCTTACGTCCACTTTTGGATTAAGAGAATGAGCCCCAAATCACTAAAATAACTTGCCTGGAGGAAAAGAGAAAGTCAAAGAGATCAGAATAGAAATTCTGATGATCAAATGACTCTTAAATTTCAGACTATTGAATCAAATTGAGTTGAGTCTCTTAGGTGAAGACAATTTATTTTATTTAAAATTGCTTAGTCATTACATCTCTTGGCATCTACTATAAGATTAATAATGCATCTTATAATACAAGAAATGTATCACAGTTGTTCAGCCATAAGAACTCATAGTGCTTCTGTTGGTCAAGATGAATCTATGATAAACCACAGGAACATACAATACAATATGTAATTAATTGTGACATTGAATTACAGTTTCAAATCCATTAAAAGATAGGTGGTGTTGGTCTTTCCAATAGCCCTTAAGAATCTGGAGGAATTGGATGAATAGAATCTGACTTTGGATGATGAGGATGTATATACTTCCAATTTGAGTATTTTCTGGTTGATAAGATAATTCAGTGTGCATAAAAAGGGAGATAACATGCAGAGAGGTGTTGTTCCACTCATGACAGAGGTATTGTACTGGGAAAATGAATTTTGATCTGAGATGGACACCACTGCAGACCTTTCTGAAGGAGAGGATGAGGTCATCTCTGCCAGAGAGCTTCTAAAGAAACTCTGGACTTTGCAAAATCTAGTTGATGAGTTTTTACAAAGGAAAAAGAAAGGCATGAGGAAGCCTAAATTGGGACAATAAAGATCAGATGGATGAAAACTTCTGGAAACAAAACAATAGAGTCTGTGCTCGATTTACCCTGGAGGATGAAGTTAAAGCTGTCATTGGTGACTCAGGGGTTTCAAGACTGAAGCAGTTGAATAAGGGAGTGTGTAGCCAAAAGGGGCATTTTTGTGGTAAACTTCTGACTTTCTTTGTGTGACAATTATGCATTGGATTGCATTTTTATTTCTGGAGTGATGAGTTTGAGATGGTAAAAATTCCATCATTACTATATTCCCTCATCACTAGATCACAGGGCAAGGCTCAGGTGAGAGCACACAATTTGAAATACACGTTGTTGGAACTCTTTTTGTTTTGTTTTGTTTTTCTTCTGGTACCGGGAATCAAACTCACTGCCTTGTGCTTGCGAGGCAGGAGATGTGGTGCTGAGCTAAATCCCCAACCCCCATTGTTGATACTCTTAAGCAGGCTTTAAGTACACTCTCTTCCCCGATTGAACTGAAAATCATTTATTACATATGTCAGAATTGTAAGGTAGGTGGGAGAACACAGCATCACACTTATAGCTGATAACAGTTAATGTGAGAAAATGTGAATCATCGCTCTGGGCAAGTAGGCTTTCAAATACTGAACTCCAGGGTTAGAAATATTTGCTCATCCTATCACAGACGGCCCTGTAATTAAGTAATTAAGCCTTTTCCCACAGATGTCTGACCCTGTAAAACTTAGGGCATGGAATAGTCAGGCTGGCTCCCAAGGAGAAAAGGCAGGCAACGGTTTGTTTTGTTTTCCCCTTAAACTCATCCATATGATACTTTTCTTGAAGTAGATCAAAAGTGTTTCCCTGATGTAGTTCCTTCTACAGGGAAGTAAACGGCAGGGTCAGGAAAGAACCATATATTTCTCTTCATATTCCACCCCATTTAGAAGTGTCCTGCATAAAGATGACCCTTGGATTCAAACCACTTTAATACTTTAATATCCACAATCTTAAGTACTTTGTATCTACAGTCTAGCTCCAACATGTTGCCTAGAAAATATTAGATTCTCAACACATAGTTTTTGATTAATTAGGTAAGTGAAAGTGACAGTTGAAACTGATAGGAATGGATGGCCTTCCATTGGAAACTGTAGTTAAAAATAACAGTTTTAAAAGAGCCCAGCCTTGGAGTAAGCTCCCATGAGCCGGGTAGGAAACAGACAAGGCAGAAGAGTTGCAAGGGAAGTGCACTGGTGTCCACTGAGACTCTTTGGTTCTGAGATGAATGTCTATTTTAGATGGTGACAAAGTTTATTGTAGTTTCAGAATACTTCCATCGATGTCATCTTTCTTTCCCATGTTTTGTTCAAATCGGGTGAATGGCAGACATCCTGGGCTATGTGGGTCAGGCATGTGCTACGTGAAAAGATGTCAAACAATGATTACTGCACTATCCTCTGATCCCAGAAGCAGTCAAAGACCCAATGTTCACTTTTAACAAGACTGTGATTTGCTGTATGATATTGTTTAGTACAATATGAACAGAAACAACCCCAAGTAATTGAAGCAGAGGAGAGGGTATATGATGGGATGTAATCACATCTTGAAAAACTGTCAGAAATGCAGACTGACTTTAGATAGGGCCCCAAAGCTGGAAATAAAAAGTGACAGGAAACTAGACAACATTCTTTCTCAGTTTCTTCTATGTCTCTGTGTTACTTTATTTCACTTCTATTCTTCCTACCCTGGCTTCTCCGTGCAATGCCTAAGGCTGTAAATCTCCCCCAGTAAAGAGAAGGACTCAAAGTCTCAAATCATGCAGTTATAATTACAGTTATTAAATCATAACCTCAAATAGAGTTCATAGTGGCCCAGAGTCATTGTACAAGTAGATAAGCGCATTGTTTCAACTAGGGGAAAAAACTATAAAAAGGTTCCTGTACCCATGCATACCACATACACAGTTACATGTACATAAAGAAATCAAGAAATTGGGAAGCATACAAAAAGTGTACTGCAATCAGCAATGAAACATAAATAGCTAACAGTTATCAAATGTATAATATGTGTTTTTAGCACCATTAAAACACTAACTATATTCTAATTTGATATATAATTAAATATCAAAATTTATTTTATGATGAGGTTTGCCTTATAATAAGGAAACTGAGGTAAAATGTAGTTAAATAGTTTGTGTAAAGGCACACAGTGTCTGAAACATCTTAAATGCCTGAGAATGAAAGCATCTGAAAGGTATTCCTATTCTCTGATCACTAAATGCTTTACACCTAGTCTTTTCATAAATATTGGATTTTAAAAGATATTTACTTATTGACTTGCTGAAGAAGAAGGAGTTTTCATCAATGGACAGATTAGTGGTGAACATTTCCTTGGCATATAGGGTCTCTGTGAGGACAGTGCTTTACCTAAATGTTGAGGGATGTTATGGATGGAATTATAAAATGAGAGGTTTTCTCACCACTACAAAATCAAGCAGGCAGTAAAGTAATTCAAGTCAAATTATAGGTTACAATCTTGTCATGAGGCCATAGCTAGTAAAAGTTCTTTTGCCTCTAATTAACAATTAATTTTATTAATTCAATACTCCCTTTGATTTCTTGGTGCCAGAAGTTTCTGTGTTGATAAGAATAGAATAAAATGAGCAACAGGCAGAGGAACAGTAAGATTCAGATGACTTGCCAACTCTTTATTTGGAGTTTTTAACATTCTCAAAAATTTATTAGATCAAACTGATGAAACATGAAAATATATAATAATAAGCATGTACTTATATAATGAAGCACATTAATATATAGAATATAAAATTACTACCTAATAAACAAAAATAACTTTGAATGCTCATAAACTGTACACAAAAATTGAGTTTCCTTTGGGACTCAATGAAAACTAGTTAAATTCCAAAGATTCAATATCATGGAGGTTTGGGTAATAATGCAGAAAAATTAGAAATGAAATACAAAAGAGTAGAGTCTCTGCCTTCTGTGTGCCCAGTGCAGACATGAGATCCTCACTCAGAAGGCCTATGAACTGCTCTCACTGGGGTTTGTATGGGCCCTCTCTGCACATGCCCAGCACCAAGTGAGGTACTGGAGCAGGTGCACCATGAGCTGCTGGCACCACGGTTTGGGTTTGGGCTTTGCTCGCGCCCTGACCTCCTGGAGGTCACAGACACAGGTAGTCTTGAGATCACTGTTGGTACAGCCCGCATCTAGCTCCTGTGCATGTCCTGAACTGCCTGGAGATGCAGAATCAGGTGGTCCACAAACATTTGACCCTGCAGTTTGTGTCTGGGTTTTCCTGTACCCTGAACTGCCTGGGGACACAGGTCCACTGGCCCAGGATTGCGTCACCAATACAACTTGATTCTGTGTCAAACACATGCTCTAAACTGCAAGGGGATGATGGATCAGACAGACTGCCATCAGCTGACATCACGGTCTGCCTCTGAGACCTGGGTGAACTAGATATACCTCACCATCTGCCAGAAAAACCCAGACTAAGCAGTGCATCTGAGTGGACCCCGAGGGGCAAGTCTGAGTGCCAGGAAAACTAGCAACACTAGTGGCTTTTGCTGAGCTCTCAGAGAAGAGGGAGACTGAGCTTTCTGCATCTGGTTTCAAACATGACAAGACAAAGGACAAAACACAATTGCAGAACTCCACCCCACTCAGAGCAAGTCCAGGAGATATTGACATAGGAGAGCTCAGTAAACACACACCTGAAATTGCTGAGATGATTGCAATGGAAGTAAAGTAACAACTTCATCAGTCCATAGAAGAGATCAGATTAGAAATAATCTCTCAGCCAAAAAATGAAATGACAATAATAATGAAAGAATTGCTCAGCACATCTAAAGAAGAAACATATGAGAAAATAGAAGAACATAGGCAATGGATGGAAATGTTAAATGAAAAATATAGAAATGAATTAGAAGGCATGGAGCAGATTGAAAGACACATCCAGGAAATGAAAGCTCTTACTGAAAGCTGCAAAAACTGCTTGAGTGAAGCCAAAGATGAAATTTCAGATTTTGAAGACAGCATAGCAGCTAGAGAATGTGAAAGAAAAGATCTCTTAAAATCAACAAGGAACCAGGAGAAATCAATTCAACAGCTGCAAGATGAGGCAAAGAGGAATAATGTATGACTAATAGGAGTCAATGAAACAGCAGGAGGCAACACAAATGATATAAAAAGAATATTTGCAGAAATAATAGCAGAAAATTTTCCAAGTATGGAAACAGAACCCGGTATACAGTAAATGAGGCATATAGAACTCCAACTAACCATAATCAAAATAAAACTACACCCAGACATATAATAGTCAAGATCCCAGATCTTCAGCAAAAGAACAGAATATTAAAAGCTGCTAGAGAAAAGAAACAGATTGCCTATAAAGGAAAGCCTATCAGAAACACGGCAGACTTCTCAACACAAACTATCCAATCAAGAAGAGCTTGGAGTGAAGTATTATATGTCCTGAGACAAAACAGCTTCCAACCAAGACTGATGTACCCTGGCAAACTGTCCTTAAAATTCAATGGAGGAATAAAATATTTCCATGACAAAGAATAACTGAAGAACTTCATGAGTGCCAAACCATCATTGCAAACAGTACTAAAAGATATTCTAGACAGAGGAAAAAATGACTGCAATTTCAAGAACAACAGTAGAAAAGAACTGTCAAGAAGATCAAGCAATTAAACAGGTAGGAAAAATAGGAAACCAACAGCAAGTATATAACATGACAATGATAAGTCAACACATATCAGTTATACCAAAAATGTATATGGCCTCAATTCACCAGTCAAAAGACACAGACTGGCAGAGTGGATTAAGAAACAAAATCCAATGATATGCTGTATACAGGAAACACATTTTACTCAAAAGGAAATCAATAGACTGAAAGTCAAAGGATGGAAAACAATCCTCCATGCAACAGGAACCCAGAAAAAAGCACGTGTAGATACTCTGTTTGCAGAAAATGTAAAATTCAAACTAACAACAATCAAAAGAGATAAAGAAGGTCACTACATACTTGTTAGGGGAAAACTGCCAGAGGATGAGGTAACAATCATAAACATGTATGCACCAAATATCGGAGCACTAAACTATATAAGACAAATCTTAACAGACACGAAAACCCATATAATTAATAACACTATTGTAATAGGGGACCTCAACACCCCTTTGACACAAAGAGATAGGTCAAATGGACAAAGAAATAACAGATCTGAACCAAATCTGTGAACAAATGGACTTAGTAGATGTGTACAGAGTGTTCCATGCCACAACATCAGAATACACATTTTTCTCAGCTCCACATGGGACTTTCTCTAAAATAGACTACATTCTAGCGATAGAGCATACCTACCTAAATGCAAAAAAATTGAAATTATCCCATACATATTATTTGACCACAGTGCAATGAAATCAGAAATTAATGACAAAAAGAACTCCAAAAACTCCATAAACTCTTGGAAATTAAACAACAACCTCCT
>NW_004955428.1:5330579-5519606 GCF_000276665.1 Chinchilla lanigera
TATTGCTCTACAGAAAAGAAGATTGTTTGATCAATCTTGTATGTCTCTATTTGTTTTCGTGAGAAACCACTTTGAAGATATCAACATGTAATACAACAACCATGGTTAATATCCTACAGCTTTGTCTGTAACTCTGTTTTGTTTGTATTGTTCTTATGCTGTTTTGTAAATGGATGTCTGTTTGTTAATATGTTTTCTTTCTTTTATTTTTTAAAATAAAAAAATGTTAAAATACAAAAGAGTCACTATATATTTGTTTATTTGTTTATGGTGCTGAGAATTGAATGCAGGACCTTTGCACTGAGCTGCATCTCTAATTCTTTAAAAACAATTATTATAATTATTATTTTTGAATGGGGTCGTGCTAAGTTGCCTACCTTGGACTCAAAATTGCAATCCTCCTGCTTCAGCTGTTCAAACAGATTCAAATTCTGAATACTTCAAATTCTGAATACTTCAAATTCTGAATACTTCAAAAGAAACATTAAGCAACTCCTGCTATATAAAAATATAGTCAGAGCATACTTAGAAACAGATGACAATGAAGAAAACACGGAGCCAGCATTGTTAAGTGACAGCTAAAGTAGTTCACAGAGGGAAACTTAGACTGCAAAGGGAATGAAGGCATGGCTACAGGCAAAACAACAGTAGCGGTAACAAAACCACAAAAGGTCATCATATCACAGTAATATATGTGCACCCATGTTCATAGCAGCACAATTTGTAATAGCTAAATTGTGGAAGCAACACAAATGTCCATCCACTGAGGAATAGATAAAAAAGTTGTGATAGTTTTATATAATGGAATATTACTCAGCTATAAAGAAAGATAAACTTGAGGCTTTTATAGGTAAATGGTCACAACTAGAGACCATACTTGTAAGTGAAATAAATCAGACCCGCATGTGTAAACAACATATTGTCTCACTAGTGTAAAAACTTGAAAGAGTGAATAAAATTAGGAGGTATGATAGACATTGTGAAACAAAAGGAAACTGCTCAAAGTAAAGAGCAACTGAGATGAGGGAAAAGAGAACAGAAAGAAGGGGAAAATTGTGTATATATGCATATACAGGATAGCTAACATAGTTGTACTACTGACTTCTATTGCTTTACTGAAAGGAACAGTTAATGATTAATTATTTGATCAATCTTATGTGTCTATATTTGTTTTCCCGAGTAACCACTTTGAAAAAATCAATATGTAATACAGCAACCATTGTTAATTTACTATCACCTTGTCTGAATTTCAGTTTTGCCTGTATTGTTCTTGTCTTATTTTGTAAATGTATGTGCGTTTGTTAATATGTTTTCTTTCTTTTATTTTGTAAAATTAAAAAAAATAAAAAACAAACCACAGAAGGTCTGCACAGGTTGGTCAAGGTGAAGTTTACAAACTGAGGAACTGTTTAGCCATTTAAAAAAAGAAATTCAGTATTTTGGGATGAGTTCAATGCAATTCTACCACACACCATTGAAGTCAGGTTTAGAAAGAAAAGGGAATTACTGAATTGCACATTAGAATTGTCATAAACATATGTAATGACAACAGTGTCAATATAAGTTATAAAATACCTTGGTCTCTTTAGTCATTCACTGCTCAGGGTTTACTACTTTTTTTCAGGATTTCAGGGAAAAAGCAGTGTAGCGCAGACTTGCTCACTCTTCAGCTTCTCTGGTAAAATCTATTACCTAATAATCCGCACTGTCCAGGTAGTATAATTTTCAAGTAAGCTATTCTCCACAATTTACCTTCAGCTTTACAGTAAATGAAGCAAAAAAAAAAAAAAAAAAAAAAAAAAAGAAGCTTTAAGATGGGCCCATTAACCTTTAAGCCACATAAGATGAATGTGGTGATGGAAGATCATTATAGAGATTTTCACTGAATTCCAATAGGAATATGGATTTTAAATGACTGCTTTATCCTATACAATCTTTTCCCTTCATTTACCAAACATGAGCCTTATCTACCATACAAATGCAATGATAATTTACACTTTTAAACTGGAAATCTACCATTGCAATCTTGCTTTGCTTTATAGAATATTTCCTACCACAGATGCATTTTCCAGTTTATACAAAACTGAATGTGTTGTGATGTTTTATAGCATGCCTTAAATTTCCTTTTATTGTAATATACATTTCTATCACAATTTCTCAATATTATTTCAGTTTACTGTTAAATAATCTCTTCCCTTTGTTAGGAACCAATTTTTATAGAGGCACATAGTTTAATTCACTGATTTCACTCATTCAACAAATTGTAAGCAAGTACTATGTGCCAAGTTGAGTGTTATACATTCAAAGATAAAGCACAATTTTTTCAAGTAATTAAACATCTGATAAAAGAAACATAAACAGATGTATCATACAAATGCAATGATAGTTTATGCAACATTTTGCAGGTCTGGTAGATGCCTGCATGGGATGTTCTGGAAGCAATTAATGGTTAGCACCTCACCCATCTAAGAGACACAGAGTTGCGATTCTGGCAGGATAACTTAACAAAGAAGCGTTAAAGTCTTACCAGGCAAAAGCGTGTGAGAAGACTGGGATTGTGGCAAGCATTGTAGCTAGCAGGTGCAACATTGGTAAAGTCAAGGAAGAAGTCATACCGAGTACACAGGAACCCCAAGGAGCTGCTCGGGCAGGAAGGGAAGACACAGGCTGCTGAAGTGGATGAAGACCAGGTCATCAGGGACCACATAGTCCTCAGTGAGGACTCTCAGTGGAAGTGCTCTGAGTGATAAGCAGGGCAAAGTGCTCTGAGAACCTTATTTGAGTGGAGAATAGATTATACAGAGTCAATGTGTAAAAAGGGTTCTAACAAGGAGATGTGACAGTTGTTGCAGGGAAACATGCTAATTCCACACCAGGGCTGTGGATATAAAGACTGAGATAAAGGAATGTAGTGATTTTCTGTTGCTGCTGCCATTAATTATGGTAAAGGTGAGATTGGAAAATGCAACACATATTTAAATTTTTAAAAATGACACAGTAAAAGACAAACTGTCATTGGACATACCCAGTAAAAGTACTCCCCTTGACTGTGAACACAATTAGTCTATCATTCTTGTCATTTTCTGAAATGGTGCCAAAAGTTCACTTGCATGAGCATCTTTCATGGTGTTGTAGTGGCTGTCTGGATGCGCTGAATTCATTGAAAACATACACCTTGCACAATCATTTTGACTTTGAGGAATACCCAGAAGTCACAATATGTCAGATCCAGTGAATAAGGTGGAAGAAGACACAAGTAAGGTTCTAATTTGACAGAATTGCCATAAAAGGTTGATCAATAAAGTCTGATTACAAAATATGGTCAATGTTTAAATTAAAAATGATATTACAGAAAAAGTTACATTACTATTAGTCCCCTTCAGAATACTCAAAATATTCCCTCTCTCTTAGAACACGTTTATCCCATCATTCTCAGTAATATATCTTTCCTTGTAATAAGTCTTTTTTTCATTTAACATTCACTATTTGTTTCAATCACACTTGTATTTAGTGATTAAATAGAGCTCAAACTTACTGTCTAGGTCTATAGGACTAAAATTCAGGCATTGGAACAACTGGGTTTTGTTTTTCTGCTGTAGGGGAGAACTCATCTGTTACCTTTGCTTTTCTAGCTTTCTTGCAATCCTGGGCTTGTGGCCACTTCTCTCCATCACTGTAGCCCCAGTTTATGTTGTTACATCTCCTTCTCTGACCCTTCGGCCTCTCTCATATGAAAATCTTTGGATTATACTGAGTGTGGCTCACCCAAGTGACCCACGATAATCTCCTTATCTCTAGAGTTCTAACTTAATCACATCTGCTAAGGTAACATACAGCTTTGGAGGAATCCAGATGCAGAGCTCTTTAGTGGACCATTATTATGTCCATCACAGAAGAGAGAATTAAAAAAAATATTTGGGAGAGCATGGAAGTTTATGAGTGGGTTATGGCATGGTAAGAGAAAAAAGTGAAAACTCCCAGGAATTTAATTGAGTTTATTTTAAAAATGAATGTCATTAACTAACATGAGGTCCACAGGAGGAAGATTCCTTTAGTGATGGGCATGTGGAGATTGTCCTCAAGCTCAATGAACAAGAGACATCTAGCAGTTGTGCTAGTCACTCTCTGAACCTGAAACCTGATGAGAATTCTGTTGGATGCTTCACTGTGGATGTGTTAGAGTTGAAATCATGTTTAAAAAAAGGCTCTGTGAAGACTGAGTAGAGTAACAGAAAATCAGCCTTTGTGGGTGATTGTATCTTTAATATTGACTGAGGAAGACTTGTCAGAAATGGAAAATTGAGAGAGTAGAGTATAGTGGAGCTGAGGGAACAGAACAGTGTGTTTTACAATGTGTTCCCCAAAGTCTCCTTTAGAGTTAACATGTTTTCTAACAGCAGAGCATGTGACTCCACACCTTTCACCAGTATCAAGGTAACTGCGCCTTTATTTGAGCTATCTTTTTGTATTTTGTAGGATTTTTCTTAAGTATAGGATTTTGTGATTAAACCTATGTTTAACATTTGAAAACCCCTTAAGTAAGGAGTTTGATATAGGGGGAATAATGAAATTTACCTGGTCCCTTGCCTAGAGCATAGTGCGAATATGTTCAAAATGCTGCAGCTGCTAGCTGGTGTTGATCAATTCCTGCAATTAATGATGGACATCACCACTCCTGGTCTTTCTATGGCATCTCTATATTGCTCTATTGGGGCATTTTCGTACTCTATTTTCATTTCTTGTTTTTACTTCTCTGTATCTCTTTCTAGACTATGAACACAGGAAAAATCTCTCCAGTGACTTTCATCTCTGTATTTATTGCAGGAGTAAAAAGATACGGAAAATTTCATTCACTAGGCCTCCTGTGAAGGAGGAAACTGCCTGCCTTCAAAAACGAAAGACAGATATCAACAGCAGGCTAGAACAAAATATGCTTACTACACTACCACACATGAGGAAAAGGGATAAACTGTTTTGTTCCTGAGGAGAAAGGAGAGGGAAAAGAAAAACAAACAAAGAATAAAGGGAAAAAGAGAGGTAAGGAAAGAGAAGGCAGGTCTTATGATGGGATTTTTGTGACTCACAAATTATCATGAATGTTTCTTTGCATGCAAATTCTTTTCTTTGAAGTACTAGTCTACAGAGGGTCTGAACTTTTAGCTGAGTTAGTATAGAGAAAAATAAAGATTGTGTGTAATGAGTAGATATTTGAAGAAAATACCACGAGAGTCTAACATGCTGGAATTTGAGGAGATTATAAGAGGCGTTCAAACTTCATAGGTAAAAAGTGTTTATGAAAAGAATTTTTAGACCTGTGGTACCTAGGAAAAATCTAATGTGAACCACAAAACATAAATCCCATATATAATTTAAAATATTCAATAGTCACACTGGTAAAGTAAAAATAAACAGATATAATTACTTTTAATAATCTTTTTATTTATGAAATATATCCAAAATATCATTTTAGCATATAATCAATACAGAAATTGTCAGGGAAATATTCGACATTCCTTTCTTTGAACTAGGTTTTCAGAATCTGGTGTGTACTTTATACTTACATCACATCTCAGTTTGGACTGGCCATATTTCAAGAATTTCATCGCCACATGCACTAAGTGGCAACCATATTGGACACATGTGCAGCAGCTTCACTGTGAGCTTCACTGCAGACTGCACACTTGGCTAATAACATGCATGGATATGGCTCCATGTGCATGAGTCCAGTGAGTGCAAGGAGACACATCTTTGACACAGCGAGTTAAGCAAAGCAACTATATTACTCCTGATGGGCAGCCAGGGATACTAGAAGGCTAGGATTTTGGCAAATCAGCATTTCCAGGCTCCAGAAAGCTGTCTAGAGTGACTAGAGGATCACCTGTATGTATCTCATGTCACACCACAGCTGAGGGACCCTGAAGGGCACTGCAATGGGCTATGAAAATCACTAGGCAAACACATTACAGACTTCCTATTCAAGGTTTTAGGAATAGAACTAGGCTATTTCAGTCTCTTCCTCCTTGTCTCAGGATATTATTTTCAGCATTTCTTACAATTACTCTGAAAACTACAGCAAGAGCAGAAGGTATAGAGTTGCCAAGGCCATCAAGATAACTGTCTATAACATTAAAAATCTAGATTTCCATAATGTAGAACTCTAACACTTGCATTCAATATTAAGATTTCTCTTTTGTTTGTTTGGTTTTTTGAGGCACGGTCTTATTCTATAGTTCAAGCTGGACTTGAACTCCCTCTGTAGTCCAGGCTGGCTTTGAATTTGCAGCAATCCTCCTGCCTCAGCCTCCCCAGTGAGATTACAAGCATGCACCACAATGCCCAGCCAAGATTTCACTTTTTAGTGGTTATCTGGTGTTGAAAAATTTAGATCAAATAAAGAACCTCATCTTGAAGATTCTTAGAAGGTAACATAACTACCTAATTGTTGGATGAGTCACTATAGCACCAGTGAGCATACAGTAAGAAGAAATTAAACATCAAGTCTTTATTCTTCCCTCTACTTACAAGATGCCTCCAAGGGGAAAGAAAAGGTGACCCAGTCAGATCTTCTCAATCATATAAACATTCAAATTACAGGGATAGTAGTTGTATTTAGAAGTGGCAGAGTTTTATCTATGGGATACTTTGAAAGGTGCACCCAGTCTGCCAGTGAGTGCCCATGAAATCTACTGATATTGAGAATGAAATCTCTGGAAGTGTAGCATGGGTTTCAATGTACTTGTTTACTTTAGATTTATTGCTACATTCAAAACTCCAAAGTGACTAAGTAGGGATTAATGTATAACACATTATACATTGTTCAAGTACAGAGTAAACCTTTCAAGATTAAGAGGACTTTTCCAACACTACTAAGTTGAAAAAAATATAATGCAAAAGCAGATGACAAGACCTTTTAACTCACCTAGCAAAAATATTTCTAGAAGTGCATCTGTGTTTTAATTCCAGAAAACAAGTCCTGAGGTCTTATTTAAGTGCCATAATTGTCTTGTCTGGAAGCTGGTTTAGATGCAGTGTTGCTGAACTGTATAAAAAAGACTTCATTAAGTTGGCTTTCATTGTATTTATGCCTTTGCATTTCCTTCAATGTTTAAGTGAAAATAACACATAAGAAATCATTGCTGACAGGCCTAGAATTTGTCTTCTATTATTTATTGTGATACTCATCTCTCCACCCACCATTACACTCTAACAAGTCAAATATCAGTTAAAGGGATGTTTAAGACCCTGTAATTCACAGCATGATATCTGTTTTGACTATATTTAATGGCCAGCACTTACTCCAAATGAGTTAAAGCATATTATTGTGTAAGCATTTATTTTCACTACTTTACTGCCTTGGTGAAACATTTTCCCATTTCTCCACTGCTTTTCTGTTCTCTTGTAAGTTTAAATCACAGAATGTAACTAGCTAATAAACAGGATTAGATACTACACCAAACAGGTTGTTAAGTGTGGGAAATTACCACGACACTAATGAATGGATAAACACATATATACATATCAAACACTCTAGTCTGACGCTTTCCACATGTCCATGTTTATATAAGAGTTTCCTCCTTCAATTCAATCTCTTCACTTGCTTTTTTTTCTCCTGGAGAGTTGTATTAACATCTTGTTCATAGGAGAAATTTGTCGGTCATTCTCAACGGTTCCCCCAAACTTCGTTTTGTACTGACACCATATTTGGTGAGTTAAAAGTCTAATTGTATAACATACAAGATAATTTAAGTGACACTAAGGTCACTTCCTTTACTTTCTTTTACAATTACTATAGTAGCTTTCCTTTCATTCCTAACATTTTTCTCTTTCATATCTGTGTCCATCATAGTCTTGATGTTGTAAAATCTTACAGTGTTCAACAGCTTTTCTTCTTAAAGAGAAAGGAAATATGATCTCAATGTATTAAAATACTGAATTTTCCCATTCATCCTAATGCTATCTTATAAAGAACTCTGACGAAGGCCTGACCATTTATATAAAAGAACAGAGCCAGTTTCAGATGTTAGACTCAGTCTTCCTATAAGTACCATGTAAATGTTTGTGTAGTTAAGTTACCACATTGCAAATATCCTTCCAAAATTATTCCATGCCCTGACTTCTGGAAGAGTCAGGGAAAATAACTTTAAAAATCAAATCTCCCATGCATCTCAGTTCTCTCAGCTGTATTCGACTCTAACACATTTTGTCGGTGTCATCTATTACTTCATTGTCAGGTTGTAAAAACTTTGTTACCTGGCTTAGATCCATCAGAACAGGCTATACCACCCTGCAGAATGAATGACTCCAAATCTTACGGACTGATAATGACAATGTTCATTTCTCTCTGGTGTTAATGTAGTCACTTGTGAGCACTGGCTGTGGTCCTTCTTGTATTCCATGTCATACACAGAGTGATGCAGCCATCTGTCTCTGGAATTTTGTCACTGAAGAAAGAGACGTGGAAGACCACATAGAGTCTTAAAGCATCTGTCTTTTATCAGCGCACATGATTTCATGCATATTCCTTAGGTGAAATTATGTCACAGGTCAACTCTCAAGCTCAACAGAGAGCTGCTCAGTTGAGTAACAGGGTAAAAATATCCCTTGACAAAGAGCACTATAGAAAAGAAAATAATAATACTTGATTTTAAAGTAAACAGCCACCTTCATCTCTTATTTTCTCCACTATTCCACAATAAATAATTTCTACCACTCCTCCTCCTCTTTATTCATACCCATCTCATATCTTGGTCTGTGACGTTGACCTCTCAAAAGAATTTAATTTCTGTTTTCCCTGTACAACCTCCTGACTTCTTTCTCTAGGAGATGTGTCTCTCAAAGTCAAAGATGCATTATTATTCACTTGAAAATGACTTTCTCAGACTGAGCTGGCTTGGTCTAGTATTACTGGTGACCTTAAACTTCATCCTTCTTTTAGATGCTAGTCATTTATCTTTACTATCTTTCTCCATCTTTTAACTTTTCCCACATTGCCAGGTAGGATGAGAATGGGATCACTTCTTAATAAAAATTGAAGTAACCATTCTTTCTTTTGTACCTCTCGAATATTCTTTCTTGTGCTTTTTATTTTTGAGATGGTGGCTCTTTCTTGCACGAATAAGAAAACATATTTGACCATTACTTGGACATTGAGCTAGAAGTTTAAAAAATTTCCTATTTAACTTATCAGTTCCAAAATTTTAAATCTTTAACAGAGAGTAGTTTCTTTTTAAAATAAATGTTATATGTGAGTTTTTATATAGCCTGTGGGATTACATGTGAATTTTTATTTTAGTTTTGTAATTTTCCACATTTTCCAAATATTTTATGGTGACAATGTTATTACGTTTTTAATCATAAGAATGAAACTCAATTATTTTCTTTTTTGTATTTTTCTTTTAAAAATTACTTTATCAGTATACTTTTGATGTACATAATGATCGCATTCATCATAGAGAATTTGTACATGTACATAGTATATCTTGATTCTTTTTTTCCCCAATCACCCTCTCCCTTCAACGAGGCTTCCTCTCTTTATTTACAAAAGCTTTGTTTCCATTTTTCCTTCTATTTTCTTGTTCTCTTCTCCTCCCTTTTCCCATTTGAACATTTTCTTTCTACTTCCCAATACCTCTCATCCATTCTGGTCCTTACTTACTCTTTTGGTTTCTCACACAAGATAAACAATGCATATTCAAACATGCTTATCCAATTTATTTTACTTAAGAGTATGGCCTCAAGGTACATTCATTTACCTAGAAATGTCTCAAGTTTATCCTTCTTTAAGGCACAGTAGTACTCCACTGTATATAAAAACCACATTTTCTTTATCCATTCATCTTTTGATGGGCATTTGGGTTGTTTCCAAGATTTAGCTATTACAAACTACTATTATAAACATTCGTGTGCATATATTGCTGTGGTATGATGCTTTTAACTCTTTTGGAAAGATACCAACAAGATGAATACCTGCGTCAAATGGAACCTCTAGTTTTAGTTTCTTGAAGAATATCCATAATGATTTCTATATTGGTTGTACCAATTTATACTACCATCTAGAGTGGAGAATGATTCCTTTTCCCCCACAGCATTTGTTATTGGTTGATTTCTTGATGATAGCCCTTCTCTCTGGGGAGAGATGAAATCTCAATGTTGTTTTAATTTGCACTTCTCAAATGACCAGGGATGTTGAAATTTTTTTCATGTATTTACTGTTTGTACTTCTTCTTCTGAAAAGCATCAATTTGTTTCAGACATCCATCTTTAAATTTGGGGAGTCTGGTTTTGTTTTGGAGTTACTCAGAGGTGTGAAGATTTTACACAGAATGCAAAGTTTCAGACAAAGTACAGCTGAGAACCTGGAAGCAAAGGAGTCTGCATGTCTTATCTTGCTAGTCCCTTAGTGAAATACAGATTTAAGGATTTCTTATTCAGCACACACCTACCAATAAGCAGAAGAAAGCACAGGGACAAAATATTTTTCTCAAAGTCTTAGTTGGTCATTTTGAATGTTTCCTTAGGTGCAGAAAAGCTTTCTCTTTGGGGGGTTTATTTACCTAATACAGGTGAGGAGAGATGCTGTCAGTAGAGTCAGTCTCAAAGATTGGGGAGAGAGGAAGTGAGAGAGAGAGAGATGGAGATAGAGATAGATAGATAGATAGATAGATAGATAGAGAGAGAGAGAGAGAGAGAGAGAGAAATAGACAGAAAGAGAGAGAGGCGGACTACTACAAAAAAAAAAGAGTATGCAGTCACATGGATTCATTAACAAAGGGTCTGTATGATATCCTAGGATCCAGCTTCTGCAAATTTCATTCTTATACTCTTTGTGTTAGAGATGTGAAGCTTCATGTGAGCAATCTGTAGCCAACACTTGCTACAATTGCTGTTTAGTCATTCCATGTTACAATGAAGGATACTAGAATGGTTGAGTCTTCTAATCTTTCAAATGGATTGGATGTAGATTAAGGTTTTTGTTTCCTAGAGCTACACAGCTCTTGGTCATCATTCACCACTATGTTAAATCTTTACCCTGACCTAATGTCTGATTTTTCAGCTAAGAGAACTACATCTTCTAAGAAAGATGTGTATGAATTGTAAAATTAATAGTCACAAAATAAATAAAGTGAGCACTTCAGTAAATCCTCTATCAAGTCAACTACTATTATTTGCACTGTTTCACAAATAGCTCTTAGGGATATTATAGTTTACTGGAACAATATATTTGTAGCATCGTGGATTCTCTGTTACAAAATTCTGCTTTGAAACGCTTTATAAGTTTTTTTTTTTAAATAGAAGTAAGGCCAAATTATGAAAATTAGAATAATTCTAAAGTCAAACTTGACTGAGGAAGAAGTAAATAAAATTCAGTGTAAGAAGAAAAGTCAAAGCCTTTTACATGAGTTTTAAAGGAAAAAAAAAAGACCTCAAGGATTTATGTATAAAAAAAGAATTCTTTACCGCCTTAATCCATTATTAAAGGTGACCATTCATCCTTAGTAATCAGATCAATTTGTGCTGAAAATTTAGTTCTATATGTGTGAATTGGAAGTGATCTTATTAGTGTTCTACTACATCAAGTTTGATAAAATCCTCAATCCATTTCAGTTAAGTTTCTATTGATCCACTTAAGAGATCAATTTGGACTTGTTCGATTCTTTTGTCAAGGGATTTCATCTGGCTTGAGTTTAACGTTATGAAATAAATGTGATTTAAAAATGTAAGAGGCAATGAAAAAAAGTCCAGATGACTGCTGACAATTATTTGAGCTGGAGTTTTTGCATTTGAACATTGGATAGGGAATTACCATTTTGAAATAGACTCAAAAAACAGTAGGACAAAGGAGTCAAAGAGTGCCTTTCACAGTACACCATTAATCATGAGATCTTCCCAGACATTCACTAGTGCTCATGTTGGCTGTGTAATTTAATGATTTTAAACCTATTGTCAATCTAAATACAGTTTTCCTTCATTTTAAGTATATTGTATGTATATTTGTACAGTTTCACTGACACAATATTTCCTTCACACTTGCTTTTCAGTTTTCTATTTCTATGTTTTATGCTAATTCTTCTTAGAAGGGAATGGATGGATTTTAAAATATGTACACATGTCAGGGACAGTCTCTGTAGTTCCACCCAATGACTATTTTTTCTCCTTCTTCCTTTTCTCAGGATAAGTTGTACAAAAGGCCTTAGAGTGAAAATTGCCTGGAAACATTTCTGTTTCTTTCTCATTTTATTTTCTTACTCATAGAATAAAGACTTCTTTTTATCAAGAAGCAATCTTCAAGACCTTGAGTTCTGTCTGGTAAAGAATAGATATGTATATCTGTAGAAGTTCTGTATTTATTTAGTATTTCAGGAAAGTTCAAAGTAAAAATGAGGACTAAGCATAATGTTAAAAATTTAGTCTGTAATTCATGCTCAGTGTTTTACCTAATGCTATATAATCCACTGGTTTTCCTTAAAAAGAATGAGCCATTATCAACTCCATGGGAATAAGGGATTGATCAGAATCTGTAGAAGAATTTAGACTATAGATACTTATAGGGTCTTGAGGAAGCCAAGCTATGGAAAGATGTTAGCAGACTGGGGAATTCATCACTAAAAGGTCATGAAAGTGGTGCAGGCAAACACATTGGGTCTGGTGCAGAAATCCAAGAAGCCAAGTACACCAGGTAGCTGAAGTAGACACCCACACACATGTACACATGTACACATGCACACATGCACACATGCACACACATTCTAACAACATGAGAAAGTGGAGAAAAGAAGCAATGGAGAAAGATAGGGTCCTGGTCAATGAGTCACATAGGATGCTCCATTTAACTCTGGTTTTATTTCAGCTGTTATTACTAAACGATTATGAATGGTTAATTTTAAAAGATTTTGTTGTATTTCTCACATTTCTTTGTTTACTAGCTGAAAAGTAATAGGTTAGTAAAATTTAGTCTGGTAGAGTAGAACATTTTTGGATTTTGACCTGTTTCATTTTACCGATGAGTAAATCGAGGCCTAACAAATTTATGAGATTGACTTAAATAAGCAACTGCGCGATGCAATGCACCACTAGAATTCTATCAGACAACTCTCATCCTAGTGTTCCTGCTTCTCTTTGTTCCTCTTTGAGCAACATCTTGACTTAAAGTGCCCAGCAGTTCTCACATTTTAGCATTCTTTGATCCTGCAACTGGCCTTATTGACATTTACCTTAGCAAATCTACTTCTGAAGGCTTAGTCCTGGGAGCTGGGATGGCTCCTTGCTTTCTTAGAGATCACGCTGGGAGAAGCAGGTGACAAAATATAGTTTGCTGTATCCTCACAGCATAAAAATATTGACCTTTATTGAGTTACACCCAAAAATTCTGAAAATGTGTTTGGTGCCATGGACAGAAGTAGGCAATAAAAAGGGCAGAAGAGAAGTGAAATGAATGAACTCTGCTTTAGATGGGTTCAAGTTTCAGTAATTCTATAGATCCATTCTGTTTCCACAGGTCAGATTCAGGTATTTTCACATCAGCTTTTTAATGATCAAAAATGCTTACTAAAGTAGAAAGATTAAACATTCAGCTCAAATTTATTCCAGGAGGCAGAAAAATAAAAAGTGTGAAGAGAGGTGAAAGAAAGTATATTTTCTCAAAGATACATAAAGATGGGAAATTTTACAGCGATTATAGGCTATGTTTTCACATAACAAAACTTTGTCTTTTGAAGCCAGAACACATTAGGAGTCAAAGTCTATCATAAAATTTTGCAATTTAAAATGAAACTCTGCTGGTGTGGTAATACTAAAAAGCAGAATGTAGATTTCTGTACCGTCTGATAGCTGCTTTGCTTTCAGTTTTCGTGGGTTTTCTAAGACTGCCTGAACAAATTTCAAGCAAATTTACTTGTGCTGTTGATTCTTCACAATTATTTTGTTTATGACATGTAAAGTAGTAAGTTGCTGATGTCATTGATTAATAGTCATAGCAACACTTGGGAGTGTAATCAATCTTCAACACAATTTATTGTTTGGGTAGTTTACTGCCAATGCTACAATAATGATTTTTCTTTTCATACATTTGAAATCACAAGAAAATTGCTTTTCTTTCTCTTTCTGGGTGGTGGGCTGTTCCTTCTCTGACTTTTGGGAAGAGGTTAGTAGGAATATTAATTGTCAGCCTTTCAATAAGTGACTGAAAATGGAGCCCAGTGGCTATTCCACTATCCTGTTTTTTACACCAAAGGAGGATTAAGAGCAAAAGTCCATTTGGATAAATGAAAATAGAAAGAACGGAAGTGGTTATTGAAGAGCTGGTGAGCCCAGAGGGGGAGGGTGATGTTTGTGTGCCATGCACTTGAAGACAGCTTGGCTCCAGATTGCCATATTTGTGCCCTGCTTGTTTTTTCTTTCTTTTTTTTTTTTTTTCGGTACTGGGAATCGAACTCACGACCTCACGCTTGCCAGGCAGGCATTGTGCCCCTGAGCTAAATTCCTAGCCCCTTCTCTGTTTGATTTCTTTTGCTTCCTGGTGCTGACAATCTCCACAATACTGGTGCTCTATTGTCCACTCTGCAACTCCACTTCTACATATCTGTGTTCCCACTCGGCAACCAAATTTGCTGTCTGTTCTATGTGTAGGGAGACTGTTGCCAAGCTCATGGACACATCTATCTAGATGTGTGCCAAGGGTTTGACTGCACTGTAGACATGATAGGCATGGGGGAGAGGGTGGCAGAGACACCTTGTGGCCAGAGTCCCCCCTGTTTCCTAGATGACTGTGCTTTTACCAAGCTGAGGTCTCATGTGTTTACTTGTCTCATAGATTTTATTAATGTTCGTTTCAACCAAACATCATAGAGGAGAAGGGGAACCAAGTTTGATTTCCCCCCAGTCTTATGTCTCTTACATCGCTCTGTCCAGCGCATCCATTTCATGAACTTAGAGAACTTATAAATGGTCCTGGAAGAGAAGAAAAGATAATGGAATGATAAGGAAAAATAAACCTATGAGAAAATATGGCCCCGGAAATTGAATCATTTGTCTTATAGAAATGGAAGAACATCAGCAGCAATGCATGCCTTCTGACAAAGATTCTAGCTAATCAGCTCACCATGCATGGAATAGAAGAAATACAGATCCCAAATTTTATCATTTTACCCTCACGTGATAAAGCAGAGTCAGAGATTTATTGGAGTTTACATGTCAAATTATATATTATATTTTATGCTCACAATTTTAAAAAAGTGGTTTTTAAAAAAATTAACAAATACATTGTGTACTGATGGAGGGCAATGCGGTATTTTGATCTATGAATGCATTATAGAAAGATAAAATAACATAAAGATTAAATAACAACCACCTCACCAATTCATCATTTATTTTTATAGGAGAATGTTAGAAATATTTATTGAACAAATTTTAAATATACAAGATTTAATACTTAATATACTGTGGTCACCAGGCAGTCCAATAGATCACTAAAACTTACCTCACCAGTCTACCTAAAACTGTGCCCATGGATCAGACCTTTCATTTCCAGGGGCTGGGGATTTAGCTCAGTGGCACAGTGCCTGCCTGGCAAGCACAAGGTCATGAGTTCGATTCCCGGTACCAGAAGAAAAACCAAAAAAAAACAAAAACAAAAACAAAAAACAAAAATAGATCTTTCATTTCCCATTTCTCTCCAGACCCCAGCCTCTGGTAACCTCCTTTCTCTTCTCTGTTTCTATGAAGTTAGCATCTTTTGGTTCCACACATGAGTGAGCTCATGTGATATTGTCTTTCTGTGCTGGGCTTATTTCACTTTTGTGTAATACTCTGCAGTTCTACCTATGTGGCTGAAAGGATCAAATTTCCTTCTAGTTCTTAAAAGGTGATCAGTATTCTACTGAGTATAGATGCCACATTTTCTTTATCGATCTATCTGTTGATGATGGACCCTTATGCTTCCTCCTCATCTTGGCTATTGTGAATACTAAACACAGGAATACAGATACCTCTCAAGTGTCCGTTGCAATTATTTTGGTTATATAACCATAAGTGGTTGCAGTCATGAGCTTTTAAGGCTCCTCTCCAATGCCACTTCTTTCCTGTTTCTCCTGCTGGTTAGCCTTTCCATCCCACAGCTCCTTAGACATATTTGTCCTTCCTATCAGGCTTATCCCTTACTACAAGTTGTGGTAATTTCATTCAAGTGTATTACTTTCATGATGGATTGGTTTCACAATGAACCTGAACACCTTGAAAATACCAATCTATTCTTTTCAATTTTCTTGTGATAAAAAATCTATCATAATGCTTCATGTATAACTGGTATTCAATGATTATATATTTTAAAAAAATCTCAGAAAGAAGGCTATTACAGAACTAATTTTATTTAGAAACAATGGCTAGAAAAGAGGTTGAATGCACATGCTGCAGGAGGAAATGGGCAGGCCAGGTGGGCGCAGATCGTCACACCAGTGGGGAGCATTTGCTCAGCTTCCCGCCTTTCCCACCATCATCTCCACTCCTGCAACTGGCAACAACTCTAATCAGCTACCGACACAGTCTTACTCAACTTACCTCACGAGTCTACCTAAAACTGTGCCCATGGATCAAATCTTTCATTTCCAGGGCTGGGAATTTCTGTGCCTGGCTTATCTGAGAAAGGTATTGTTAGGCAATGTCATGTTTGTGCAAACATCATAGAATGTTTGTACACAAACCTAGGCATTATAGGACACTACACACCTAGGGTTTGTGCTGTGCTTCTTGAGCTATAGGATTGCCCAGCATAGTACTGTAGTTAATATGCAGGCAAGTGTAACACAATGGTATGAATTTGAGTGAAATAGAAAATGCATGGTTAAAATATGGAATAAGAGATAAAGCGTGATGCATCTGTACAGGGCACCCACAGTGAGTAGAGCTCTCAGGACTGCAACTTGCTGTGGGTGAGTCAGTTAGTGGTGAATGGAAAGACCCAGAGTGTTCCTGCCTGAGCCCTAGAGACGTAGGTGACAGAAAACTGAGAAAAATGTTATTTCTTCAATGCTAAATTAATCTCAGATTACTGTAACTTTTTTACTTTAAAAACTTTCAAAACTATTTTTTAAGCTTTTGACTCTTGTAAAAGCAATGAGGATAGAATAAGAGGTTGGGCATAGGGGCCCAGGCCGGCAATCCCAGGAAGCCGAGCCAAGAGGATTGCACATTCAAAGTGGCCTGGACAATTTAGCAAGACTCTGTCTCAAAAAATGTTTGAGAAATTTAGAAAAAAGGCTGGGGGTGTATCTCAGGGCTACAGCATTCTGAGTTCAACCCCCAACACTGCAAGTAAACAAATAAATAAAAACAAAATGACCCCAAATACCACAAACACACTGTGTGGCTGTACAAAAATATTTTCTTTATATCCTTAGTCTATCAGATATTTCCATTTACTGTTGGTGGACTGAGCAACTTCGTTGATGATAACAGTATGTAATGTAGCAACCATCGTTAATTCCTATCATTTTGTTCTGAGGTCATGTGTCATTTTTGTGTTTCAATTTTGTCTTCATTGTTGTTTTGTTAGTTTTTTAACCTTTAAAATAAAAAAATTGAATTTTCCATTAATTTTTTTTATTTTTAAAACTTTTTTAAAATAAAAAAGCTAAGGTACGTGCATTAGTCAAACCATGCACAGGGTCAGGATTCTCAGCATCGCTTCCACCTCTGCATCTTGTCTCCCTGGAAGTTCTTCAGGAATAGTGACACAGTGGAGCTGTCGCATTCTAGGATGACTATACCTTCTTGTGGAATACTCCCAGAGGACCTGTCTGATGCTGTCTTACAATTAATCTGTTTTTACATATACATTAAGTCAAAGGGGTACACTGCAAAATAATGATAAAAGTCTGGTAGCACAGTCATTTATTTCTATCAAGTATTATGTGATATATAATGTATATACTGTACTTTTATATGACTGGCAATGCAGTAGGTTTGTTTACACCAGCATCATCACAAACATATGAATAATGTGCTGTACTACATTATTACAACCAGTACAATGTCAGTAGGCAATAGAAATTTTTCAGCTCCCATAAACCTTATGGGATACTTGAGGCCCATCACTGACTGAAATATTATGTTGTACATAGCAGTACTTAATATGTAGCAAACAAAATGAACTCAGATAAAGATGTAAAACTCTAAATATTGCTTCTCGGCCTTTTGGCTAAGATCAAGTGTAGTATCTGTTCTTATCAGTGAAACTCTAAATAGTAGAAAAGAAAATGAAGAGATCAGAGCGGTTTACTGTTACTTGAATGGTTCATTGACACTTCCATGCAATCCAGGGGGACATATGTATGCACCAAATGAGTTTACTTCCTGTGCAAGAAAACTAAAGCACAACTCTACAACTATGGGAACAAAATAGTACCAAGAGTATACTGATGTTGGAAATTGGCCCACAGGGACAGAAAGTGTCCATTTGTCCAATATTCATTTTCTTTTAATGACCAGTTATAATTAAATCCTGTAAATTACAATTGCCAATTGAAATATTCATAAACACTTCTGCAGTCCTTACTGTGGGAACATGCAATGCTATTATTACCTTGAACAAAAGAGCTCCAGAAATGCAACACTGACAACATAAAGTTTATTTTTGATACCACTAGTACCTCTTTATCTTGCTGAGATTCTTTACTTTCTGCCTTGACTTTCTCAGAAGTCTAAATGAGCAGAGAAATATCATGTACCTTTTAAGAGGATTTTGGAAAAAAAATCAAGATTTCAATTAACACATGAAGAAAGAAACAATCCATTGCCCTGGCATGAGAAGCCCAAGTAGCAAAGCACAAGTCTGAGCCTGTAGGTGAATGACTGCTCTGTACTAAGCTGGTTCATAGCACTCACCGTGGAGGGTGGCAGGCAGGAGTTTGAAATATTTGTTCTAGCTTAACGGCTGAGTCATTGTCTTGAGTAACTGGTTTTGTAAAGAAGTTTTTATCCCGAGTCTTATTATATTTTGACTACAGGGAGGGATATGAACACTCTTCTGGATAAATAGGCCTTGCATGTTCTAAATGAGTAGGATATTGACCTCAACTCTTTCCAGCAGGGCGGTAGAGCAGAATGGTGGAGATGACTTATGAGGCGAGTCCACCACATTAATTTAGGTGACATACTCTTCCCTTCACAAATAGCTTCAATGCCTCTGCCCACACAGCGAGCGCCTTCTGAGTCAGCAGTAACATTTGCTCATTTCCACGTGTTTAAATAACCAGCTCAGAGAGAATTCATCTGCACACATTAAAGAGAGGATAGATATTGTGAAACTTCGTATTGAGCACAAGCCTCTCAATGCTTGTTTTTAGATCAAATATTCATTTTTGGTTCATACTAATTAGAAATAAAATTATGCAAATAAAGCAACACATGTACATATTTGTGTATGTATATGTAACTCATAATATTACTGAAAATATAAAAGGTGTGGAAACAAAGGAAACAGCAAAGTTGCAGTGGTTTTCCTGTTAATCATCCTCAATTTTATTTTTGGGAAAGAACTGTATATTTTAGGTTTTTTTTTTGGTGGTTTTTTTTTGTTTTTCTCCGGTACCAGGAACCGAACTCACGACCTTGCGCTTTCCAGGCAGGCGCTTTTGCCGCTGAGCTAAATCCCCAGCCCCCAAGAACTGTATATTTTAAAGCACAGTCATTAAGAAGGGTCTTTTAAGTGCTCAAAGGCCAACAGTCTGCCACATTTAGGGTTTATTTTCTGTCTACATTCCCGGGGCCTTAGTGACCATGACCACTGTACACTTTTACATTCCTCAAGTTCTACAACTATTAAAAGGTATTTTTTTTTTTTTTCCCGGTACCGGGAATCGAACTCACAACGTCACACTTGCCAGGCAGGCGCTGTGCCGCTGAATTAAATCCCCAGCCCCTTAAAAGGTATTTTAAAAGCCAAGCTTTATAGTATGTTATAAAATTATGATAATGAGGCAAGTGGGCAGATGAGAGCTTTATTTACCTTTCAATTTAGATGAGAAAGCAAGAGACAAAAGTGAAAAAAGGGCTTACATTAGTGCTAGAAACATGTCAGGAGATTGATAGATTTTTTTTCTGAATCCTCCACCTAGCTTTGAAATTATTCTGTTTTCAGGAAAATATGTGGAAATTGTAATTTCTTTTTATTATTATTTCTTAATAATGTTATACTCATGCAATATGTCTAACTTTAGGATATTGATATACAAATGAGAGTAGATCACTTTAAATTTAGATGCTTATTATTTATACATTGCACTACTAAAAATACTTAAAAGACTTATAAGTTACCAATTTCTTTTTAAGTGAGGGACTTACTCATACTTTTTAAGTAAGAAATTGGTAAAAGAGAAAATAGGTTGGATAAAGAAAAGAAGTTCATGAGTAATATTCATGAATGGATCTCAGTGTTTGAGAGACTTGGCTAAATACATGACTTCAATTTTCCTAGTAACTAATATAGAGAATGTTCTAGAAGTATTTTATTCCTGAAACTAAACACTTACTGTGCATATAACTGTAAGGTTATCTGAAATATATATCTTTAGTATGTATTTCAAAACTTGTTTACTTTAGAAAATGATAAAATAGTGAGAAATAATTGATAAATTAAGTATGTAACAAACTAAATTTTAATGAAAATGTAAGCTAAGCCTGGTATCAGATTTTCAGGTGGAATGAGATGGTTTCCTGGGTGTGCCAAGATCTGGGAGAATATTTAGCTGTACTTTTCTATGTTTCTCTGATAATATTTACTCAATATCTCTTACAAGGCCTGAGATTATGGTGAATCATTTTATTATGACAAATTATCAGATTGACTACATCCATGAATAATATAAATAAGTATTCAATAAAAACTGAATAAATCTGGTTATCTGTATGAAACAGATTGGAGGAATATCAATAATGCTGGCCAACTGGGAGAATGCCCAAAGTTATATTTGGACCTTAGCACCCTTTTTTCATTGCATAGCTCATGCAAATATTTTCTCACTGTCCAGATGTTAGTTAAAGCAATGTCAATAATGTTTATTGAGTAACCATTATGTGCCACAGTATGTGGTTGCTACAGTGACTCTAAGCAAATGTGTACTTTATTGCATGTTATACAGGAAAAGCATGAGGCAACTAAACCAGACTGCAGCACAGTCTAGTAGGGAAGGCCACTGAGAGGAGCCAGTAATATCTGTGATGTCCAAAAGAGGAAAAGGTGGCTTTCTTTGAAGGGGCAGAAAAAGATTTTGTAGAAGAGATTGATGTAGGGTAGAAAAAATAAAGCTAGGTAAAAAGGAGAGAAGGAAATTCAATGTTTTTGTCTCCCTTATTACCCTAATACCCTGGGTCTGGCTCCTGTTCTGCTGTGCATGAGGCATGCCTATCACTCATGGAGTGTCTGTATTACAAGGTTTATGAAGCTGATCTCTCTTATCTCCCCTCAAGACCTAAGATACTGTGACAAGACTAGCTGATTCGCAGAGGCTACTCAATTGTCAACATTCACAATCTCTGGTTCCAGCCTGTCCTATGGTGAGGCTAGAAGTCTCCAAACCTACAATCACCCAGGCCGCATGAAAAGCAGAATATTGTAGAGCACCCTATTGATGATGAGCTCACCTTTGCAAAAGCAGGAACAACTACCCCAAGACAGCAACTGAACTAATGTCGCTAACTCTGATAAGAACAGCCATCTCACGGAAATCAAACTGCCTTTCAAGGCACAAGGGTTTCTCTTGGAGCTACCAAAACCAAATTATGATCCAAGGATCTTGGCCCACTTCAGCCAATCCATAAAAGCTGGCTGAGTGCATTCTCTACCCCTGTGTCAGAGTGTGCTCCCTCCAGTGATCCAGCTGGGGTCATTTTCCAATTCCCCCTTACTATTTAACTCTGCCTAGTGAAACTAAACTGCCTCACATGGATGCACCTTGAGATTCTGTTTCCAGGACTGAAGGCAAGATCATACTTTGTTATGCTGAGGGCCCATTTCTTCTTTTAGGAGCTCCTGTGGTCTCGTTCAGCGGCAAGGTGCTATTTGAGATGAATACAGAGCAGTGGGTATGATTTGGTGTAGTAGAGGAAGGCACAGCATATAGAAAGAAATCCATGACTGCAAGCACCAGATGGTGTTTAATTCCTCTCACTCCTCGACTCTTTGTTTCAGACTACTAGAGAAGCAGTCATGATAGGAAAGGCCATTTCACCTCTCCTCTCATTTACACAGCCTCAGACCTCATTTCACACCCTACAATTTGACACTTGTCTCCTGCGTTCTGTGTCCCTGGTTTCATTAGAGAATTCTTATTTCTGCAGTGCCCGTGAACTGATGATGACTTGTTTGGATGGTTTGCATCACTTTTCTTATCAGCAACTCAGAGAGATGCTTTGACACAGATCACTTCCTTGGTCCCACACCAGCCAGTCATTGATAAGATTATCACCGATATTCCAGTCTAGATTCCAGGCCTGATTCTCTGCTTATCCAGGGGGAAGAAGTAGACACCAAGCAAGCACCGCATGACACAGGGATTGTGAGTTATTTGTCTTTCTAGGAATATGAGATGCATTTAGGAGATTGGTAAAATAGAGATTGGAAAGACAATCTGCAATCTCACTGTTGAAGTCTTTGTCATGCTGGAAAAATTGTATTTGGTTTGATAAGAAATGGTATTCAACGGAGAATTTTCAGTGAAGTTTATTGTGTGCATTCAGTTCCCTTTCTTTCTAGCTACTCTATGAGGTGCATGCACATACATGTGGGGGCATTTTCTGAGGTACATTTCTTATAGGAAAAAGAGAAGTATATACCAGGTTTTCTCATTGACAGCACTGTGTCCCTAAGGAAGGGCTTTGTGGCAGTGAAAAGAATGTCCTGTTCAGAAAGGGTTCAAGCACCTTTGAAAGGGAAACACATTGCTTATCAAAAAGAAAGTAGACAATGCCATTCCAATTGGAACTATGTATTTACCCTGTGGAAGTCTTTAGTTTTACGGGCAGGACTGGATGGAAACTAAAGCACATCTCAGTTTCATGCCCTGCTGACAGCTGAGATGTGGTTCAGTTAGCTTCTAGCTGAGTGTTTAAGGGATGGTGAAACTCCTCCAGTTTACAGTACATTGGGTAGCTCTCTGTTGGATAATCTTTTTTATGTGTATTCTGCTTGGAAGTGAATTCTACACCAGTTATTTTAAGTAGCATGTTTTTAATCTGTTGCTGTGTTAATTATATCAGGGACAACAGCAATACAATCACATACTGACATGAGTATTTTATTCAACACACCAAACAAATATCCACCAGGGCTGTATAGAAATTGCAGCGGGCTGCAAATAATCAAATATGAATGGGTTTAGGTAGCCAATGGCACTGACAGCTTATGAAGCTGAACACCAGACTTTTTTCCCCTACTGCAGTTTATGTGAGAGTTACTGAAGAAAGAAACCCCTGGCATGATTACATTTTCTTGTGGAATGTAACTAATTTCACAGTGGAGTAATTTTGACAAGAGTTCTTAGTTTCCTTCCATATGTTTTATTTCATTTTCTTGAAATGCAGTCCTTGCCCTGGTACATTTGAGTGCTGTTGAGCACTGTGAAAAAACTGTTTATCTTTTGTGTGATCATCAGGAGCAATAAATAAACAAACAAATGAATAAATAAACAAGGAAGTTAGTCATGGTGAGTTGCTTTTATGCAATGGCAGACCAGCATAGAGACAGCAAACACAAACAAGGCAAGAGGCCCTCTTAGCTCCTCACCAAGGTCTAAACCAAAAAGAAAATTATAGATGAACATGCCATGTGGAATTCTATCCCTTCCTTATAACCCTGCTGAACAGATATACATCAACCTTAGCTTTAAAGACAGGCTGAAGAATCACTGCTTTTTCATCTGAAAACAAAAACACTTGAGAAACAATAGCATTAAAATACGTGGCTGATGTTCCAGAAAACTAATTTTTTCCTCTTTCCTTGTTAAAAGACAACATTAAATGTGTATGTTTTTATGTAAAGAGGAAAATAAAGAACACTTTAGTGTTCTATCAATTAGTAATTCACTTTAGTGTTCAATCAATTAGTAATGATTGCTGTCAGATTTGTTGAAGGACAGGTTTCTTATTTCCTTGAATTTTTTCATGGATTTGCTTCAGAGGTATTATTTCTAAATAGCTTTCAGGTATCAGGAACGTTGGCCCCAAATCTTCAGTATGTTCAAGCAGCCTTTACTCTGCCACTTACCTGTTTTGTAGATGAAGAAACTCAGAATCTTCAACAGTTGTATGAACTTTCCTCTTCTACTTCCACTCCACACATACACACACACACACACGTGTGTGTGCACACACAGGTGCATGTGCACACACATGCACACACATGCATGCCCACAGACATACACACTTCTTGTCTTGGTGACATTTTAAAAATGTGTACTCCTAATTTAAAAAAATCTGCTCTATTTGTAGAGGGAGAAAGTAACTGTTCTGTACTCTTTCTGAGTTCTTAGCAAAAATGTCCTATAACAAAAAACAAAATTGGCTTACCAAAAAGAAAAAGAAAAAACCAAATAGAAGTTCATTAACATGTATTCCTCCTGTACACATGCAGACACTCAAAGAAGTGAGTAAATCTCAAAGATGTGGCTTAGAGTTCAGGCTTAAGCACCATACTCTGTTCAAAGAAAGAAAGGAGGGCTTCGGGATGAGCACTGGGGAAACTGAAATGCTAAGGAACCAGGCAGAGGCCGTTGCGGCTGCACTTGGTCCTACACCGGAGTCACGGACTCTGCTTCAAAATGAACTGCTTCAGAAACTCACAGCAAAACAGCTGTTAACACTGCTGCCCTAGCAAGCATGACAGTTATGTGATTCCACACTGCTGATGCTGGCCCTGATAGCAAGACAGCCACTTCCACAGACTTCAGGAAAGGCAAAGACCACGTAGTCTTGCCCCACTCTCCTAAACCTCTTTTCCTTGTTCTGTGATCTATAGCCTTACTATCTGCTAGTTATTCACACCCCTCCTCCAGCCCTTAGTTTCCCCTTTGAAGACAATGCGACCCCTGTCCTGTTGCCATCTCTGTCTCTCTCTCCCTCTCTCTCTCTCTCAGTTTATTCAATAAATCACTCTCCTTACTCTGACCCTGGTAAATTCTTTTACTTCTCACATTACCAGTGGTGAAATGCAATACTATATGGCACAGATGACCAGAGAAATGTGTGGCGAACAAGAGGAAGAGTCACTTTGCAGACTTAACTCAGTGTCTTTGCTACTGATTTAGAAACATCCTGCTTATCTTGGTACAAATAGGGAAATATCTTTTTGTTACCAGGGCCTGACTAAAAGGCTGTATCTACATTCACTCACCCACCCACCACTAAGAGTGCAAGGGAAATCTATTAAAATAGAAAAATGAGTTTATTTATAATTTGGCCAAATTAAGAGGACAGCCCGTGTGCCCCTGAAAGCACAGAAAATCAACAAAATTTTGAAACTCTGCTGACTGATACTTGTTTGGTGCCAGAGTTAGAAGTGGACATTTTACCAGTAGCATGAAGAAGTGAAGAAATAGTTTAACTTCACAATCCTAATTTTTAAAGATTCATTTCAACTTCTTGGTTTAAATTTGTACAGGTAGAGTTGGGCTGGGTACTTTGATGTCTTATATTATTATGGGGTTAAATCGCAGAAGAATAGGGAAGAAGAGCTATTAGGGAGTTAAAACCTCTTCTCTCCCCTCCCCTCCCCCTTCCTTTCCTCCCGCCCTCCCCTCTCCTCCTCCCCTCCCGTCTCTGAAGTTTCCACAATTTGAGTTTCTGAAACAAACAGTAGACTGATTAACAGGAGAGAAGGATACTGATTTATGAAGTGCATGAGCACAGGCGTCTGACAAAATGGAGGACTTAAACAATGGCCGGCTAGTTGGAGCTGTACAATGTCGTAGGCTGTAGAAAGAATCAAGAGTTGGGTTTTCTGGTGGGGAGGTGGTAACAATGTGTGAGGGTTGGCAGGGAGACACATAAAGTCAGTTAGGCAAGTGAAATATCAACAAACTTCCACCATCTCAGGGCAGAGGCCTTGAGTTCAGTCCCCAGTGCTGTACTGCCACATGAAAATAAATACATTTTTTAAAAAAGAAAGCTACATCATGTGAGAGACAAGAGGGCAGGAGAAGGTCAGGGATATCTTGGGTGTCCTTTTTTTTTAAAATTTTTTTATTTTTTTAGGTTTTTCTCCGGTACCGGGAACTGAACTCACGACCTTGTGCTTGCCAGGCAGGCGCTTTTGCCGCTGAGCTAAATCCCCAGCCCCTTTTTGGGTGTCCTTTAACTCAAAGTATTCAACATGGCAAAGCACCATCTCTGGGGTATTATTTTCTGAACCTCAGTAGAGTGGTGGGACCATAGTGCAACAGTGGTGTACGTGCTGTCAGATGCAGCTAACACTGATGTAACCATTCTGTGTGATGCCAGTTTGAGTTTAAAAAGAGAATAAGACAATCAAGCATTAATGATTCATTCAGAGATCATTTATTGTCAACATTTGAGTCCATAGCATTCTGCTGTTCTACATGAGGCATGAGGAGTTAAACATGGGGTGCTTTCTGCTCTTGAGATCTTCAAATTCAAGAGCAAATTCAGAAACAACTATGTATACTATGATGGCTCTAAAATAAAAACAAATGAATAAATAAATAGTTCATAAACAGTGACAAAACTCATGCAACATCACCCTAAAACATGACTGCAAGAGATCAAAATATGCCACCCTGGAGTATGCCTGTGGTTAATTAATATTATTATTGATTAATTTAGGGGGATTATGTTGAGAAACTGCAGGCCTCGGAGTAGCTCTGAAAATTGCCCATTTCCAATAGAAAATGATATCTACAAAAGAAATGTTCATTTTTAAACTATCCTTTTTCTTTGCTGAAAGGGATGGCAAAATAAAGAAATTATTGACCTTAATCTGCATAACAAACCTCACCTCTGTGTAAGGTGTTTTCCCTGGTCATGTCATTGAAAGTGGGTTTTCTCCTATATTCTTCTTTGTTCCAGAGAACAATGGTCTTTAATCCTAAAGTCCAAAAGTTTTCTTTGAGGTCTAGTCTAGAGAATGACTCCTTCCTTGGATGTCTCCAAGGAGGAGACATCCTCCTTGTATGTAAAGTATGTGAAGTACTAATGCTAATAGGCTTCAGTTTCTTTATCTCCTGGTAGTCTGTTACTTGTTACTGAGCTCCAGCTTAAAAATATAAGGGGAAAGAAAATTATTTTTCCTTCCATATAATAGCTAGAAAATGAAGAGGGTTATTATAAGCAGAAAGCACATAGTGAGAAAATTGCAACTCGTGTAGCAAATAAACAACACACACACATACACACACACACACACAAACCAGGATCTAATTCCTCTGATGTGTGAAGAGTTTCTATAAATGAATGGGACTAATTATCCAGTAGAAAAATGTGAAGATAATGTAGATAGATAATGGATTTTTAATAAGGAGGTACACATATCCCTTAAATTGTCACCAGATAGGGTCTTAAATTGTCACCAGATAGGGTCTTAGGAGGACCCTTAGGAGGTGATGGGCACCTCACCTCCCTCTCTTCACACAGTAGGTTGTAGGGTTTGGCTAGCACACCTCCCAGCAGGGATTTGCAAGCCATGCCAGTGAGAGACTTAGTAGGCTTAGTAAGCAAAATCTAAAAAGCAGACACTCAGAGAAAATGGAGTTCAACCCCCTTAGGAGAGGCACATTATAGTCTGGGATTGATGATTTTTTTGAATGTTTTAATTATTAAGTTTATTGGTAAAATTTAGATATACATATTAATCATATTCATCATAGGGAATTTCTACCCGGAAATGATATACATTGATACCTATTTTCCCCATTCCCCTCCCCTCCCTTCAACTCTTCTTCCCCTTCATATGTACAAAGCTTGTTTACATTTTATCCTTCTCTTCTCCCTTATTTCCCTTCCTTCCTCCATCTCCCATCCCTAGTTCCCCTTTCCTTTTGAAGAATTTCTTTATATTTCCTGTTATACATTTTTGTTCTTATTTATCCTTTCAGTTTCTTACACCAGAGACAATGCAATATTTATACATGTATGTCCGATTTATTTCACTTAAGAGTATGGCCTAAAAGTCCATTCATTTAATGATAAACCTCTTAAGTTTATCCCTCTTTGTGGTTCAATAGTAATCCATTGTGTAAAAAAGCCATATCCTTTCTATCCATTCATTGTTTCCAAGTATTAGCTATTATTATGACAGTATAAACATGGGTGCACATCATATCACTGTGGTATGATGCTTTTAATTCATTAGGGAAGATCCCAAGAAGGAGAATACCTGGGTCAAATGGGACCCCTAGTCCTAGTTTTTTGAAGAATCTCTACCCCAGTTTCCATAGTGGTTGCACGAGTCTGCCTCCCATCCACCGTGGAGAAGTGTTCTTTTTTCCCCATATTCCAGCCAGAATTTGTTATTCATTGATCTCTTGATAGTAGCCATTTTTCTCTGGAATGAGATGGAATGTCAGCATTGTTTTCATTTGTATCTCTTAAATGACCTGCAATTTTGAACTTTTTTTATATATTTATTTGCCCTTTGTACTTTTTTATCTGTGAAGCGTGTATTCATCTCACATCCCCATTTTAGAATTAGGCCTTTGAATTTGAGGGGTATGATTTTTTCAATCCTTTATATCATCTAGATATTTATCCTTTGTCTGAGAAACAACTGGCAAAATTTTGTCCCCACTCTGCATTGTCTCTTCATTCTGTTGGTGGTTTCCTTTGCTGTATAAAGCTTTCTAATAAGATAGGATCTCAGTGGTTGATCCTTTGTGATAGTTCTTGTGTAATCAGGGTTTTGTTCATGAAGTCTTTGCTTAAATCAGTGCCTTCAAGAATTTTACCTACTATCTCTTCCAGCAGATTTAGTGTTTCTGTTTCAATATTTAGATCTTTGATCTATTCTGATTTTAGTTTAGTGCATGGTAATAGACATGGGTCTAACTGTAGTCTTTGACACATGGAGAGCCAGTTTTCCCAGCACTGTTTATTAAAGAAGTTATCTTTCTTCCATGAACATGTTTGGCCCCTTTGTCAAAGGTAAGGTGGATGAGCATGTCTGGAGTTGTTTCTGCATCTTTTCATCTGTTCCACTGACTCTCAATTTGGGGTCTGGCTCTGCAGTTCAGGCTGGCCTTAAACTCACTGTGTAGCCTGTGGCTGGTCTCAAACTCACAGTAATTGTCTTGCCTCAGCCTCTCTAGTGTTAGGATTATAGGAATGAATTACCATGCCCAACAAAGGATTGATGATTTTTATGTAGTCTTGGAGGTTTCCTCAAGATGGGCAATCTAGAATATGCATTACTCCTGTTTATCAGTTTGCCCATTGTTTAATGGAATATGTTAGAATGCAAACCTTTTGCATGTTTGAAGTTCAGAATATGCTACCCACTTAATAGTGCTAGAAGGAGGACTAGAGGATTTGTGACTGTATTGGAGGAAAAGTGCAGACTCAATCTACAATGAAAGGCATGGACCCAATTTACAGGCATATTGTATCTTTGAGACCACTAGGAATCTTTTCTGGATTGAGTTTCTTAGAAGGTAAAGACATTGTAAGCTTGGGCAACTTTGACTGCTGTGAAGTTGCCTTTCTTTTAATAAGTACTATCCTAAGATTATGAGTTTCCTTCTACCTATCATTTTTTTCCATCCTACCTCAATATGAAAATGTGCTCAAACTCAATCCTAATAAAAGAAATGAAAAGGAAACTCATTATAAAATAACTACTTCCACCTGTTCACATGGACAGAGATAGATACGTATCTGATAACTCTGTTATCAAGAATGTGGAAGAAATAAGTGCTTCTCATACTGCTTCAGAAAGTGTAAATTGGTACTGTCTGTGGAAGACAGCTGAAAATTTACCAAATTTCATGTTTATCAAACTTTCATGATCTTTGATAGGACAATTCTTTGATAGAATATAGTATGTCGCTGTCCACGTGGACCTCCTAGAGCCTTCAATGTGGAACCAGGGGAGGCTTGGAGAAGAAGAAGTATGAATGAGGCTCTGCCACCAACTACATCACCTGAAACAAAGCCCAGAAGAAGCTGCAGCTGAGCCTGGGAGACTTTAGGCAGCTGTGCAACCTGAAGGGCATTTATCTGCTGACATAACATAAGAAGAAACTTCTTATCCCAAACATAAGGAGAAAGTTAACAAGGACTCCACTGCAGCCCGAACATTTTATCTCATTAAAGACATCAATGAGATGTCTCATTAAAGACATCAAGTTTCTCCTTCACGAACCCATTGCCAACAAATTCCGGGAATACAAGGTGTTTGTTTGGAAGCTCCAGAAGGCTTACTGGAAAAGTGAATGGGACACTGTGGAGCATCTGAAGGACAATTAGCCCAACTACAAACTTGATCATATGATCAAGGAGCGGTACCCTACATTCACAGATGCTCTGCAGGACCTGAACGATGCCCCGCCCACGTGCTTGCTCTTTTCCACCTTCCTGTGGACAGGTAAATGCCATGTGCAGACCATCCAGCTGTGCCACCAGCTCACTGTGGGGTTTCTGCACTACATCATTGCTGCCCGTGCCCTGCACCAGGTCTTCCTGTCCATCAAAGGCATTTACTACCAGGCTGAGGTGCTGGGGCAGCCCATCATATGGATCATACCCTGTGCTTTCTCCCATGATCACCCAACAGATGTGGACTACAGGGTCACTTCCACTGAGTTCTATACCACCTTGCTGGGCTTTGTCAACTACCACCTCTACCAGCTGCTCAACCTCCACTACCCACCAAAGCTGGAGGGTCAGGCCCAAGCAGAGGTGAAGGCGAAGGACTATGTCTATGCATTGGACTCCCAAGAGCTCCATGGAGAAACTGGCGGCCCTTAGTGGCAGCCTGGCCCATGTGGTGGTGCCTGCAGTGGGAAAAGAGTCTGAGGCAGATGAGTTTCCTACTGATGGGGAGATGGTGTTACAGGAAGAGAACCACAGGAAGGAGCTGGAGGCTCAAGAACAGCACAAGAAGCTCTTTGAAGGCCTGAAGTTCTTCCTGAACCATGAGGTGCCCCTAGAGGCCCTGGCCTTCATCATCAGAAGTTTCGGGGGGGTGTATCCTGGGTCTCTATGCATTGGAGTTACCTATGATGTCACGGACTACCGCATTACCCACCAGATTACTGACCAGCCTGAACAGCAAACCCCCATCCTTGGCAGGTACTATGTGCAGCCCCAGTGGGTGTTTGACTGTATCAGTGCGTGGCTCCTCCTACCTGTGGCAGAGTACTTCCCTGGGGTGCAGCTGCCCCCACACCTTTCGCCCTTCATATCTGAGAAGGAAGGAGATTCCATTCCACCTGAGAAGCTGAAGCTGTTGGCTCTGCAGTGAGGAGAGGACCCGGGAAACTTAAAAGAGTTGGAAGAGGAGAAAGAAGAAGACAGTGATGGTGAGGAGGAGGAGGAGGAGCAAGATGCAGAGGCTGGTTCGGAGAGGGAGGAAGAGGCCCACCTGGCAGCCTTGGAGGAGCAGGGGATGGAGGAGTTTAAACCCCAGGTGATGGCAGGCACCGTGAAGCTGGAGGACAAGCAGCAGCTGGCCCAGGAGGAGAGTGAGGCCAGGCACCTGGCCATCTCATGATGAAGAAGCGGGAGAAATACCTTTACCAAAAGCTCATGTCTGGCAAGAGGCGCAAAACCTGAGAGGCCGACAAACTGGCACAGAAGCGAAAAGCTCATGATGAGGCTCTGAGATCTGAGAAGAAGGCAAAGACAGGAAAGCCTGTGTGAATGCATGTGGCCCTCCTGGCAGCTGGACATGGCAGAGACAGGCCAGCGGACCTAAGCTTGGTGGCAGACCAATCAATTCTGTTCTCTTCCCCCACCTCCCCCTGGCCAGCCTTGGCACTCTCATGCTTTCTGGTGGCGTGCATAGACTGTCCAGGCTCCTGTGGATGGAGCTCCCTGCTGGTGGCTGAGCAGAGAAGAAGCCTTCTGCATTCTCAGGAGTCTGATGTGGGGAGCAGGCACCTGACAGACCCCTCCCTTGCTGCCTACATTCACCCTGGCTTTCCATAGCCCCCACCCATGACTGGACCTGTAATTGTCAGGGTGCTGTGATAGGGTGAGAGTGGAGAAGGTTTTATTATTAAATGGCCTGACTTTTGCAGCCCCTCCAAAAAAAGAATATAGTATGTATAAAGTGGGATTTACATGACTATCAATTATGTTATTGCTCAGAATAGCAAAATTTGCAAGTAATATTTGTTTCATTAATAGGACAGCGATTAAATACAATATAATATAACTCTCAAGTAAAATACTTGCTAGCTACAAGAGAATAACGCTGTGTTCTAGGTACTTAGGAGAAAATATACCTCCTTTCAAAACCTATCATTAAGTGAAAAACATAAATATGCAGTACATACTGCAATGGGATCCTAGCATTTGTGTAAAACCAGAGGAAAAATACGCTTGTCTTTGCTTATTTATGCAAAAGTATCTTTGGAGACACAAACATCAATTGATGGGATGGCAAAATGGAAACAAAAAAATGTGTGCAAAAGAGATTTCTTTTTTACAACATGCTTAGCTTTATTTTTAGATTTTGAACCACTTGAATGCAATAAGTATTTTGGAAAATTAAATCTATTTTTAAAAAATAATTGAGAAGGAAATAAGTAATTCCAACTTGCATGATCAGAAAAGACTTTAAATAGGAAGTAGCATTGGAGCTGAGCCTTGGGGGATGAGAAGTTCAAGTACAGAGGAAAACAGAGATCAATATCGTGAGCAAATATTCAAACATATGAAAATATATGGAGGGTCAGCAAAACCATACAGTGGCACTCAAAATGAAGCTGCAAAGCACTAAGAAAAGAGCAATGATACATGAAATAAAGGGAATAAAAGTTCCAAGAAGAAGGGTATGGTCATTATCATGAAAGGCTGCAGAGAGGTCAGGAGGGATTGTGGACTCCTGCAGTTTGTCTGTTCCTAACTCTTTGCTTTTGGGCCCTGTGGTTAAGGGAATTGGTTTTATTTCTAATTTTGCTAACTGGCGATTTGCAGATTGTTTGCTACAAATGAGTCTTTGTGTTAGATGTTAAGGTAGCAAAAATGTAGTAGGAGGTATAATTCATGAGTTCAAAGACCTTAAAATTTATTTTATAGGAAAAATTCTGTATGCTAAGGAAAATGGGGTGGTTACAAAACATTATGTCTAGAAGTGAATTATAGTACAAGTTCTTGATTTTCACAGTAGTTTTTTAAGACACTTAATAGTACTTGTTGACTGGCAATCAAATCAGACAGTGTGTAGACAAAGAAAATATTGAACAATACAGTATGTTTAGAAAAGATGGTGGTGAAGATGATGGTCTAGAAATGGTGATGACCCTGAAATGAGGGGACTGTTTCATCCTCATTTTGGTTCTTGCCTTGTGCTGAAGTCACTTCCAACTTGGCCCAGCTTCATTATGAAATGGATAACCATGGCTGGGATTCCAGAAGGACTCTATAGATTTATGCTTGGAAATTGATTAAAACATTCAGGAAAAAAAGGGAAATTAGGTGATATTGCTGGAAGGATGTTGACACGAACAAACTCCAGGCTGCTAATGTGATGTCACCCATTCAAGAATCGGGAAGTAGGAAGCCTCAGCAGCAGATCTGACCTGTTTGTAAACTGGACAGGTAATACTGACCTGATTGGTTCACTTTACTTACCTGGAAACTCACAAGATCCACGACTTTTAATTTTCCTTTTAGAAGTGTGATTTCATTTTCCAAGCCCAACCCTGCTTAAAAGACCAGTGGAATTGTGGAGGGAACTGCCGTGGCTGAACAAGAGCCCCACTGTTCTCCTTCCTACTGCCTTTGTTTTGGCCTCTACAGGAAGGATCTCAGTCCAGTAGTGCCTGGATCAGATTATCTTAAGGCCCCTTCAAGTTCTAGTCTTTCAGTTGTTCATGGCTTTAATATCCTGAGAGTGCTAAAAAGATGAGTAGCCTAAGGATGAGATCATCGTAAGAAAGCTTTGCTCAGTGCTTTCTTTGATCATCTCAGTAGTTTTTCATCTTTGGATGATAAGAAGACCATTCACCTGGTATTAGTCAGCTTCACATCACTATAATGAAGTACCTGACAAAGGCAACTTATACAGTGAGGAGAGGTTTATTTTGTTTTATGGTTCTGAAAGTGGGGCTATTTGAAAGTCTACAGCACCTCCCCAAACTGTGACACTCAGAACCAGTCTTTACACATGGAAACTCATATTTGGGGGAAACTCACCCAAACCATAAATCCTGGGCATCTTGGTAGTCTAGGTCACTCTGATAATCTTACTGAGATACACACATCAATTGCAGGACTGGCAATTATATGTTATACAGATGCTAAAGGCAAAGACAATGTTACACATTCAGAAGAATGTCAATATTGAGTTATACATACTGACATTGTATTATTCTCCTATGTTGTATCCGCAGATGAGAAATTTTTTTAAAACAGAGGAACAAGTGTCAAAAAGATAATTTTACCGAAGTATAGATACTTCTCAATGTTTAATTGATTACATTACACGTATATTGAATGATCATTCTATCAATATTCTCCCAAGAAACAGAATCAGTGTTATATACACATAAGTAGAAGAAAAGAAGGAACGGAAAAAGAAAAGAAATGGCTCATTTCATGGAAAACCAAAAAGGCTGGTGCTGTCAGCATAGTTCAAAATCACGAGAACTAGAACACTGACAATATAGATTCTAGTTCGAGTCTAAAGGAAAGCTGAGGAAGGAGAGGATCAATCTCTCAGCTCAAGCAATTAGGTGGAGAGTGAGTTCAGCCATTTTCCACCTTTTTGTTACTTTGGGATGCCCTGAATGGATTCGATGGTGCCCACCCACACTGGAGAGGCTCATTTATGTTATTCTGTTCTCCAATTCAAATACTAATCTCTAGAAAATATCCTTATGCCACACAGAAATGATACAAGATACCAGAGCATCCCTTGACCCAGGCAAGTTGACAGGTAAAATTAACCATCATAGTCATGAAATCCAAAGCTTCAGGGGAGGCACGATTTGAACTGAACTTCTAAGCTATACCTGGAGCTGTCCAAGTTGGTTTGAAATAGATGACTGGTAATAATAAATTGATTCACATTGCTAACCCTCACATGATTTTTAACTGAAAATTGGTAAGTCAGATTCTGGCTTACCAAAAAAAAAAGTGTATTGACATTGCCTATGTGAAATTAATCAATATTCTTAAAGCATACACCAAAATGGATCATCTAGGAGAACTCACGGTGCTCAGCACGGTTTACTCAATAACATCCACTGGGAGGGGTTAACTGCTGGTAAATGGGGACTGTGGGGGTTTCGGGTGGTGTTCAGATTGCATAGGCAGATGTGTTTCAGCGTGATTTATCTTGTGCTGGGGAATCAAGAAAGCCGTCTTGTGTGTATTGCCCAGGACTGGCTCCTGTTGCTGGAATAAATAGCAGCGTGTTGTGCAGTCCTTGGTGAAGTGCTGGATATGATTGGCATGTCATCTAGGAAGCAGCTAGGCTGGCTAGGAGACAGAAGGGAAAGTGAGAATGATATCAATAGCCTCCACGGGGGATTTATTTTAAAGCTTGCCATCTTGTCAGCATTGTTTCAATACGACAGCTGAGGCTTTTGCCAAGTATTGAACATCTGACCCCATTTGGCTCGTCACTTTAAGCTGTGCCTTGTTCTAAATGGAAGGGCTGACCCTCCAAGAAGCCAAAGTCTCAACCTGAGTTTGGTTCATCATCAAGTTCAAAATGATTACCTGAAGTTTGTTTGAACCTCAAGGGAGAACAAAATTGAGCTGAGAATCTCACTGAGCGAATTTCTCCCATGGATTTTGGCCTTTTAGCTGTTGCTTAGAAATGACATGAAAGCAGCTTTTGTCCTGTAGCCTTTGGGACTGGACAGTACATTCTAGACGTACCATATGCCATTCTGGTGACAATCCAGCAGAAGAATTTCATTTAATTATGCTTAGAATGGGAAGTAGGACATGGGGTTTAATCTCAGGTTTAAACATTGTTTAAATTGTGTTTCTTTAGCTGACAGATATTGTCATTCGCAATAGTTTATGCATTTCAACTCCTATAGGCTGAGATTTTTCTTACTAAAACTTCAACAGTTAGGATAATTGAGATTTAAGGCAATAATAGAAACTTTGGAGTTAGACTTGTGTGTAAGATTTGGCTCTCTTATTATGGTTGTTTATTTTATCTTATTTTTTAGAGGCAAACCCAAGAGTAAGATATTAACCTTAGAGAAGAACAATTTATCTACCTTGAAAAGATGATTGGTGATGTCTCTTTTCTGGGCTTGAAATGAACATGACATAATCTCTATGAACAGTTTATGTGTCATGGTACATTTTCCATAAATGGCAATACTTTTTACATTATTATTAAAACACAGAGTAGACATGTAATGTCTGTAATTATTCCACAAACTTGTTGTAATCTCATTTGCCACCGTCCTTTCCGAGACAAGAGATATTGAAAATACTGATTCTAGTAATACAGGGATACATTTCCACAGAGATTATCACATGCAATTTTATCATTTTACTTTACAAAAGTTTACAAGACAGGCATTGTGTCTCTATTCTTTACTGCATGTTGTAAGAACTTGCTACCAATGTTACCACTCCATCAGTTAACATATTAACCATTTTTAAAGAATAAAAACAATAAAAAGCTGGATCTTTTCTTCCTAAATATTTTTCTGGTGATGCCATGTAGCTTCAAGTAAGCACATTAATAGTGAAATAAGATTGGGTTAGTGGGTCAACTCATGACTACTGTTCATAGATACTTAATACATTATGGTGCAAAATTTTTAAAAACTAGAGTCTGCATTAGCCAGCCCCCTTTAGCTGAGAAAAAAATACCTGATATCCATAAACTCAAAGGAGAAGTTTAATTTAGCTCACAATTTCAGTGGTTTCGTCCATGGTTGCCTGGCTCCAAGGCTGGAACATCATGGCAGAGAGTATGGTATAGCAATGCCTTTCATCTCATGGAAGCTGTGAGCAGAGTACAGGGGAAGAGAATCGGTGAAGGAAAGACCCTCCAATGGCATGCCTCCTGTGACCCACGTCTTCACAGTAAATTCAGCTGTGCACATCAGTCCATTCATGAGTATAGCATTCCTATGATCCAGTCACCTCTTCAGAAGTCTCCTAATCCAGTCAAATTGACCAGATTAGCTCACACAGCATTTGTCTATAAATTAGTAGGGGTAATCGTGAGTGTTTTTCTTTTTTAATTCTATGATTGTATTAACTGAAGAGACGGAAAATATTGTGAGTAAAAAATGTTAACTTTAATATAACAGGGGAAGCAGCAGAATTTGAGCAGGAGACACAGCAAAGCTATGTGCCTAATGTCTTGAATGGCTGGAAATGCATACAAAGTTTTTGTTTCTAGTACCAGGAATCGAACTCACAACCTTGCACTTGCCAAGCAGATGCTTGTGCCACTGAGCTATATCCCCAGCCTTGCATATAGGGTTGACTCCAAAGGTTGTGTCTTCAAAATACTTAGAACAAAGATACCATTGGATCAATAGCTTCTTCAAATGATAGACAGTTTTAATGTATTTTGTTCTTATATCACTTGCATACCATGTTGTTTTAACATAAGAACTTGGTCTTTCTCTGCAGTACTAGTCCTGTGCCACCTACTGTCTCTATCACCTCATTAGAAAACTGCAATTCTAAACTAAATTCCATATCAAAAGAAAAGAACTTATAATTAGTAACCATTGATTATGTCTTTCTGGTCATCCATAAACAAGATTCAAGTTTCATAGGAAAATAACACAGTAAGTGCAAAAGGTAGTGACTTACGATTTGATTCCTTTACTGAGCACACAGATGTATTTTCCATGCACAAATGTGTTTTCTAAATTGTATCACTGGGATAATGATAGGACCGGTCAATGAATAGGCTTATAAGAAGAAAGGTATGAAATTATCTGAAAGAGTTGACAGTGCATGCTTTTATAAAAAAGTATAAGAAAGGCTAGTGTTTTTCTCTGTGTTTCCCTACCTTTAACTTATGTCTCTCACGTAACATTCTCAACCTTTTAAAAATAATTGTGTGTTCCTGGGATTTCTAAAAGTACAGACTCATCACTTCCTGCTGAAGTCTGTGGTATCCTGGGCTGCACTTTTACTCAGTGCATGCTGTACTTTTTAAAAAATATGTGCATCATTCTCTCCTCTCCTCTAGCCTCCTTGAATGTTTCTATTTCCCTGATTACCTGAAGAGTGTCAACTGGTCATAGTATCTTTCAAGTGTCTAATTATTCCAAGGGTTCCTAATTTATCTAAATTTCCCAAAAGAAGAATGCTCATGTTTGTCAGGAAAATGATTTCATTGTTCGTATTCATCATACACAAGCCAGTAATGGTCTTGCTCTTTTAAACAATAGCATTAATTTACCCATAATTACTTCTTTTAAACTCACTGAAAAACATTTAAGGAACTAATTATACTCTACCTGTTTCTTCAGACCTATGTTCTATTAGTTTCCAATCACTTCTCCATTTAAATCAGTGCTGTTTTCAATAGCATTTGAATGTATTCAAAATAGGTAGGTACTTGAGAAGTTAAAAGAAATGAATGAGACAGATTTAATGATAACTGAAACCTCCCTGAACATTTTATTCTTTGTACTCTTTATTAATGTGTATGGTCTCACCTCACAAGGGGTTTATCCCATCTCTCATTGAAAGATGGAGTTGATGAAGAATGTTGTAATTCAAATTCCCCTAAGTTAATCATAAAAATTAATATACTGTGTAATGTGCAATTAGTTTTAGTCCTTAAATGTCGACTATGCTTTCTAGTTTATGCTTATGTGTCAATGAGCACAAGAATACAGGTCATATCTTTTATGAGTTATTATAAAATGGAATAAATGGCCATAGATTACATAATATTATGAGGCTGCATTTTTGTAAAATTTCTGCTCCCTAAATACATCCTATTCATGGTATAAGGATGCTTCATATCTATTTTTTCTTTTCCATGTCCCTGTAATTCTTTCATTTCACTACTATTAATAAAAGAACTTGTAATTAGTAACCATTGATTATGTTCATAATCAATTATAATAAGTTCATATATATTTCCATTTACAAAGGTATTTTCTAAATCTTATCATTGGGACAATGATAGGACCGGTCACAATGAATAGGCTTATAAGAAGTAAAGTGTTAAACTATCGGAAACAGTTGACAGCGCATGTTTATATAAAAACTAGAAGAAAGGCTAGCATTTTTCTGTATTTTCCCTCTCTTTAACATGTCTTTCATGTAACACCCTCAATCTTTTAAAAATAATTGTGTTTTCTTAGGATTTGTAGAAGTACAGACTGAGTATTTCCTTATCTTTCAGGCAAGGTACTATATTATTGCTTTTTCAACTAGAAATCTTGGTATTCCTGCTTTGCCCTGATCGTCCCTACTTGCAGGAATTCTGTTTCCCAACTGACCCGATGCACAGATGAAGAAGTTGATGCCTTGTGCTTTTGAGGCCCCCCAGGCCTTGCACACCACTCAGAGGCCTTTCCCTTTGTGCGGTCTTTAGAAACCATCGGTCCATTTCCCCAGTTTTTTTCTTTGAGTTGTTAGATGTTTGGAAGTTACAATCTCTAGTCTAAACCTTTAAAAGTGACCACCGCAATATAAGTTTCATGGTCGATTTTTCCTAGAAAATATATCATCATATAACATAGAAAAGTAATTAATTTACAAAGGAAACAGAAACATTTACTTGCAGATTTTTGAGCCAAGGAAATGAAATATGGTAGGCTGAAGTAAAAGAATGTTACCCAATTTAGAAAAAAGACTCGTACCATACTTGTAAGGAAATAGCTCATTTTAAACTAGTGAGGAGGCTATGAAATACACAATTATTTCTCTACTCTGGGAATGATTTGTGATTGAAACAACAGAGTAATTCTGGGAAAAAAAGACAAATCACTTCAGTTACATTCATGCCTTGTTCTCACAAGCCATTTCCCTTTGCCACAGCCTGAGGGCTATTAACCTAGTCTCTGAAATTTTGAAGTGCCCTAAATACTATTTTCCGTGAACAACTAAAACTGTATCATACACAACACCTAAATGAAATTTCAGCAACCGTACATGCAATCTTCAGATCTTCTGAGGGGCTGAGAACCAACAGAATTAATGAGAATATTCGATTTCATGAAGCAATTTTCGTGGAGAGAATACAACAGCTAAACTCCACAAGTCTCACTGTGATCCAGCTCCTCTCCGAACAAACTCGGGCCCTTAATTTATCGAAACTAATTTTGAAATCATGATACCATACATGCTGCCTACTGTAGAAATAATTTATAAACATTAATTGCAGGAAAGAGAGGAGCCATTTGCTTCAAAGAGCCCATCAACAAGCTGTCCTTCCTGTTTTATCAGTAAGCAAAGCTGAGAGCAAATAACAGATGGAACTGTCCCGTGGTGGCAACACTGAGCGCTCATGAAATATAGCACAATCTTCCTCCAGCGTGTTATGTTTTTAACAGTGGAAGATCAGAAGCAGGAGAGTGCGGGCTAGGATGAATGACGGTGTCTGATGAAACATCCTTTTCTTCTAAGAAGATTCCTACAGCAGATTGAGCTCTGGCAGTCCATTTCTGTGGCTTGATAGAGTGTCATTTCAAAAATGCATCTGGAAGATTCTGTGTAAAAGGAACAAGCCTCAAAAGACCAAGGTGAATCTGAGGCCTAATCTGGACTCTTAATGGATGGTTAAATTCTAGTTCTTTAAATAAGCATCAAAGGCACCACAAAGCCACAGATAAGGCTGCCACAGATGGCTCTATTTGGTACTCATTTACCATCTGTCAAAATCATTTCGTCTTCTTGCAATATTTCAGTCTTCTTGCTATAACTGCAAGAAGGTAGGTATTCGTGCAACTAATGTGTGTGGGTGTATGGCTGAAATCTTCCGCATCTGTTGTTTGAATAATCACATTGAAGATTGTTACTAAGGTTATGGAAGCCGGATTTAGTACATGCTTTTTTCCTAGTGGGAAAATCTATCAGCCCAGTGTCAGAGACTATTATTAAACAGCTCTTTAGGCAGTCAGATAGGAAGTGGTTCTCAGTGCTACTAGTAGATGTTTTATCCATGGCTAGTTCAGTATCACTTTTTATTGTAGCTTCTCTGAGTGTTTTCCAGTCATCCTGGATCTTTTTAAAACTCTGTTTTATTCTTTCAATTTTGAAGACTGCGCTTAAATTCTTTGAAAGTTAAAAGATCAGTGCTGCCTCACCTGCTTTAAAAAACAGCTGTAATCTGCCCCTTTTCCAATTTATAATATCCCTGTCTTCGTTCATTCTTTCTAAAATGTTTTTACTGAAATGAATAGACACTTCTCTGAACTGCAAAAGGTCAATAAGTACGTGAAAAAAAAGTCTAACATCTCTGACTATTAGAGAAATGCAAATCAAAACAATACTAATTTTCCATCTTACTCCAGAAAGAATGGCTATCATCAAGCATTCAAATACTAACACGTGCTAGTGAGTCTGTGGGATGCAGGTTGGGTGGAGGATCACTTCCACATTGTCAGTGGGAGTGTAAACTAGTACAGCCATTATGCAAATCAGTATGGAAATGCCTCAGAAAAACTAAAACTGGAAATCCCATTCAACCCAGCTATTCTCCTTCTAAGTATCATTAGTTCTTTCCTTCTGTCTAGTTTCAAGAACAAAGCCACCCTCTTCCTTTATATGGTAAGACAGTTATATTCTTGATTTTACCCACTTTCATTCACTCTTCAATTATTCCCGTAGTTACTGAAGCATTAAACCTTTTTCTCTTGCAAGTATCATCTAATGGCTGACATTTACTTTTTATAAAGGAAAAGAAACAAAACATTACTTCTCAACCTGCATTGTCTTCAAGCTATTATCTCTTCTGTTCCCACAAGATTACTCTGCAGTTCTTGTCTTCATTCTTCTTCATTTAATTTACTCCTCTCTCTATTGCAGTCTCACTTTCTTCTGCCCTATGCTTTGAAACTGTTCTCTGAAAGAACATGACTCCTACCCATTGACACCAATTGTGATAGTGTTAAACTATTTGGCATCTGAACACTCTCTCTATGTTGGGTTTCAAGTCTTGGCAGGAGGTAGGGCTTTGTGCACGAGAACGAACACATCAGAAGCTTTGTGTTTCCATCCTTAGACGGGGAGGTCAGAGGCATATAGTCTTGGTTTGGCAGTAGATGGTCTCATGTGAGAATAGAAAAGAAATTATTCTTAGATACAGAGAAGCAGCAGCAGCAGCAGAGCCTGCAACAGAGTGATATAGTTCAAGGGACTCCAAACTAGACTGTTCTGTGCAGTGTTTCCTGTCGACTAATCTACCTTTGTTTACACCTGCATCCCATCCCCATTTCTGGGATTGAACCCAGGACCTTTGCAATGAGCTACATCCGTTCCCATCCTCTTATTTTTAATTTTTTATTCTGATTTAGCTAAATTGATAAATTGTACAAGTGGGGCTCAAACCTGTAATTCTCCTGCTTCAGCCTCCCAGAGTGCTTGGATTACAGGTGTGTGCCACCAGGCCTAGCTTTGTTCCCAAGTACTTCTTGAGCCTGGGGTTTTAGCCTTCATAAAATTCTATGAGCTAGCTAATATATTTGCCAAAAATACTTTCCATTCTCAAGCTGAAGCATGTTTGGTTTTTCTTCCTGTGAGGTAAATACTGATGGATACTGAAAATGGTACTTGGAAGTGGATTTAATGTAATGGAGTGCTAGGGAAAGGGAGACGGGAAATGAGTCTGTGTGACTGATTTCTGAATGGAGCTGAAAACAGTGACATCCCATCAGCCTTTGGGAACAGGACTTGGGCAGCTGATTGCATGTGAAAGAGATAGTTAAACACTGCCTCTGGTCACCAGCATGAAAGGCTCCTTTGGAATGAGACACCTATTGAAGACATTGTCATCAAACAGGTAAAACAAATGATTGGCGGTTACAGGAGCTGTCCAGACAGCGCTGACATGCTGGGGAAAGGTAAATAAGTTCATCTCCTAAAGTTCTTCAGCATAGCAAAGACCAGTCTCCATGAATTCTAGCCACCCTAAAAGAATCTCAATTCTTTCAGCTTCTTTAAATTTTTGCATAGTTAAAATCATATGCAAAGCTTGACGTTAGGGTTGCCAAATTGCAGTAGCAGTTCATTTGACCACCTCGTGGTCCTCTGAGGTGAGAGGGACAGCGATGATCTCAAAGGTATGGGATCATTCGTATCAGAGCTAGGCCATGTGACGGATTCCAGTCTTTAAGTACCTGAACTCATCACCTTTCTCCCTCTGAGTGGTGGGCTGTGCTGCTCTTGATAGCTCCTGAGGCCCAACTGCATTTGTGGCTTCCAGACTGTGTTCAGCGGTACCATGTTGACGACAGGGGCCAGCCACAGTAAAGAGCATCTGAATGCTACGAATCAGGGTTCTCTGCCCTCCTCTTGTTTACGTGTGGGCTGTTAAATATTTACCCACGCACTGTAGCCCTTGGGAATCTCAGATGTACTTTCTTCCCTCTTGGATGAGGTGACTATTCTTACTTGGGGACTGCATTCCTTTCTCCCAGGAGCTGGCTTTGCAAGGAAGAATGAGTCCATCACTGAACAACACTAACCCTAACCCCAGCCCCAGCATCTGCAGACTTGTACATAGTCACACAGGGACCCTGGAGTGGTCATTTGCATTGTAGATCCTAGGTAAAGTGTGTGTATGTGTTTTTAAATAACAAAATTAAGGACTATGTGTAAGAATGCTAACAATTTGTGGGAGTGCTTGACCTCAGGGAGATAAAGCAAAATGTCATAAAGGGATGAATTATCAGTTTGTACTTCTGTATTGAAAGTGTTAGAGTTGCTGGAATGATCCTGATATTGGCTCATTTACTTGATTATAATCTCCTTTCAGTGGAAGCCTGGGGTGATAAAGTTGAGATTCTAGAAATCCCTTAAATAATGAAAGTTACTAGATATTCTGGAGTGGAATAGTCATATTTCAATAAACCTCATAATAATCTGGCTCCTAAGAGGTCTAGAAAATAATTTCTTTATCAAGGTCTCCAGAAATGTGTAGATGAGGGGAGTGGCAAGAATATTTAAAAGAATTTATGTTGCTGACCTTATTTTTAACTTTCAGTTTTGATTAGTACATGCTGGTAGATGTACTAATCATCACATACCTCACAGGGAGTTGGCGTATGTCCATGACACATATGAATTCTGTTTTCATCTTCTTCCCTTCCTCTACCCCCTCATCACTTGGTCCTCTCCCATTTTCAGAAGATCTGTCTCCATACTTCCTCTTACCTATTTTTACTTTGCACTTTATTTATATGTTGGCTTTCTCACGTATGTTACTGACCCTGTTAGGCTGGAGGTATCTCTGGCAGATGCTTTTAATGAAAGGGTTTCCCTTGTTGTAGTGAGAAGGTACATATACCAAGGCAGCAGCTAGGCCAAGTGGCACCATTTAAAGGCAAGAGGCAAAATTGTGGTCACTGTAATAAAGCAGCAGGGTCATCATTCAGTGTGTTCTGAATTACAGAAAGGTCTGGCAGTCATCAGGCTGTAACAGGCGATAGCACCTTGGTCTTTCCCAATTTGTGTTATGGAAAACATTTCAGGTCTGGGATGCACTTGTGTCACACACATGCCACTATGACAGGGAGCAGGTCATTCTCACCCAATTTGCAGACTTGAGTCAGATGCGTATGAAGAACTCTTTGATAATGGACTCAGTGATAATAACACTGGTGGGTGCGATAAATTTTCCTAGCTGTCAGCAAAGGATCCTTGGCTAGGATTGCAGATAAATAGCCCTAATCCAGTTAGCCTAGTCTTTGTTCTGGGCTTGTACACAATGGCTGTGACATGCTGCTCTTCTGGAGAAAGAATCCAAAGAGCTGCGCTCTTTTATAGATGATTTGGGAAGCACCATGATCACTGATATTACATTCTAAAGGCAATGTGCTTTTAGGGTCAACATTCAGATAAGCATGTTCAAGTACCAAATGTTATCGTTTTGATATTGGGACAAAAGTAAACTGCTTGCATTTCAAGTTATGCTGCTAAAATACATCCTAGAATCTGGCTACACAGACATTTCATGCCAGGTGATGTCTATATGTGAATAGAATGCAATAGGAAGCTAATAGAATGTAAAGGAACTATAATATTCCATGTAGTACAAGTGACCCAGAAAAGGGAAATAATCATAGCTTTGGGATGATGTTAAGCACTGACTCTTAGCTACCCTAGTTCTCAGAGCCTGGGAATACCACTGTCTGTACTGATCAGAACAACAAATTGTACTTCAGGCTATAAATTGAATTTTGATCTGAGTTGGCCTCTAGGTAGTTCAATCTTGTGATTATTTTCCTGAGTACATAACTGGAATAGGTCTCTCAAGCAATTGGCAGAATCCCCAGCTGGGTCCCTGCACCATGGAGTAGAACTGTTTAATGGGAAATACTAGCTTCTGGAATTGTCTCTACCTACTACAAAGTAGGTGACATCTATAGGTGAAACATACAAATGAAAGGTGCCATCTGCAGCATGAAAGGTGTTGTGTTGATGATTCTTTTCATATTCCTGTTTCAGTTGTGCTGAGGATGTGTGGGGTTCAGGGACTGGTGATGTAGCTCAGTGGTAGAACACTTGCCTAGCCTGTGTTAGACCATAGGTTTGATCCCCAGCACCATAAATGAATAAATACACAAACCAACAGATAAATAAGTACATGACATACATGCTTGAAAGATATAGGGACACTGAATGACTATAAATTGGATCCTAGTTCGCCATTTAGCAAATATTTCTGCAGTACCAACCAGGATTTGGGCTGAAATATTGGGAGAACAATGCTGAGTGAAACTTGACATGGATTTTGATTTTCTGGAAGTGGTATTTTAGTGATCTGAACAGTCACTTCTCATGAGAGTTCTATGAACTTGTGTTACAGGGCAACAACTGGCTGTCGTGCTGTTCGTGTGCATGTATATACAGGGGTGTGGGAGGAAGGAATGAGAAAGAAGAAAAGATGTTGCTTCAGCAAGTGACACATCAGATGAGCTCTGAGAGAGGGGCAGGTGTTCATTAGGCAAATGCAAGAAGGCAAAGCTGTGTAAGCAGGGTGTGTGTAACCACAAGAGGAGGGGTAATGAGCTACAGCACTCCTGGAGTGAGGAATGTAGTAGGGGCAAAATGATGAGGAAAGAGATTGGAGTAGTAAACCCGGATTTAACTTCAGGATCTGCTCCTATCCCAAGAGCAATGAGGAATCACGTTCATGATTTTAAACAGGGAGATATTATTATTAGGTATTTAAAGGTTTCTCTGGCTAGAGCATGGCTCTGATCAGAGTGGCGAGATAAGTTATGGACTGTTGCTGCAATCCAAGTGAGAATCTGTTGGTGGATACAGAATAAGATAGGTTTCTGAGATACCTAGGTCAGTGATGGTGAACTTCTAGTGCATTCAATGATACAAACAGCCCACTGTGGCACATGGGCCGTAGGCTCACCATCACCAGTCTAGGAGGTGAAATCAATAGACTGGTGAATAATGGTCATAAAGCAATATTCTTATATTTCTAGCTTAAATATGTATAGCTTATCTATCTATCATCTAATTTAAATTGTCTATAAATTAGAATGAAAATAAAATTGGGGGCAGTGATCTTGGACCTGTCTTTGAGGGGAGTGAAAAATTCTTGTGAAGATGTACAAGACACTAATGAGGATAAAAGATGAAACTATTTGGTGATGAAAGAAACGTGGGTGTCACTGGTTCACAGGTGGGAAGGGAGGCCAACGACACAGAGGAAATGCAGAGTGAGAGAGATGGCATGAAGCTCTGTACTGGACTCCAGCGTATTAACTAAAGATCTCTCTGAAATGCCCGCAGTGCAGTGACACACTTAGCAAGGATTCATACCAGGTTTATGGGCTTAAAAACAAAACTGATAGAAAAGAGGAGCGCCCTTCGGGACTTCTTACCGGCTTAATCTAAAATAGTAAAAATGAACCACAGTCTCCCTATGTTCAGCAATAGTGTCTGGCTGCGTTCCTCTGGCTCTGTCACTCTTGGGTATTTGGTATTTGACTAGGTAATTCAAGCAACGTGTAAAATTTTCCCACTTATGAGGTGAGTTTGTAGCATTACTTCAGCTTCATTCCCATTTTTCTTTGTGTGTTTGTGGCACTGGCAAAGTCGCTCTGTATTTACATTTGTTAAATTCTTCTGTGAGAATCTGCCCAAGTTTGCAAAAGGCACACTTGTACCATCTCCTAGTTTTTACAACGCTGATGTGCTTTCTCCGACAGTAGGTACTTCCGTCTCATATAAATGTCTACTTTTTGTTTTTAACAATATGCTTCAATCCATGAAGTAAAAAGAAAACAAAACGAGCAGAGCAGGTTGTTTTGGCCTAAAGGCAAATCTGCAACTTTTTAAGCACAAACTCTTATTTTTGGCTCATAAGTAAACGTCAAGTACCTTAATAAGTGTTGGTGTCCTTTGCATATCTCACCAGAGAGCCTCCAAATTTTCCCTGCATATAAAAATGCATTTCCAAAGATAGACCACAAGGGGGAAGCATAGCGCAAAACTAGCATTCAGTCTTCTGGTTTCCAGGAGAGTCTCCTATATAAAGTCTCTCAGCCTAAAACTTGTGCCATTAAAGTAAGCAGAGCCTTTGTCTATCTGTCTGTTTTCTTTGTCCAGTTCTTTCCGCTTCCTCTTTATTTAGGGCTCTTTACGGGTTAAAACTTTTGAAACTTGCATGAGCTTAATTAATAAACATGAAACCCAAGCTGAAGCTGGCACAATGCCCTTTCTTGCTCAACCACACGGGCATGCCGGGGTAATTGTAGTTATTTACATTTGGCATCCAACTGACTCCACGAGCAGCATAGCCTTCCTTGCCCCTCCCCCCGTGAGTGCCGAAGCTATTAAATGAAACAGGTTAATGTGGCTACAGCATTTCGCCCCCTACTATCCCCACAGCTATAGTAAATCTGCCACCTGTTTATTTCCATAAAAATTCAATTACAGCACCACCAGTTACTCTTCTTATGCGAGCAATTAACTTCAGGCAGTTTCTGGCCAAAGAGAAAGGCCAGGCTGGCTGGCCGTTCTTTTCTTTTCTTTCCTTCTTCTCTGCCGGCTTCACTGCTGGTTGTTTCTTTTGCTAAGTGACTGCGCATCTTCACACCAGTGAGAAATGAGAAGAATAGATGAGACCGCTAGGCACTGTCACGCCAATGAAAAAGCAAAACGGGAGAAATCACAAATAACCCAGCTGCCTCTCCCGCCCGGGCAGCGGGAAGCCTCAGAGGCCTGGGGAAATCCCGCAGCCAGCCTGGCAGCCTGGGCTAGAAAGATGCTCAGGAGCTCTTCAATAACACCAAAATGCAGGCAGAATTGCTTTAAAAATCACTTGCTTTCTTTCCTTTTCATCTTTGTCTAGAAACGTGGCTGTGTAGGAAAGGTTGCTCAAATGCCACAGCATTCTGACTAAAGCAACAACACAGGAAGAGATAAAACCACACTCATCTGAGCTGCGCAGCAACTGATACTACCCAGGGCCCTGGAAAGCAGATGCCTTCCTTGGCCTCTTTAAGGAAGAGTCTTCCGTTCCTGCAAATGCTGACTTTCGCTTTTCCATCTTGTTTTGCTCTTTAACATTGGCTTCTCTTTGTCGTATTTCTTTTCCTTGTCACGAAACTCCATCAATAAAAATAGGAATGATGGGACCTTACATCTGGCGATTTCATGCAGTATCTAATTATTGAACATGGATTAAGAAAGTTGCTTTCTATCAATCCCTTTGATACCACTGACACTGATTTTGGTTGGAACAAATGATATTTCTAGAAAATAGACATATACATTATATTTATGTGCAAATAAACATAATTTTTAGAGGGAGGTTTGACTCAAATGATCATTAATTAAGTCAGACCCACATTTCAGTTTAAAAGAAATATTTCTCCCTAAGCAAGTTGATATTCACTGCTGTCGATTTATTATCAATAAATTCAAGAATAAGAAAAACATCAAAACCACCTAACATGGGTGTACACGGACGATAGAGAGCAAGGGAACTTTGAGGGGAAAAGGTTGGAGGGCTTGGGTTGCCCATCTGCATTGTCACATGTCCCAGCTGAGCCCTGAGTCCATTTGTTCAGGGACTGTTACTGGCCAAGAATGGCCATCACATGTCAGCCTTTCCTACAATATATTCAGAATATATAAATATCTCTTTCCTTTCTTCTGGCATCTGAAGTTTCCCTGCGCCTGTCAGCATTAGTACACTGCTGGGTTATAACGTATAATAAAGTTGACTTTGAAGGCAGGATGTCACTGGAAAAAATACAGTCTAATTAAATTTAATCTTCTTTTAAATGGTTACTCAAAAGAGAGACTCTGTTAGAAGTTCAGAAGGGCGTGTATAAATCTTCCTCAGGCAAGTCCATACCTAGGGTTAACATATGGCAGCTGGGACAGTGGAGAAGAATTTAGAAACTGCGTTTCATCTGGATAGGGTTGATGAGACTTTAATGAAGAAAGACTGATACTCTGTGGCCGAAAGACCACATCCTCTGCTGTCAAAAGTGTTCAAGTTCCTGATCTTGTAAACTGTCCTTTTCTTATCTTCAAACATTCCCATGGGTCCTTTTCCTTTTTAGTTCAAAGTGCACATGAAAATGGGCTTTAAGGTGTTTATTTTTCATCCTGCATTTTGGTGAGATGCCTAATTTCCATAGCTTCCTTACCTCCTGAAGAGTTTCAAGCTTTTTGCTTGTGCCAGAATGAAGCAAACATGCAGCGTGGTGCTTTGAAGTCTGAGTTAAAGCAAAACTAAATGGACCATGTTTATCTGATCAATTAAAGGCATTGCCTACATCCTTAGTACTGATGTTTCTCATTTACACAGCATTCTATACAATCCTCGGGAAATTAACAACAGAGATTGAGTTTGGGGAAATGGAGGTCATTACACACAGAAATGCAGGAAGACTGTGGAAGAATTTGGCAAGGCTCCAATATGAGCTATATAAACTGACTGGACTCCAGTTCCACCAGAAGAATGTCTTTGTAGAGGAGGGATGGCAGAAAAATGTTAATAATAGTTCCCAGAATAGAAGTTTGATTTAAAACTTCTGGTATATAAAGTGATCCACTGGATCTAATAGACTTTTGCATGATTGATGTTTTTAACTTTTAAAAACTCAACTTTCTCTCCGAGATTACACGTGTATAGTTCAGGTTAACCACAATTCAACAGGGGAACACTATAAATAGCATCATGCTAAGCAGAGTGTGAGATATAAAAAACAAAGAGCACAAATTAAACTCTGTTGGAGTTTACTTTTTTGTTTGTTTATTTTTGAGACCAAATTGATCAGGGCCAATTAATTAGAATGAGATGAAATGGGAGGTAACTGAGCCATCAAGCTGTTTTACTTCCACCCATTCTGCTGCAAATGATAGATGACATTTTTGTGGTTTCTTAATAATACTCTATTGTATATATGTATAGCATTTTATGTATCCTTTCATCTATCCATGGGTATCTCCTTTCATCCCATATCTTAGCTATAATAGTGTAGCAGTAAACATAGGCTTTTAGGTGTCTTGGTAATTTTTTGGATGAGACCCAAATCACAGGAAAGAAAATCAAAGTTAGATAATTGGATTATATCAAACTAAGATCTTCTCCACAGCTATGAAAACAAAACAGAATGAGTGAAAAGCCAATATATAGGATAGGAAAAGAATTCACAGAGGCTTCATCTGACAAGTGATTAATATTTAGACTACCTAATAAACATAAAAAACACAGGGACAAACAACAAATAATCCAATTAATATAGGAAAAGGGTATCAGCAGACACTTCTCCAAAGAAGAAATTCAAATGACCAATAGATTTATGAAAAACTGGTCAGTTTCCTCAGCTGTCAGGAAGGTACAAGTCAACCTAGGTGACGTGTTGTCTCATCCCTTGTAGAATGGGTAGTTTCAAACAGATAAAAATGAAACAGAAAAAAAAAAAAACACAGGAAATTCTGGGAAGGGTATGGAGCAAAGCAAACCCTCACGCACCATTGATGGAAATGTAGCTTAGTGCATCTTTTATCGATGACAGTGTGAAGATTCATCAAAATTAAAAATAGTTACCATCCGATCCTGCTATCCCTCTTCTGTACATATACATGAAAGAATCTCTTTTAAGCTGGTACAGTTATTAACAGAGAGCTGTGTCCATTTAATACAAACATTTCCCAATGAATGTACAATAAAAATTTGTATCATTAAATGGTAGTCAATGGAGCAAACTAGGAAAACAAAAATCTCTTAGGAAAAATGGATTTATCTGGATCATCTGGAACAATATTATTGATTATATTACAATTAGCAAATTATTCACTTTGATCCAGACTCAGAATAAGCCCACTGACTTACCTAACATGAACGCAGGTGTCCATTAGTCCACTATGCCCTCAAGCGGAAGAGTGAGCTGGTAATTTTGAAAAGCCTGAGAAGGAGTACCCCAAATTTTTGTTCTCTCATGATCACTTTTTTTAAGAACAATTGACAACTGCCTCGACTGTATTGAAAGTGAGGATTTTTCTTCTCTTATTATCAGATTATTGCCAAAATTTGATGTCCTTCATGTTCAGAAAGATGTAAAGCACACATTTAAATTTTGTGGCTTGACAAGCACTGTGTGAAACGGAAAAACAAAACAAAAAAGACAATTGGTGAGCCTAGTGATCCAGCGTAGTGAAAGAGGTCTCCCAAGATCGACCCTGTTTATCTGTTTTGGATATTCTTCTGGCTTCGGAATACTTAAAATGCCACAAACTCTGGTAATAAGTATTTATTTTGTCTTTTCAGGCCAGTAATGAAGCAAAATTTAGCCTGATTAATTTTCTTTCCCCATAGTAATAGAAATTGTCAAAATCTTGCATATCTTAACTCTGTCTTTGGTTGAAACATTTCAATGATTTTATAGTGGACTTGACTTAAAATTATAATTAAATAATTCAAGGATTCAGGCCTTTAGTTATCTGTTGATTGAAGATTTTTAAAGTAATTTGGATCACGGAAAGCATTCATGAGGGTTTTTCTTTGTCTACTTAGAAACAAAGTAAATTTTATCCCATGTTCCTACAAAAACCTCTGAATCTTAATCCTTAAATTTTCAAGCATTTGGACCCTTAGTTATCTGTATATTGAAGATTTTCAAAAATTCCTCATAATAGATTGTGTAAAGCCTTCTCATCAGTTTTTTGTCTCCTTAGAAACAGAGCATAATTTATTTATGTTCAGACAAATATCTCTGAAGCTTGACCCTTAAATTTCCAAGCATCCCATCTAAAGTTTCTTCTTTGACTAAGTACAAATGTTATTACATCCAATCATTTTGCTGCATATTAGTCTGACACTATGGAACATGCTCATATACAGACCATCACTGCTCTCTTTGTTACCTATGTGAGAAGATTCTATGACCCTCTTTGGCTTAGAACCAGAGTCTGCGTGGATCAGGATGTTTTGCTGGTTACCTCATCTCCTAAGAAGACAACAGGAACTTCTGGTTTCACTTGCCCTTAATGAACACTGTTTGGGAGCACTATAAGGTAGGTAGACAAGCTCTCAAACCTAATTAGATAATATTTTTGAGGTTTCTAATTGCAGCTTGTTTTAAATTACATTTAATATTCATTGATCTTCTGACCTCATGCTCTTTGTATTTTTGAGAAAAGTCTGACAAGATCCTCCTACATATAAATTTGATGTGTGGGCTCTGTTTTCACTTTTTCTTTTCTGATATAATTTTTTTTTGCCTGGTCAATCTTGAAACAAGACTCTGTGTTTCTATACATTCCCAAGTACTAGCCACCCTTTTCTTCTTCATTCTTTAAGTGCTAGGAAAGAGATTTAGACTTTACCAAAATGTAGACATAGCATCAAGCTCCATATTTATTTAAAATAAATGTATTTAGACACCTCTTCTCAAATTCTCTCTTCTGTTTCTCAAAACATCCCTCACCCTTCATTGAAGACAGCTTGCGTGAGATCAAGACTGTGATAGTAAAAATAATTAACTTTATTTTCCCAAGCAAATACGAATTTGTAGTTTTGCTTGGCTTGAAGAGACAGCTTCCCCATCTCCTGTCAGAAGGAATGCCTTAAGATGAATCAGTCAGAGTTAACAACATTGTATTTGGTAATGTTCTCTAAAATAGATCAATCCATTTGGCTATTTTGAGACATTTATGCAAATGATCAATCCTAGCAGGTATCTAGTAAGCCTCGTGTTCAAAATAGTGTTTTATATGGTTTGTTAATAAAGGCTTTCTGTGGTTATTTAAGCAAACAGTTAAGCTTTTTGGAAAAATTTCAAATGAAACTGCTGACCGAACTGAAGTTTGTCACACTATCTGTGATAAAACACTGCTGTTGTTATTTAATTTTCACATCATCACAGACCAGTACTTTCATAGAATGCACTAATCCGGTGCTTTGATGGCATGAAAATATTGTCTATATAGAAATCTTTTACTGTTTATTGTTAATTTCTGTACGTGTCACTGTTGATTAGTAGCCTATTGGTCATATTTCAAATGGCATTGACTGAGGTTCTTATTCATGAGGTATAATGATTACTAAAAAGGGGGGGAATTACTAAAAAAGTTGATCTTATACTATAGCAAAATTAAAATAACATACTTAAGAAAGTTCTAATTCTCACTGAAGGAAATCTTTCAGATCTGTTTTATAGGAATGAGACATACATCTATTCAGGATGGAATTTTGGTTAGGCTGTGGATTGTTTTCAAATGTCAACACTACCATTTGCTAATTTAATCTGCTATTTCTTACATTACAGATAATCCATTGTCTTGCCACAGAATATAATATTGGAATCCAGCGCCTGTTAAACTTTATATGGAATAGATTTTATACCTTTTAGGTCTTTTCTATATATGCTAGATTTTGTTTGGTTTTATTTACTTATTTGTTTTTGCTTGGATTGAATTAGATCATCAAGTATTTTAAAATATGAATCACAGTGTTTTGACTTCTAGCAGCATCATTAATTGAGATATTTATAAATTGTGCTCTTGCCTTATATTAAGGAATGCTATAAGAATATCAATAAGCCCAAATCCTGAATTTCCTTCAGGGGTTTTTTCATTGTCCAATTAGTATTGGACAATCAATCAGCATTCTCTATTTGAAAATTCATGTAAAGAATCAATTTCATTTAAGATAGCCCTCTTCTGTAAGTTGCTTTTTTAGACTCAATGTACCTCATCTATTTAAAAGAATGAATAATTAGTCTTGCTGATCCCTGTTCAGATGTTACTGAAATGGTATTTGCTTATCCCTGCAGCAAATAATTATGGCATACACACTATATGTGAAGCAGTTCCTAAGTCCTGATAGTTTAATAGTGAGCCAAGCAGAGATTCTTACCGCTTTCAGAGTACAATTTAGTGGGAGAGATAGGCATACAGTCAAGTAATACAGCAAAGAAATGTAAAAACATAAATGTGGTATACATAAACCATAGGTTATTGTGGCTTCTATAACAAAAACACCATAAACTGGGGAGCTTATAAACATGAAAACTTTACCTTTTGTTGTTCTGAAGATTGGGAAATCCAAGATCATGGTGAGTTGTGATGTGGGAAATAAACTTTTCAGGTGTCAGACTGCTGACTTCTCCCATGTGGAAAGGAAGAACAGTACTCTGGAGCCGCTTTATAAGAGCAATGACCTCATTCATGAGGTTTTGCCTTTATTACTTAATAACTTCCTAGTGGCACCAGCTCTTAATACTATCACACTACGGCTTAGGTTTCAAAATATGAGTATTGAAGAGAAACAAGCCTTCAGACTCTACTAGTATTCTAAAAGGCAGGGGTGTTGTTATGGAAATCTATTTAATTGTTGGAATTATTTGATCAGAAGGGTCGTTCTTTCATTTTCTAATCTGTGCTACCTGACAATGTGGCATCTCACCTAGAGGCAGGCAAGTTACCCTAAGATATTAGCATCCCACGTGGTGTTTGTAGGGTCCAAGAAGACAGAACATTATTTGGGAAAATTCTGCATAGGGAGATGATTTTGGTAGACCTAATGTAGTTTTTGTTTGTTTGTTTTTCAATGATACACCACTGTGGCACTGCTAGAAGTGTGAGGCTTTTGGTAGAGAAGCAAAGTGGTAACTTTAAACAAAATAATGGGGGAAATGACGGAGATTTCTTCTTGGGGTCAGGGCCAGAACGCTTATAGACTGTGATGGTAGATGTAGTTCCTGGAATTTAGAACTCCATATTGACCTAGAAAAGTTCTAGCTATAGTCAGGAAATTTTACCCCAAAACAGTTTTTCCCAGTTATAGCAATGAACCAGGATACATACTGACAGATGCCTATTGTGAAAAGATTTGGGGTTTGGGATTATTAGTACTGAACGTTACTGGGTAGCTCAGATTCTCTGCTAGAGTCTTCTCTGCTGAAGTCACCTTCATCTTAGTGAGAAGAATTTTGTTAGCTTTTCACATTTTATTCCGTTTTTTAGCTTTGGGGAAATGGCAAGTTCAGGTCCTACAGGAGAACCAAATAAAAAGTGGGAGGGTATCGGGTTAAATAACCCTTAGTTATTGCAGGCTGATCAGGCCCACAATTCCAAGTGAGTGGATGGTGAAGGCTTAAAGGAGACAATTGAAATGATTTCAGGGCTCTAGGAGGGTCTAACTCTCTTACAGCTTCCATATTCTCAGGTTAGACAAAGACTTCTCTGGGTAGCCTGTATTTATTTGGTTTTCAAACAAAGGAGGATACTCAAGAAAGTGGGAGAATTTTCCGAAGTAGTAAATTATGTCAATCAGGAGAACTACCAAGTCATCTTTAGGTTGGTATTTATTGTAGGAGTGTGGAGCTTGCAGCTGCAGTCTCTTTGTAGTTAAATGGGGTTGGAACCAGATGTCCTCAGCAGTGGTTTTATTTTGTCCTTTGAGGTGTCACAGCTTCACAGGCTAATACAGGCCTCAGCAGTGACCAAAGACTCACAGAGGTTCACTTACTATGAGTCCACTGCCCATCTTTAGCCAAGGTGCCTAAGCTTTGGACAACTCACAAGTAAACATGGAGAGACAATTGATTAATATTAAATCCTGCTCAGAGCCACTTTATAGTGGTCTCCAACAGGCGGGAACAGTGCTTGTGTACATCAAGTTAGTGAAGACTGTCCCAGCTATGGGGGCTTAAATATAGAGGAAGAGCAAGCCTAGTTTGGAGAGACTGGCCCAGGTAGTGGCTTCTCCTTAGGCCTCTAGAGGTTTAAGGTTGAATGTGGGCAGCAGAAGAGCTTAGGGCTTAAGATCCCCTGGGTTTTCTTAAGGTACATGGAACGACAGATGTCAACACAGTTGATCGCTCATGAAAATAAAGTCAGACATTTCAAAGAACTTCCTGGTTGAAATTAAAATGTATGCTCTTACAGTTGATAAAATTTTTAAGTGGAATAAAATCAGGTTTGTAGTGTTCTCCAGCTGTGACTACAAATCTGTTAGAGAATTGCCCAGGAAGAGTCCAGTTTGAATTCAGTCCCTATGAATTCCTCAGATTATCCTCATGGGTTTGGATTCCTAGATCTTTTAGCAAGAAGCTCAGAAACTCCTTTCATGTTTAACTGTTTGCTACAAAGGCTCTGTTGCTTTTTTTTAAACATAACTTTTAACTAACTGCAAAGTATGATTACAAGATTTATAAAACATATGTGTCAGGGAACTGTATTGGAGCACAGATTTATGGGCTGTATTTGTCACTGGTAATTCAATGCTCTCACAGAGCTTGTGATAATTAACTCATCAGTAATGACCTCATGGTTCTCTATTTATTTAAGCCACTGGTACAAAACTGTATAAATTTTCTTGCCAGGCAGGAAAATACCTCAGACTTTAGATTTCTTTCTCTTTTCTCCTACTGATCCTATAAACAAAATAAAAGAAAACAAAACAAAAAAAGAAGCTTTAAGATTGCACCTTTCCCATAATATCTGCTTTTCCATTTTCTTTACTGACAGAATTCCAATTTTATGCAATGCACGAATGTGCTGGTTATCTAGGAATTGTTGGTGTTTTCAAAATATTATTGGAGCAGGAGGTATTACATGCATAGTGTCCCCAGCTTGACAATTTTTTGGGTTCATAATAGTGCAAAAGTGATATGTATGCAGTAGAAATCAGACTTTAGCTTTGGCCTTTTGCTGGGATACTGACATACCATATGACATTCTTCTGGGATGGTGGGAGTTGCACTCCCAGCTACCCACAGGATCACCGGAGGAAACAACACACTGTACAGCACAATGTGTTGCTAAGCTGTCCTGTTTCCCAGACTAAGTATATTAAACACATTTTCAACTTATAGATATTGTCAACTTATGATGTGTTTACCAGGGTATAGTAATGTAATAATCATCTGTACTACTGAACTCTTGATATAGGAGAGACTTGCACGACAGTGGATTTATTCAACTTTGGAACTGTTTAAAGGGTCACATTTATTTTAGTGGATGATGTAATTTTCAGGCCTTATAATGTCAGATAAGAAGCCCACGTTTGCTCTGACTTTTGGATAAAATCTGTGATGCTGAACTAAATGACAACATACAGGTTTATAAAGAAAAGAATACTGGACTTCAACACTTTTACTATTTAATTTACAAGGAGATGGGATTTTTTATTTGGCATTTTAACTTCTCTGTGCTAAAATGATAATGGAAAATTGTTCATTATGTTCAAATTTGGGAAAATTCCTCTATTTGGAATAAAATGCTTTATTGTGTGCCTGAGACATCTGCTCTTTTGGCCAGATGGGTATTTATATACTGATAAAACTCTCCTGTTCTACTTTAATGAGCCATCCATATCCAATCCTCAGTCTACATGATTGGAACAGGCTGACTCTACTTACGGGCTCCAGGGCTGAGAAGAAACTGAATACTCAAAGTCATAGGGGTTATAGTGTCAGGGGTAGGCGTGTTCTGTAAACCTGGTCTTCTCTCTTTGGGGATTTGAAAGTAGAAGGAAGAACATGGTAACGTCTTTTTTACTGGTGTGGGAAGAGCCTGCCTAGGAATTAAGCCAACACAATGGGGGCAGTAGAACTGAAATACAGAGCAGCACTATGTCCCGATGTCATATTTTGTGGCACATGAGTAGAGCTGCTGCCACATCTGGATTTTTCCATTTTGTCAAATAATAAATTCTTTTTGTTTAAAACTAGCTGGATGTTCTCTTACTTATGCTAGAAAGAGTTCTGACTGACACAGTGCTCACTGTACATTCCCTTTTTTGTGAACTATGTTGGGATAAGTTGCAATTAGAAATAGAATCAAGGGAGAATTTAATCTAATGGTCTAGGTTTTAAATTTAGGGCTTTAAATGTGTTTCAGAGTTAATGTTTGATGTCTGTTCTGACCTATTGCAGAGACTTGGAGGGCAAAAACTTAATTTTCCACTTCATTAGACCTTAGTAGTATTAAAAAAAAAGAAAGACTTCCTGAGAGAGACACAATTTTCCTGGTTGAACCTTGATTTACCTGTCATAGGATATAGATTAAGATAGAATAAAAATTGAGAGGGTATAAAGAAGAGAAACGTTAGGTTTTCTCCAGGCCTTGCTTTCCTCTGCCAATATCATTCTTAGTTCCTTCATGGTTGGAAGAAATACTAGTTTGATTAGTCAGAGTGCAGAGCAGGAAACCAGCCACACTGGTTTGTGCAGTAGTTTGTGTACTACAGTGCAATAGAACCTCACATCCATGTCCAGCTACGTATCTCTCTTCCACTTGTTGGTTCCATGCAGATGAGCGGTCTGTTGAGTGAACGGTCCTTTGGGGACATGCTTCTTTCTCCTATTCTGTTTCCCTCTTCATTCCTCTCCTCTTCATCCTTTCTCAGGATTCATGAGCCTGCTGCTCTCATGGCTTTAGACTAACGGACTTAGATGACTCTGCTCAGAACATCTGGACCATGTGCTCACACTCAGACTTTATCAGAGCTTTGAACCTAAGAGTCCAAAGCTTAGAGCATTGAATATAGAGGTACTTTGCCTGTCATTCTTCTATTGTTATTTATATGAACAAGAAATTGTGTGTTTATGCACTGAGGGTTTTTTTTTTTTTTTTGGAGACAGGGTCTCCCCATGCAGTTCAGGCTGGCCTTGAGCTCACTTTGCAGCCCAGGCTGGTCTTGAACTCCCAACGATCCTCCTGCCTCAGCCTCCTGAGTCCTAGGATTACAGGTTTGTGCCACCATGCCCAGCTCTTGCACTGAGAATGAAATATTCAACTTTTTTTGTTTTAACATTATCTCTCAAGAAGCTATAAACCAAACGTGGTACATTTTTTTGTATGTATAAATTATTTGGCTTTAATAATCTGTAATCACAAGATAATAACCAAAGGACCACTGGAGTGCAGTATCATCTGGAGGCTTGCCTGGGAGAGAAACCACTTCTATGCTCACTCGGGTTATTGGTAGAATTTATTTCTATGCAGCTGTGTGCTGAAGGGCCCTGGTTTCCTGCTGGAGGGTGCTTGTAGTGTATAGGTGCTGTATGCAACTTTGTCACATGGTCCTCTCCAAAGGTAGGTTACAATTTTGCTATTTTTTCTTTAAAGCCAGCATGGAAATCTCTCATATCAGTGTCCTAAAACACTTACATGGCACAATGTAGTCATGGGAGTGATATCCCATTAATTTTGCCATACTGTATAATGAAGCCCAGACAAGGGATAGATATCCTATCATCTTTGCCATATCCCAGTAGATAGAAGCACATCACACATTCTTCTCACACTTGATAAGTTTAAGGGGAAAGGATTATGCAGAGTATCACACCAAAAGGTGGGGATCATAAGGATCACCTTGAAACTCTGCTTTTTGTAATCAATATTGACCAATTTTTTTGTGAGATTCCCTCCACAGACCACTTTAGGTCTGTATTCATGTCAAGTCTACTTCAAGCAACAGAATGCCAGCTTCAGAAGACTGAGCTAAAACAACTGGAGAAAATTTTTAAAATGATTGCATTTACTCATACGATTAGTACTGAGAAGCATTCTACTCTAGTAAACTTTGACACAGTGATCAAAAGAGGGCATGTCAGAAATGGGAAGTTATGAACATCGAGCAGGACTAGGGAAAGAAATGACAGAGGAATTGGCTGTAATCGGACATGCTGGCGTGGGATAAGGGCAGTCTACTTGCGATCTCTGTGACTGATGTCGAGTCGGTAAACTCTGTGCCAAGCACAAGGTAAGAAAGGAAGAAAACACGGGCTTCCCGCTTGCCACCTTGTCATACACACCTGTATCACCCCAGCACTGTCTCTCATGTCTTTTGGTGTTGGCCAATAATGTTACTTTTGTTCCATGATAAAGGGTCTTATTTCCTCCTGACCACAACGTACCTCAGAAATCTCCAGTTACTGTTTTTATCATTCAGTGCGGCAACAACATGGGGTCTTCTGTGACCTTTCCCTTGATTTATGAAGCAGAGTCCCACACCCCATGTACCCATAATTTAGCAGGCACTGCTGGGAGCTCATTGAACCCCCACTCAAACCTCGTTCTTCTTCTTTTTCTTTCTTTCTTTCTTTTTTTTTTTTTTTTTGGTACCGGGAATTGAACTCAGGACCTTGAACCTGCCAGGCAGACACTGTGCTGCCGAGTTATATCCTGGGCCCCCTCCTTTCTTCTTTAATACCTGCAGCCAGTCATAGCCACATGGCATGCTTTTTTCCAATCAGACAAACTAAATGTTACAGGGAAAAGGTTTTGTTTTAATTCCTTATTAAGAACTCACCTTTTTTCCCATCCCATTTTCTTTCTGGCACTGAGCACAGACCTAATAGTTAGGGCAGCACTTGAGACTTTTGGGTTTAATGGAAATGACAAGATTCATTAAAACATGATCTCTGATATTGTTCATCTGGTGAATCAACCTAGCAACCAACTCCAACTGTGCTTCTTACATCTAAAACAAAACAAAATTAACTTTGATCTGTTTAATCCATTACACTTGGACTTTATTATCTAAAGCCTCATAAGATTCTAAATAAAATGCACTTGTGTGTTTCTAGATGGTGGCTCTGAGCATGACATGTGCAGTTCATTTTGTAAGTTTCCACCTAAACTGTGGGATTGTGAATGAACTCCTTTGTATTAACATGTCTTAGGATTTTTATCTAATTCATATGAGCGTTCATATTCTTAGATTTATGTCTCACACATAAAATATACCCAGTAAATATTGGTTAAATGAATAATAAATAATAAATTTAAGATTTTGTCTCCCAAATTTTAACAGCTTCTCTGGAGAGAATAATGTATTCTTGCTAATCACAATGAAAGATTTCTAGTGGTGTGGTTTATCTAGGATCTCAGTTATTGGCTTATCTTATTGAGCATGTTGTCAGCAGCTTAGAAGCGTAGAGAAGATGGATGAATGAATTCTATGGGACCTGTAAAAACTACAGCAGTTGCTAAACTATTGGATAATAAGGGCAGTATTAAAAATGAAACTAAATTATTGGGAAGATGTCTTATCCTAAATGTGGTAAGAATCAATAGAAATAAATAAACCTAGCCTTTAAATCCAAAAAATAAAACTAGAATCTCCAATTTTGGACTCAGATTATACTGGAAGCTAAAACTAAACAGAAGGCCAAATCCATTTGCTGAATGCTAGATTTGTGTTGGTTAAAGTCAGATGAGAAAACACCGACACAGTGAAGAATATTTAACGTGGGGAAGATGATTCTTATAGATACAGAAAGGATAAGGGCAGGAGCTATTCATAATACATGACATTGTTCTAGGAGATAGGGTAGATTTATTTGATATCATTTCAAAGGCACTAAGGAGAAAAATTTGGCACAAAGTGTGGTAGCTTCTGGTTGAGAAACTGGAGCTCAATATGAGGGAGATGAGAGAAATACAAAATACTCTTAAGTAGATTTGCATGACTTGTGGGGCTCAAAGCTGTGTGGATTGGCAGCGAGCTGTCATTTAACTGCCTGTTCAGGATAAGGATAGAGTGTTTCCTGCTTTGGTTAGGAGCTTTCCTAGCTTGCCTGTTAAAACGATCCATTTTGATGAATTTAAGTTAAACCGGTTCGATAAACTCTTTCCTTTCGTTATTCAGGGTAGTATTTACTGGTGTCTTACAAAATGACAAGGTGACACAGTGGTTATGAGATGAGGACTTGCTAGTTGTTTGTTAGGCTTGGATTTTATAATGAAGTTGTACCCTATCCATGCTTATCTCAGCATGAAAGTATCTGGTGCTGCTTGCTTGCATTGGGTGAGGAGCCTCTGTGGTACTGGTCTACTACAAGTATTATATAATCCCCTAGTCACTCAAAAACTGAGCATCCTCACATTTTGAGAAGCAGTAAGCTAGAAGTTGTAGCATGCACACTTGCATAATGATAACATGTTTATAAATTGTCTACTACAGTTTGGAACTTTTTGTGAATTTTAATGCTTTTGAAGATATAATCATTGGGTGGTCATGTAGGAGTTTCTCCCAAGCACTCCAAACCCTGTTTTTTTTTTTTTGGTTTTTCTCCGGTACCGGCAACCGAACTCACGACCTTGCGCTTGCCAGGCAGGTGCTTTTGCCGCTGAGCTAAATCCCCAGCCCCCTCCAAACCCTGTTGTATGTCATTCTTTTCTAGTTACATTGGTTTTTGTAATACCTGGAAGTTATTCTGACCGTCAGGAATGACTCTAAATTATGAAGAATCAGAATAAGTTATTAACCTAATATTCCTTCTTTGACTTAAGCAATACAAGCTACTTTTCAAGTGTTCAGTAGAAAAATGTTACTAGTAGCTACAGGAATTCACACTGCCAGCCTAAATCTTTTAAGGATTTTCACATGAATGTATAAATGATACACAAGCCTCTAGGTGTTTCCCTGCAAACAATTTCTTTTCTTTCATCAGTCTCTGCCTATCTTTCTGTGGTTTTCTTAGAGATTTTCAATCTTATAAGGTGTTATTTCCCTCTTTTTCCAAATTAATTTACCCACTTTTGCAAAACTTTAAGTCCCAAGACTAATTTTGTGTCTTAAAAATTGCAGAATAGTAATTTTATGTTTCACTCACTGCTAAATCCCTAAAGCATAGAACAGTTCCCTACACATAGATACAAATTAATAACATTAGTCATATAAATAAACAGACGGTCATGTTCTAGAATAAGCTGTGGATTGAATGTGCATCTAACTCTGGCAGATTTCTGCACCTATTTACAGAAAGGAATGATAAATGGTTTCCTAGGTGAAGAAGAAGGGACAGCCAGAAACACTCTCAACTTGGGAAGACTACTTTTCCTCCAGAGGAGTATGTAAGGCATTATCTAATATCTTACACTGTGGAGATCAGTGTTCTCTGTGAGATAATCCTATTGCCACTGTTAACTTTGATCTCATTATGAAGAGATATTGGCTCTCTTCCTGATGCAGGCTATATTACAAATCTTCTTTAATTAATTTGAAGATAAAGGAGTCCAGCTCTGCTCCTACTGCAGACATCTTGCTGTAGTACTATTATAAAAGCTAATCTTACTAAATACATTCCAAACCTCTGCCTCTGCAACTCTTTTTTCGTTACCAGTTAATACTATCTTAAACACAGCATGCAGCAACAGATGTCATTCAATCATTCACACAGCCAAGCACAGCCCTAGTCACATAGAATATGTGAGTCAAATCAGTAAGAGATCTCTGCTTTAATGGAGTTTATATTTGAATGGAAGAAATACAATAAGCCACAATCACAAAAAATATGAGAAAAATATGCTACATTAGAAGGTAATAAATGTCACTTTAAAAAAGTACAGCAAAAAATTTGGAGGGCATGAGGAGGTGGGCTGCAGCTTTTACAAAGCTATTGCAGTATGCACAAAATTGTATACTTAAGGTATACAATGCAAAGTTTCCATATATGCATGCATTGTCAAATAATTAAATTGGTAATGAATTGAAACATTTTAATTGAAGCTACCATACTCTGATCTTATATAATTCTGTATTACTTCAAAAATAGAAAATTATAGCACTAATATTCAGACGTTATTTATGTGTACAAAATTCAATTGAGTTTATTCTTAAATAAAATTTTATCTGTATCATATTACTTGGCAGTCCTTTAGGTTAGATGAGACTGAATTGAAATAAATTGAAAGGTAATGATAGAGGACTATGCAACCAGCTGGGGAAAATATAATAACACAAAATCTTATTATATGTCTTATTCAATAATCTTTAGTTGGAAAAGGATAGCTAAATCTTGTTAACAAATTTAGAGGAGTTTAATACGTTGTTATTGCAAATACTAGTCATGATAAAGTAATAATACCAATAAACTGAAACGGTAAAGCTACAAAATGAAATTCTACTTGAGAAAGACACATTATATATAGCACTAAAATTATAATGATTTGGAAAATAGCAGTGAAAAAATTGGGGATATGTGAACCTCGAAATCACAGATATAAAAATGGGGCTTTTCAGATAATATGTTAAATGCAAATTATAGGAGCAGGAACTTCCCAGATGTATTCTCAAATAGAAGTTTACTTTTCAGACATGTTATATTAACATGCCACTAGATTGAGTGTAATAGTTAGGCAAAGCAGAATAGTAGAGGAGATTGTAGTGATCTTTGATCAGAAGGTATGAATTTGTTATTATCTCTGATACTAGGTAATGACCTCTGTATTTGTTTCTGTAAATGAACCATATTCCAGCAAGATTTTTTCTAGTTCTAGAATTACTTGATTCCCCTACATCTAAAGATTTTTCTGGATTAATTCAATTAATGCAAATGATTACCTGAGTTTAGAAATTTGAACTGATACTTTTAATTAATTAATTAATTAATTAATGGTTTATTTATTTATATTTGAGACAGGGTCTTGCTTATAGCCCAGACTGGTCTTGAACTCACTATGTAGCCCAGGCTGGCCTCGAACTCATAGCAATCCTCCTACCTCAATCTCCCAAATGCTGGGGCTAAAGGTGTGCACTATCATTTCTGGCAAATTGATACTTTTATAATCATGTAAGTCTCATTATAAACCCAAGGTCATACAGCTGCCTATTAGCATAAATGGACCCTTTAATCTATTATTTATAGTAATCTAAAGTTTTCCTTTCATTTCTGGCACCAATCTATTTTGTCACTGTTGGAAATATGATGGTAGATGATTGCACATACATGAAACTATACGGTTTGACCTGTCACAAAAAAATACTTATGGAGCTCTTTCTTTCTTTTGATCTGATGGGTAGTAGGAAACTGTCAATACCCTTGGTCATTATAGCTTAAACAATAGAGATGTGACAATAAATTAATGGTATACAAAAAGTAATTCATTGGCATAAGGACCTTAGCTTTGGATAATCACCACATTATCTTCCCTTTAAAACTAAACCTGAGGAGAGTTTCATTTTTAAGGTGACACTGTGAAGACCTCTATGGACCTACTTCATAGGGAAATATGAGAGCTATTTCCCTACTTCACAGGGAAATAGCAAAGCTGATGGAAATTGTTAAAAACAAAGCAAAACAGAATGGGCAACACATTAGAGTTTCTGAAAATAGTCTTATGGGCGTGTAGCAAAGAAGCAAACATTTATTCAATAAAATGTAAGCTAAGAATCATTAATATCTGAGCCACAACCCATTTCCTTTCTCTCACCCACTATATTTATCCCAGTTTGACAGAATCTTCTTTCAGGATTAATGCGGCTAAGAAGATGAGGCTTTCTCTTCCCTCAAAGCTTACCTTGTTGCAGAAAGCCACCAGCTAAGTGGCTGGCGATCAGGGCTGAGAGGTCCAGGACTACTCCCTCCATTGTGGCCCTAACAATGGGATAGTGGCTCTACCCCATGGAGGGAAGGTATGAATATTTGGACCAAGATTACCCAGATCCCACTGGAGAGAAGTTCCATGGTGGAGAGGTGAACCCAGAGGAGCTTGACCATGGGGCTGGTCAAGGTAACTCTAGCCTACTGTGCAGTTCCCCTTGAGCACCTTGGTTCCCACTAGGGTAGCAGGATTTTGGTAGCGACACTGGTTTTGTGGGAGAAGGAGCAAAGAAGGAGCAGCAACAGCAGCAGCAGCAGCGTGAGTTTCAACAATCCTGGCAGCACAGGGCTCTTCCCTAGCTGTCCCAGCTGCCTGTGACATCTACAGGTAACCTGAACCCCAGCATTCCTTCACTGTGACAGGAAAACACACAATGTAACCCAGTAAGGCAGCGTCTGTGCTCATTCCAGATGGTAGCAGCAGCTATATTAGGCACCAGCAGCCTCCGTTGGGCAGGGGCCCTGCGCTGCAGGTAGTGCCATATCCCCCGCCCCTTCAGCCTGCAGTGCTGGTGGCTCACAGCAGACACCAGTCACTGAGAAACTCTCCCCTTTCCCCTCTTTTTGACCCTTTTGTAATTTATTCCCTCCATTAAATTTCCTCCAGTTGAAATATCCATTGAACTCTCTATTTTCCTGAATGGACTATAATGAATACATGCTAGAAATACTGTACCATAGACATGAAAACCAGCTTTCCCTTTATTTTTTTTTTTGCACAGTTATTCAATTTTAATTTAATTTTATTTAGCATTAGTTATTTTTAATATTTGATATATAAAATAAATCCTAATTGATTTACTATAGGTAAAAAGTATATAAAATTGTGCAATAAAATATATCTCAAATCAAAATAAGAATATTAAGTTAGGAGAAATACTGTATGTATTTTATACTTTAATATATTAAAGTATTGTTTTCCTCAGCTTTAATTGGTGGGAGATAAATAGTAACTTGATGGTAGAACAAGATACAAATCATATCTTCCTTTGTCTTAGAAATCCTCTTTGGTATATATAAAGAAAAATTATGATTACACTTTTAGACTAGGAAATATGTCCTAATATAGTTCACTAGATTCCATGTCAAACATTTAAATTTTTATAACTGTCATAATGGAGACATTAACAGGTATTGTATTTCCTGATTATATGTGAACTATGATAAGTTTTTCTTCATTGAGTTGCAAGGTTTCATGATGTGATCCGTTAGACATACTTATGAGTTGTTCATTTAGTTAAAGAGAGAACTAATACATAATGCAAAATGAAAGCATAACTTTAGGTATGGAGAAAGCTTAGCTTTTATGAAGTTTAGCTCCAATGAAACATGAGACATGCCAAGATAGAAATTCACTAAGTGAAGATGACATTATTTAAAGATGAATGCTTTCCTAATTTGTGCATTCTCAGAGTCTCACAGGTCTGAGGAAGTTCCTCATAGCCACAAATAGTAGATAGTGGAGTCAGAAACTCTTTGAAGGCAGGGTTTCCAAAGGATGACTAAAACACTTCTTTTTTTTCTGGTTTTTTTTTTTTGGTACCGGGGATCGAACTCATGACCTTGTGTAAAACACTTCTTGAGGATGACTGAAACCTTAAGCTGAATTTGAACTGTACATTTTAGTGCACATTAAATTAAGTACAAGAAATTGTGTCAACATGTGTATAGATAATATTTTGAAATAAGATTTTTGCTATTCTGCATGTGAATTCTTTTCACTGAACATGAATTGTTTTAGGTGTTGTAGCCAGTAGGTGAAGAATGTGGTCTCTCTAAATAAGCTGCTTGGCTTCAAGTACTGGCCTCATCACTGTGTGGGCTTGGGTAAATTACTTGATCACCTTGTATCTTAATGTTCCCATTTGATCTGTGCCATAAGTGTGAAATAGTTAATACATGCAAATGTCTGTTATAGTTAGGCTTTTTCCAAGCAAAACCTTACATTCAGAGTGGTATAGTTGGAATGCAAAAAGAACAAAATAGTCCAAGTCAATCTTGCCCTTTAAAAGAGGATCTTGAAATCCATGTTGTGGATTACGGTATTAAAATCAGGTTTTTCAATTGCAAAACACAAATACTTCAAAAATATATATATTTTTTAAATTCCAAAATCTTCCCTTTAAACATCAGGGACAAAATCATGGGGGACTGAACTAAAAGCTTTTCCTACAAACAGGGGCAAAGAGGATGACTTAAGGGCAATTTTCTGCTGAACAAGGATTAGATAAAACCCTTCCTTAGCTAGGTGAAAGCAGCAAAAGGGAGAGGAGTTGCTTTCAGGTGTCTCTGAGGAGCCTCCTCCGGTAGATACCACTAAGTAACTTATGGGCGCAGAAGCATGTTTTCTGTTCTCTTCTTAGAGGGGAATCTTCCTTGTAATTCTCTCCAAATAGGAAACCCAGAGAGTTTTATACAAAGGGTTTGCATTTTCAGGCAGACTGAGGGCTTAGATAGTGTTTTTTCCTACAACCCTTAGTTCTGAGAGACTAAATGCAGAGAAAAAAAAATCAAGACACTACTTCATAGACACAGTTTGTGGACTTGTAAAGGAGGTTGACAGAGCATATGTGCTCTAGGGCTGAGACAAGGAGCAAATGCTAAGGGCTTTGGGTACACTACAAGGGTAAAATGTGGCCCCTTGCATCAGATATGGGTACAGGAGGATGACAGAGTAGACTGAAACCTGAGAAGAGACCTTGAACGTACATCCCCTGCCCCATTGTTGTGACGCTGTGCTAGTAGGTGCTTTTTTTGAAAGCTTTCTGGGAGGAGCAAGGCACAAGATGAGTACACAAGAAGAGGGTTCGCGTCTTTGCTATGTAGCTGGGAAAACCAAGGGTCTGAGTTTTATACTTCTATTAACTAAATATTTATCCCCCAAAAGACTTTTAAAACACATGCAACTGGCTTACCTGGAGCAATCTGGGTTATATTTATAAAAGGAGGCTCAGAAAGGGCTGGGGTTGGAGCTCGGGGGTAGAGTTTAGACTCAGCATGTATGAGGCCTGGAGTTCAATCCCTAGCACCAAAAATAAATAAACAAATTAAATAAGTAAGCAAATAAATAAGTGAAGTGTAAAATGAAATGTCAGAAGCCTCAGAGACCAAGTTTGAATGTCCTGAAGAGAAATTTGGAAAGTTACAGTTCTACGGAATCATAATGGCTAATTTCCAAATCTTTTCTTTTTTTTTTTTTTTGGTTTTTCTCCGGTACCGGAAACCGAACTCACGACCTTGCTCTTGCCAGGCAGGCACTTTGCCTCTGAGGTAAATCCCCAGTCCTCCAACTCTTCTTAATAAAAACTTCCAAGCACTGTACAGCACATGCATGACAGCCATCTACTCTATAATATGAATATGTGAAGGAAAAGAAAGGGGCCCTCCCTCAGGGAGCTTCTCCTTTGCTATCTGCTTTGGCTCTGTCTTGCAGCTCCTCTTTTCTCCTGGATTCTGGCCCCTGGCTATGTAAAACTGATACACAACCAAAAAACTGACTTTCTAAATTTCCAGTCTCTACCTTTGCAATTATTTGATGTTCTCCACCTTCTTGGTGTTCATATTTGCATTGTTTCTCTTAACTACCTTCTCATACTCTAGTTTCTCTTCAGATCCTATAAATTTTTCACCTTTAAGCCACATTCTCCTCTCATTGTTTAGACACAGTGCTGCTTTCTGGGTTGTCTGGGGCCTGTGGCTCCTTCAGATGTGGGCATCCTTAATCCTACATCTCCTGCTGCGCAATCAGCATGCTGGGTCATACATCACGAGGAGGATCATTCTAAATCACCTTTGGCAGGATAAGTCACTTTGTGCTTAGAATTGAGCTGAAAAGTGATTCCTCACTGCATAACAACATGATAGCAGTTTTTTGTTTTACCATTAAATGTTCTCTTGCAGCAGCTGCTAGAAGACACTATCTTCTAAACATTTCCCATTCTATAGCACACAGGTAACAACTAAAAATCTAAAGCCATCATTGAGATCTGATACCATCTTCAAGTCGTACTTTTCAATGGTGATACTTTGATGAAGATTGCGAATGCTATTTTCGGTTTGTTTGTCCTTATTTAAGACTAAATATTATTCTACAACCAAAATGTTGATGACTTGTTACTGCATTCAATTTTAAATAGTTTTGAGTGGATTGAAAATATGTGGGCTATCAGTCACCAAAGAAGTTCATTTTTCTTGTCTAAGAAAGATAACCACAAAAGAACCAAATTTAACTGCACACACCAGTTTTGATTACCTTTCTACGAGCAGTTAGAATGTTATTTTCTAAGCTGCAGAGCAATTAATGACTAGAACTGCAGGAAGTATTTAATTGAGTATTGATTTAAGGCCAAGCTGTTGTTTGGCTGAGACATTGCATTATAATTAATGGACCTTAACCGGACTTTAATTTTTCTACACTATGCCTGGTTTTTAAGCAATGAAACAGCAGCCCTCAAATAATCTATGGAATGGACTTTCTTAGACTTTCTCTACCTACTAGAAGGTGCTTTTGTTTTGTTTTTAAACACTACTCATTGAATCCAAGACCTTCATTCTCAGCTACCTCTTCAACCCTTTTTATTTTTAGGCAGAGTCTTACTAATTTGCTAAATGTCCTACATGGGACTTCAACCTGCAGTCTTCCTGCATCAGCCTCCTAGAATGCTGAGATTTTAGGCAAGCACCACCATGCCCAGTTGTTTTTAAAGTTTCAAATGAATTGTTAACATAGCCAGCACACTTCTGATTTTTCGTGGTAATTTCAAAATCTTTGTGAATTTACCAAAGATTAAATTCTCCCATTTTGATATATTGGCAAATAGTTAATAATTCAAACAAGACAAACACAGGATAGTATTACCAGGGTGTGGTTTATGGAGGAGGACCTTGCTTTCTGCCTCCCTAGAGCTCTGTAGAAAAAGATTAATTCTCATCTGTTTGGGATGATACAGCTCAGTGCTTGCTTATTGAAGGGCAGAGGCTGGGGAAAAATTATTTTCCAAGGGCTCATGCATATTAACATCCAGTGACTGATTAGTCTTCGTGGAATGACAGGAACATATGAGTTTGTAATTTTTTAAATAGCCATCTGGCCACCATCTGACTTGGTATGCTACCTAAACTCAGGCCTTCCTGTGTTTAAGATAATGACTTACAATTTTATGAGTTTGGAAGATTCAAATAAATATTTCTCAAAAGCACAGCCTCATTGTTTTCTGCAGGGATACAAAGGTGAACACAACAGTTGGAAGTAGCCTTATCCATGGGTGTTATGGGCTATTTTGAACAAAAGCATTGCAGAACTAAAGCCACAAGGCAATATGTAATAATGCTGCAATGAAGAAAGACTTGTTAATTACATCTGTTTACAAAATTTTCTAAAAGTATCCACCATCTCCTTTTTATTGCCTTACTTCCAAGTCTTTACCTTCCTCCCCAAGTACTATTATAGCAAAATACCCTTAATTTCAAGTCTTATGAATGTCACCAACAGTTGCTGTAAAAGATTCTGTGGAGTAAAAGTTTTAGTCTCTTCAATTTCATCTTGCTATTTGAACATAGAAGACTCGCTGTTTGTTTCTGCTATGGTGTGATTTGGGAATTTCTTGTACTCCCAGCAGCAATTTCAAGTCTGGCATCTGGTACTCTCCCCTGAAGTGCGGACCGGCTACGGTGTGTCAGCTCCCAGGAGAGCCGACACATTGGGGAAGAAGCCATGGAGCACTTTCAGAAAGGGTCACACCGGCTGAATTTTAAAACACTTCAATGGCTTCAAGAGTCCTGTACATTTTAACGATCTTGGAGCCCGGAGCATAATTGGTTGAATCTCTGAGGAAGTGGACGTTCAAGATTAACCATGCAGCATTGAGATATGAGTCAGTGGGTGACCTTTAATTTACTCTGCATCTTTCAAAGCAGGTAGTGTAAAACAAATGAGAAAGTAGACTGAAGATTTATTTCTAGTTCAGGTGAACCAGCTCACCTGCTGGTAAAACAACATACACATTTAGCAAGCTCATAACCATCCATTTTGGTCATTGATCGGTGAATCTGAGGGACTGGAGCAGTGGGAAATATGTACGTAGCAATGAAATGGGTATTTCCTACCTCTCTGTGAATGTGTTTTATGTTTTACATTCAGCAAGTCTGAGTGACATTTAAACAGTTGAGAACTGCCAGCCTGCTTAGAGATTTATTCTTTTCATCAACACTGCTGTTCATTCACTTGGACTTTACTGGAAATATGTGAGCACCCCAAACCTTTTGAGTGCAAGTATTTGTTTGCATGACCTGATTTGGTTCTCCTCTAATATTACAGAGAAATCATTTTATTAAAATTATTGGTATATTAGTTTGAATAAGAATGTTCCTTTTATTTTCATATTGAAATATTTTCAGTAGGAGCACAAAGAACTCAGAACACAGCTATGTGATAGTAGCTGAGAATCTGGACTCTGAACTTCTTTCTGTCTTACTGAGTTAGGTACTGGAATCCAGTACAGTGCCGGAGTGCTGTGCTATTACAGGGCTGGTAAGGGTTTAGGAGAACATGACTTCCTCTGGGGAAGGAGGAGGGCATGTGGGCCTGAAAGTGCTTGTAGCTTTCATGGTTCCACATCAGGCAAAAGCCTGAAAAATTGGGTAAATGGCAGGGTATCTCAGTCAATAGACAAAGAAATGAATTTTGTCAATAGATAAAATTAAAAAAAAGAGTCAATGTTCTTGTTGACCACCATGATTAAATTGTATTTTCCATTGCCTGTGATTATTTTTTTTTTCAGTTTTCAGAGGAGACTAGAGAATTATGAGCAAGGAGATGCATCTAAGTAACAACAGCAACAATATCAGAAAAGAAAACGTTTGAACATTTCGAGTAGAGATGATGGTGTAGACACTCAAGCATCTTTCTTCCTTTGCTGGGATTCTGAAGTGAATGAGAGAAGAAAGAGCATTGAAATGCTCCCTTTGAAAACTGAGTAGCATTTCTGTGTTCATTCTTTTGTCTTTTTCTCTCTTTCTTTCTTTCTTTCTTTCTTTCTTTCTTTCTTTCTTTCTTTCTTTCTTTCTTTCTTTCTTTCTCTTTTTCCTGAGTAACTGCAGGTAAGTAGCTTCAGTCCATTATCTCTCAATCTCCTCATTTGTAAAGAGATGGGAATAATTGTCCCTACTTCACAGGTTGAATAGTAAAGGAGATGACGTGTGTTAATACATATGAAATATTTTTGGGAGTTTTTGACAAATTTGGAGAATGTTCCACATATCAGTAATTATTATTCTTGTTGTGCAGTCTTGATTGTTTTGTCTATTTTCTTTTGTAGACTTTAAAATTCACTTTTCTATAAGTGGTGTTCTACATTGCTATCCCTGATCACCTGCCCTCCATTTGCTGCTTGTGTTACTATGACAAGTTAAACTGATCTTATCCGTATAGTGATTCTCTGGTGTTCCAGGCCTGATAGCACTCTGTCTTTCCCTATGTGGTCCCTGTCATTCTTCCCTAATTTCTAACCCAAGGAAAGGATGTCTTTATCCCTACCTGATTTAAGGACGGTCTGGCTTTTTCAGTATCTTGATATTAAAACAATACTAAGACTGGGGATGTAGCTCGGTGCAGAGTGAGCTTGCCTAGCATGTGTAAGGCCCTTGGTTCAAACTCCAGTACTACAAATAAGCGAGCAAACACATGTTCCCCCACATCATACTGTTAATTAGTCTCTCCCTCTCTCTCATGGATATTTCTGCAAGGTTCACTAGGAATTAGCCGGGAAAAAGTATGGGTGAATGCTTAGAATATTGTATTCACAGGTCCCATCATTGCCCTCGCAGTTATAAAGTGGCTCAGGCCAGAGCTGAACTACTGTCTTGCATTTCAGAAGTATTTACTGCTCACTCCAACCACTCCATCCAGTGTAAGAGTGTCTTGCCTAAACTCCTTCCTTAAATTAATAATTCTGATGTTATCAACACAAATTATACTTCAAAAGATATCAGTAATATCTCTACAGTTTATTCTTGCTTTTAGGTAGAGTTAAATGGAGCAGATTCCAGCAGGTTAAATTTAAAGGTAGCCTAGTGGTTATAATAGAGCTATACAAATCAAGAAGTAACAGAGCCTGTAATTTTGAAATCTAAATGGATCACTACCACTCTATTGTGTCAAAGTAGGTATAATAATGCAAAAGAAAACAACTTGAAAACCCGAGGGTAAGTTTGTTTGAACCTTGTTCTCTTGACCCTTGTAGTTGTAAATGGTTTAAGAGAGTATTACACTATGAAGAAATTGTACTGATTTTCCTTTAAACATGTATTTAGTTTCTCTGGGAAAGACTTGTTCTTTTGAGTATTCACGAGTCATTTTGAAAAGGCCAAGTGTAAGTCTAGTTACTGAACAAACAGGGGAAATATTGCTTATTTTTCTAAATAATAAAAATTCAATGGAGTGGATTAAGAGGACAATTCATTATAGTTATGAGAGATTTCAGGGAAAAATTGCAACCATTTAGCAGAATTGATTTGAGGATCATTATGGGAAACAGAATACATAAGACAGTGAAATTCATAGAGAGGCAGAAATGTTAAAAAAATAAAGGCATGCTCCAAAAACTACAATATTTTTTGTTCTTAAAGGGGGTATGAGAAAATAAAATAAAATGAGGACTTTGAAAGCAGATGTACAACACTGTGTGTGCCATTCTCCTGGTTTAAATCATAAAAACGACCCACAACATAAATGTTTAGGTACTTTTATTGAATTATGGCAACAATAACAACGTGGGAGGAAAGAAAGTCATCCATATATATGCTAATTAAAAGAGCAGCACACTGTAACTATTGCACAAACCATAAAATATTCAGTTCATGTTTGTTGAGAATCCAAAGAGGCTCTGCTTCAGCATTATAGTTGCAATTTGGCCGGAAGAAAGGTGTACACGAAGCAGATTGTTAAATGCCGCTTTTGGGGTACTTGCTGTTTCACAAGGTGCTTCAGAGTGATGAAAGAGAAGGACAACTTGGACTTGAAATGCTCTTTTAATCACTTTGATGAGTTTGAAGAAGGATATTGACCTTCCACCTCAAACAGTGTCTTTTCTTTGCAAATCACTTTGATGCGTATAAAGTCTATTGTGTAGCCATTGATCAAGGTGAGGTAGCTAAATAGTTGGCCCCATTGCCTGTAAGTTTACTAGTGCTTCTGTTTTCTAAGCTGCATGTAAAACTCAGAATGTGAGACTATCATGAGATCCATAACTCACTTCTTAAGAGGTCCTGAAAGTATTCCACAAAATTGTTGTTCTTTCAGGCATAAGGCTACGTAAGTAGAAAAATGATATGCTTATGATCAAACTTTAGGGTTAGCTGAAACAATATTACAAAACATATTGCATATTTTCTTATTTGTTCGTTCTGGTTCTTCCTTAGAATAGCAGATTTGTGTGGTTTCTCCTTTAGTATCAATATTTCTAGACTTTAATACGGATTTATGTTAGACAAAGTTTTGACCAATGGGCAATTTTAGTATGTAAGTAGTGTGTTTAAATTACTTTTGCTTCTGTAACTTGGTAGATAACAACATTTAGTACCTTATGTCTTCAGTTTGCATGCTGACCAGATCAATTTTCTTGTTACCAAACTGGTAAAGATATGTGGAAGGAAGATGTGTTAAACCACTTCGCTCAGAAGTAGGGTCTCTCACAAACACACACCTATTTACCTACTACCAAGTCTTTTGTATTCCAAGTCTTGTGACGATCAGGGCAGTTTTATCCTAGTGCTAAGGATTCTGAGGCCCAAGTTCTTTGATTCAAGTTCTTCACTACTGGAGAAATACTTATCCTAATAAGATTACCGGTATGGGCACCAAGTTGCCTAGATAGTGTTGAAGATTGTGCACTAACCTCATGTTCTGGCTGAAAAACTTCCTCACAGGATGAGACTTTATATAACAGAAAAGCACTTTGTGTCCTAATTATAAATTTTCTATTAGAACCTAGCAAGGCTGGAAATGGCACACAGATTCAGTAAAGCCAGTCTTGAAAGAACTCAAGCTGGTAAAATATATTGGGAGTTCAGACTGCAATTTCTTATTCTGCCCTTCAGGGCTGGTGCTAGAAGTATCTTTGACTCCTTCCTTGTTCTTTTGTAATCTCTCCCTTCCTGAAGCACCCTTTTATCCTGCCTGTCTTGTTTGTGATTAAACTGACTCATCTCATTTTCTGCTGTCTTCCCTGGAATCAGCATCAGCGATCTCACTTTGCTCTGAGTGTCGCATCCTTCAGAATGAAGGCTCAGTGGTACTCTGTAGGTCTGTAATGCGTGAGTTTGGCAGGAGAAAATTAATTTCTTTTCTAGTACATTTCTGGTTATAGTGAAATCAAGAGAGGTTCTGGTGGAAGAGTTGGAGGTGGTGGTGAACACAGTCACTTTGGAGCTCACTGGTGTTACTGACCTGCTCTCTCTTTCTGCTGTAAAAATCAGTTAGTGGAGCCAGTAATGGTCCCATCTTCCGCCAGTTACTACCGTAGCTCCTCTGACTTCTGGGCCAAGCGTATCTGCTTAGCTCCAAGAAGAGAGGGTCAGACTGATTCTGGGCAACACTTTACCAAGGTGCCACAGGCAGAAAGAGCTAGCAAAGGTTTTGATTTGTTCATGTAGATCCAGCTCCTCCTTACGAGTTCCAGCTTGTTCTTCTCTGTACCATCCACTGTCCATCTTTCCTTAGCATCTGCTTATATTGCAGACTTCATAATCCAGAATCAAATGCAAAAATAACAGCCAACATTCTCCTCAAATTTCATAAGGTTAAATCCTTATAATAAATTACTAAATATCTCTTCCTCTATCCCTAACCATCTCCATCTCCCTCTCTCCCTCTCTAGTTCTATCACTGTCTCATCTCTACCTCATTTGTCCACATCTGTGTGTCTATCCTGTTGGTTCTTCTCTAATAGAATCTTGATATGATTTTGGTGCTAGAAATAGTTCTAAAAGAACAGGATGTGAAGAAAGAATAATCAGAATCAGTTCTGTATATTTCTAGAACTATTTATTTGATATGATTTGATATATTAGGTATAATTGAAGTACATGGTGAATATTTAAATTAAAACATTTAGTACAGTAAAAAGCACATTGTCCTTCACCCCGTCAAAAGGCTCCCCCTTGCTTTGGACGCATGTATACCATCATCATTGTCACTTCCTGATGCAGCTCTAGAAGTTGTCTTTCATGAATATATTTACGAGGTGTGATCAAAAATGCAATGAATGCTGCTGCTCAGTGTCGTCCAGTGGAAAGGCAGGCTCATAAGAACAAAAGCAAAAACAAACCAAAACCTTTACATGATCTTTACAATTCATAGTGATAGAAATCTGGGGACTGTTTGAGAGAGAACCTTAGGGTGTAGAATCAAGGGGAAAGGAATATAAAATTAGATCAAGATGAATTTACTGATGTGACCCAAAAGCAAAAATTTCAAATTCAATGCTTCAGGGGACAAGAAATGCTCTACCTCTTGCTCGGTTGATTTACTGAAACATGGAGTTAAAGGCAGCCTACACTAACACTAATATTCTGCACATTAAAGAGAAAGGACTCTAAAGTCTTATGAAGACTGGACTAGGATATACATTTAACATGTAAGGCCCATCTACTACCTGGGATGGCCCAGCAGACACTCTTTTTCACGTGGTCTTGATGAACATATTCTTGAAGAGTTCTGTGATTTTTTTCCTTCGTAGGTCAGAAATGAGTGTGGGAACTGCTGTCATCAAATTGTGATTCTTTAAAGTAATGAAGGTGATGAGGTCCCATGGTGGTTGGGGACAAGCAGAGGTGTTTAAATGCCGAAGACAAAGGGGTGTGCTTATCGTGATAGGACAAAAGCTGTAATCAGAATAGTGTGACTCACAGAGCTCTGACATTGGCTTATTAACTTTGATGTTCCCTGAACTAAAATAGAGTCAATTATTTTTATTCACGGATTCTGTAGCTGAGGCTTTGCCTGCTTGTAAAATTTATTCGTAACCCCGAAATCAATATCAGCAGTGTTTTTAAGAACCTTAATGGCTGTATAGGTGTGAAGTGTGGGGTAACACTTAAGTCGTGCGATGCCCACATTCCCAGCTGAGGTCAAACAGGACAATGCTCTGTTTCTTCTTTCAGCATTCACATCATCAGCAAATGCTCTTCTCACAGTCTGTTTAGTGACGCATTTTCTTAGTGATTGGTTTCCCTGTTGAAATGGCCTCTGATCATCATGCTAAAGGGCCATCAAGTACTCCCTTGTGATGTGCCTCAGAGAGATGATATACATGTTAGATGTGGTAGGTAAGCTAGGCTGAGGCATAATGCTGTTGACAACCAGTTCATTGCTAGAGAATGAACAAGTGTTTACCAATATTTATTAAACAAGGTATATTTCAGCAGAAACACATAAAACACACAGGCTTGTATGTAAATTTTTTTTCTTTTGATTTTTTTCCGGTACCGGGAATCAAACTCATGATGTAGCGCTTGCCAGGCAAGCGCTGTGCCACTGAGCTAAATCCCCAGCCCCAGGCTTGTGTGTAAATGGCTGACAAAAATATTGTGACCAGCAAGTGGCAGAAACTAACCTTGCAAATCGTTTAGGGGCCATGATTCATATTTGCTAATTCAGTGCCCATGGTGAATTCGTAGAACATAATTACTATGAATAATGAGGGTCAACTATAGATGATACTGAAGTCTTACTTTATATATGCACAGAAGCTCTCAGTCTGGTGAATGTGATTTGTGAGAACAGTTATAATTTTTTAATCATTTATCATGCTTGAGCTACTTCATAAACTAGCACTCCTTGAATGATGGGAAGGTTGAGGCTTCTTGAGAAGAAGTCTTATAACAATGCCAAATATATATCTTGTTATTCACCGTCCAAACTTTCCAGATGGGGCCTGCACCTGCTGATAAGGGTTTTTTTTTTTTTTTTTTTTTTCTACAGTTGGGGAATTTCTAGACCCTGGCCCTGAAATCACATTCATTCCTGTCACTGTGGCCTACCAATGAAAGAACGAGCTTTTGGAGGTCAGGCAGTCAATGGAGTTTGTCTTAAGTTCCTACATAGTGTACCTGGTGAATCATTCAACCACTACTGAAATGCATAATTGGAAAAGACATATTTAGGAACTGGCTCCCTAGCTTGCAGCATGAGGGACGATGCCACTAGAACAGTTCTTCACAAACTGGGTGTGAAACAAAAGAATTGCTGGGCAGATTATGACATGACCAGCACCAACAAGGACTTCAGAGACATAGGTGCTACAATTCCCATTCCAGCTCCACTGGATTGGCTAATTTGGCCAATGCAGAAGACATGTAGTCTTTGAGACTGATGGTGAATTATTATTTAATGACACAAATGGAGATTATTTTTTCAGATTGGATTTTTTTTCCAGGAGCAAAGCAATGCACCCCCTGCTACCTTCATGAGGTGACCTGAATAAAGACCATAAGAAAAAGTATATTTTCAGGCAGAAAAACCACTGATATACTCTGTTCTACTTCGACGATCTTCACCTCCTCAGCCTGAAGTGACAATCACAGAGCACTTGATAACAATTTTCTTGCACAGAGCAACATGCTTATCCATGGCATTGATGATAAAATTCTGAGTAGGCTCTGCATGCAGGGTGTAGCAAGTACTCTTTGGACACATGAATAAGTTGCCTCCTTGCCAAATGATGGTAAGTGAATCCCATTTAATTTAAGTGGCTTGCTAGCTTGGTGAAAGTTTGAGCTGTATAGTGGTATGGGCCACACTGAGCTGTGATGGGCCTGTCAAGGTGAAGAGCAAGTTACCATATATGATCCATTCAACCACTGAGTAAAAGGGAGCAATAGTCTTATCTTTGGGATTTGAAACCAGAGTCTAACTCCTTTGTAAATGGTGTTCAGACCCATTTATTTTGGTTAATAACTTGAAGGGAGGCCAAAAGAAAGTTTTGTAACATAGCTAGCTGTCATGCTAATTGCTTTGCCACTTAGATTATATGACATAGTGTATCAAGTGATGTTCAGATGTCACTGACAAAGAGGCTATTTGCAGACTTTATGGCCCCCTAAAGGTGACACATAGACTTTAGGAGTCTAGAGCAAAGCTAGAGCATCCTCTGAAACAAAATTGTAGTCTGTTTTTGAGAACAGATTTTGGCTTCTGTTTTACTTCTTCTTTTACTAAGTCTTAGTAAAAACCAAGTATCTGACTATGGCCTGTCTAGTTACCATGTGACCTAGGTTGCCCTTTACAAAGGAGAGCTGGAGAGTTGTCTAACACACCATGTCATAGTTATGCATGCAAACCTATTCCAAACCAAATAGAAACAAGCTCTGGGGCATAAGGAATGTGCATGATGCCTGGGATATAGCTCAGTGGCACAGGTGCCTGTCTGGAAAGTGCAAAGTCCTGAGTTCAATTCCCAGTACCAAAAAAAAAAAAAAAAAAAAAAAAAAAAAAGAAAAGAAAAGAAAGCTGTGTGAGAAAGTTGTTCAGCTACCCATGGCTCCTACTACTGATGCATTATTGCCTCTTTCTCAAATGTCACTTGAGGTTTCATCAGGAATACCTTTATGCTTAAATGCCCAAGGAAGGAAAATATAGGTACCATCCCCAAATAGGTGGTGATGTTTTCCATACTATAGCCCCAACCTGTGAAGGTCTCAAAGAGGAATAAGGAAGGAAAGTCTTTCCAGTAGCAAGAAGTGCTAGATTTGTACCTGGTTGTTCATTTAGTTTGAAAGAAGAGATGGCTAAAATATATTGCTTTCTAGAAATTCATACACTGTGGCTAATGTTTTGACTGAATGGTTAAATGTTGGTAGACTGGGGGACTATTGGTGTCCCCTGTGAATGATCACTAAAGAGTGAATTAAGACAGAAAGATTTAGAAAGAAGGGAAAAATATATATATATACACACACAAATAAGATAGCTAAGACAATTGTACTACTAATTTCTACTGGCTTATTGAAAGGAACAGTTAATGCTTAATGTTTTGAACAATTTCGCACGCCTATATCTGGTAATCTGAACAACTACTTTGAAGATAACAATATGCAATATAACAACCATTATTGATTTCCTAAGAAAGAAAGACAGAAGGATTTAATAGTCAAGGGCTAGAATGATTTATTTGGTAGCTATCGGTGAGTCACAGACATCATGTCTAATTGGCTCAAGTTTATGGTGGCAAAAAGAAATTATAGATTTTCATTCACAGAGGCCAATGTCACCAGAGCCTCTGCCAAGTGTTCTATCACCAGCAAGTGAGATGAACAGAGCCCTGAATGCTACAAGACCCCCAGGGTGCCACTGTCCGCACCCACCCGGTGGCAGGGTGAATGCTCACACTTGGTTTCCTCATGGAAAGGGCAAGTCTAGTCTTCCTGGAAATGGGTTTGCCTTCAATTTCTTCTGCGTTCTTGAAGAACACAGTCAGTAACCCTCCCTCCACACCAAGCTGTAGGGGTAAAGGAGACTCACGCAGTCCTCTCCCTCCTGAGCCAGTTCACACTGTAGCTCTTTGGGGACCACTGTGGGGTTGCTGGGGTTTCCAAGTGCCAGCGCGCCTCTTCCTGGCTTTGGAAGTCTCCAGAACTCATTCTGTTTTACTGAGTTGGTCCCACACTCAAACTCTTTGATGAGAGCCAAGTAATTTTTTCTGCAAGGTGGAAACGGTTTTTCCCTACGTAGTCCTATTTTTTTTTTTGTCCCTTTTGAGGGGTTTAGGTCTTTGGGGCCCTTAAGTAGCTTGTTTTTCTAGGGTTATTGTGCCCTCTGCTGGAGAGATTGGTGACACTAGCAGCGACTGAGGGCACTGATTCTAAGAGTCCTTGGCACTGCGCTGACCTTTACACGCACATTAACTCATTTTGCGGCCACCCTTCTCTCAGACTTCGCTTACAGACAAGGAAATTGATTCTCAGAGGCAGTAACTTCTCTCCGCCACATCGCTGGAGGACCAGCCCTGCACCCACATAGTCTGGCTCCCGAAAGTAGGCATTCTGTGACTATTCTGTTGGAATATCTGCTTGAGGTTCTATTAGGATTGAAGTAGACATTTCCCCTCCTGCTAATAAATATATTCCATGTGTGGCCTTCTCAAAGGAATTTAAATTTACACATCCAGATAAAAATAGCTACTTCCCTGGATTGCTGTGAGTAGTCAAGGGACTATTTTAATGGAAGCAATCTACCATAGTGTCTGTCCTGAATAAATATTACTTACTTTATACCCTCTCCTAGATCCTCTAGTGCCTTTCCACCTACCAATGAGAAAATTTCCTACAGCCTTAGAGACTCTTTCTGAAAATCTAAAGACCTTCTAATCCCTTTTTATAACCTTAAACTTCATGATTGAGTCCATGTCCTTAGTGCAGCAATCTCCAGCTCTGTCTCTTCTCCTGCCTTCCCTACCTCCCCACAGGAATTAGCAGGCTTCCATGTAGCTAAGGGTCAGGATGACTTGCACGGAAATTTCAGGGTTAGCAAGACAGGGCCAGGGTCCTCTGCTCTTCATTCCTAACTCCTCGCATATTAATGTAAACACTTGCTCATGTTTGCAAATCTCTTTCAGGGTGAGTTTGTTCCTATGCAAACGAGGTGATTCAGCCCGTCTCTTGCTTAAATTAATAGGTAATGCAGAGTCATCTTGACTCATCAAAAGGAAATATGAATGTGCACACTTGCTATCAGGGCAAAATGACTTGTAGCATTTTTCCATACTTCCAAGACTATGTGAGGAGTTTTGTCTTTGTTTCCAGTGCTGACGCTGCTAGAAATGCCTGGATATTTAAACACCCTCTGGCTTTGCCAATTTAAACTTTCTGTGCAAATTAAAAGGGTTGGACCCAGTGATCTCTAAGGTCCATTTATCTTAAATTCAGTGGTTTTCATACTTCAGATCTCATCATTCATATTTACTAGAGAATAACTTTGGCACCCTGCTGGGTGTCTGTCGTTAAGATTCAAAAATAGACACTGAGATTCTTGCTCTTATCTAACTTGAAAACTATAATTAATAATATGAAATCAATTTTGTGGTCCTTTGGTGACATTTTATAGTGCTTTTTTTGACAAGGAAACTGTTTTCTTAGAGGCTGGGCTATCAATTTATTTTTTAAAAAACAATTCAAATATAAAAGACCTCCCAATAGGTCGATTATATGCAATTGGAAATATTTGATATGACATACACTATTTTTTACTAAAATATCACCATTTTCTATGTAGTTCTACACATTTCTGGGTAAGATAAATAGACTATTTATGATACACCTTAACAAGAATGTCTTAAATCTGTTCTTCCCTCTGCAGGAGGAAAGTTGGTCTACTTGAGGTTAGGGAACCATGAATCTAATGCAGATCTTTACTAGAGAAGAATAAACTTCAAAGAATTTGGGGAAAATTTTATCAAAAAAGATTAAAAGATCTACTTGTAGCAATATGATTTGTCTAGAACCAAATAACTCACAATAGTTACTGCTTCAGCCAGGTGAATCAGTTCTTGCTGAGCAGAGCTAAATATTATAATTGCTAAAGTATTCCTCAGGTGTATCACACCCTTACCTCTCAGTGCTCTTGCATTGGCATGTTGTGTGGTAGTTAGTATACAGAGGCCCCTTCCCGTGTCTTTTGTATGAACCCCTATACCTGTCCTACCATCTGTGTCTTTCAATGGATTGCATTAAGAGCAATACAAAATACTTTGATTTTTTCATCCAAATCAGTCACATTAGTAATATGGCACTACTTGGCTAACTAATAAATTATTCTGTATCTCAAAACAAGTAGCCTGGGAAGGAAGAAGGATCCAAGAACGATGATTATAAAAGGGACACCATTGTAGCAGCAAGATTTGCATGCCATTTTCTTGCATGGATTCCAAATTGCAGTATTTCCAATTTGACTGTATTGTTGTATTTATAAAAATAAATAAAAATTTAAAAATTGTGTTTGTGTATATCAGGGAAAGATAGGGAAACTCTACTTATATTGGGAGGATGAAAACAACTGGATAAGGATTTTTACCTTTCACCATTTGCTATAGACTATAAGAACATTGCACCCTTCAAAGGCTATTCATTTCCCTCCCAGGACATGGGACTTAATGTTCTATGGCACATTTATCATGTAACAGCATGATTTATATGCCTACCTATTAGAATTCTCTTGCTTCAGAGATGAAACAGCAATTGAATACCAAGTTACATACTTGAGGTGGAAGTGGAGATACACATAAATAGTAAAATTCTTCATATTAATAATTATATAACTTAAAAATACAAAGCAGGAAGCAGAACGGAGCTTAAAAAGAGAGAAAATAAAATAGAGTCTTTAAGGCATTTTGCTTATCTGAATTTATTATTCCAACTATAATTCTCGTTATAAATCAGTACTTTCTAATCTCACTCTTGATGCAATGCTAAAGCTAACTGTGCTGAATAATAATGTTTTCCTGAGGTAGAGAAGAATGAAAAAGGAATAAATAGACCTTCTGGGTAATTGCATCAGCCTTCCCCACCACTCCAGTACCTTGCTAGCATTTCAAGTAATGTCCCTTTTGTCTCACTGAGAAAAATCATTTCATGATTTATTACACTGGATTAAAGGGTCTTCACACTCTGGGAGGTAGAACATGATAAAGGGCAATCAGGCACGAAATATATCAAAACAGTGGGCTTGCTTACATTTTTTCTAAATTCCTTAACTGTACCCTTTTGTCTGCTTTTCTTAAGAACAAAAGATAAAACGGACATGAGTTCATCAAGCTACAGAAGATGAGTTCTTCATCTCCACATTTTGAATTAAGGTAAGAAGCAGGTTGCGTGAAAGCTGCCCTTTGCAGAGGTCTGCTTCATCAGATTACCATTTGTTGAATGAAATCTCTAATATGTGACTTCTTTCAATACCATTAATTGTCACCAAGGTTGACAGCTAGAGGGTTTTGCAGCAATTGTTCCAATGTGCAGAAAGTCCCATTAAGATGAAACTATAATTTCCTTCTGAGTATTGCCGAACAAGGCATAAAATCAAAGATTATTTTACTTTTCTCTTTTCCGCATACCTGAAATAAGAGAGGAACTTCTGTTTGTCCAGGAGAGATGAAATGCTGTTTCTCATTACTTCATAAGGATCCTTTCTGGGTAAGTTAGCCATTTCCCCTATTTCTTGAATTGATGGGCTATTTGATTAAATAAGAGGAAAATGACAAGGTTTCTTCTTAATATGAACTTTAAATTACAAAGAATAAGAAATTATTAATTTTTAATGTCATACATGGAGACTTGAATCTTTCAGTATACACTTCAATAAATGGAATATTTAAATATTTAAAGGTTCCAGGGAAGGTTCTAGCCAGCTCTGTTCTTCTAACTGCAAGGTCTACCAACACTTCTCCATTGATGAATTTCATACAGTTCTGTAAAGAGAAAGAGAAAACCTGCTTAGTCAGCTAATTATTGGTTTAATTAAGTCAGATTATTTATCATAGAAGTCATATGTGTTCTCTTTACATTCATTCTTATGCATCATATACAAACTTTATTAAAACACATTTTCAAAAATAATTTCAAAATAAAAAGCCATGACATCTCATCAGCAATATTACCAATGGAATTATGTTGATAATAGAAGCCTTACATTTTCTAAGACTTAATTATCCCAAGTATAATTTTAAGAGCAGTTAAAAACTTGGTCCTTATATTGTGTTGAATGAAAAGAAGCCAAAGATTTGTTTAACTCATTAATGAAGAAGCTAATGTGAATATAAATCTGATTCAAAAGTTGTAGATAAGACAAATCGTTACAGTTACTGAATGAGATTACTGGTGTTAGGTTATTAAATTAAATAAAAATCAATTAATGCCCTTTGTGGACTTGTGGGTGTGGTTTGGGTGACAGAATAAGCCTATGGAGATTTATAGAAAGCCACAAAGTTTGAGGGGTAAACACGTCAGGAGTGACTCTAACCAGCTTGCAGTGTGAGGAGGACAGGAAAGAGTGAAAGGAGGTCACTGGATCCCCAGAAAACAGGTTCAGGAGCTACTCAGCACCAAACACGTGCCTTCTGTCTTGGCTAGGAAGGGACAGGTATGTGTTGTTCAAATGTGAAGTTCGGAGAAGTGGAAATTTGTTACAAAGTAGCAGATAATGAAGATACAAGTTCCATGTTATATCTGAGATGAAAGCTTCACACCCAGTTTGGGGGTTGAAATAAGCAAATGTACATAGACATCAACAACATAAAACTAAGTGAGATCAGTGTCACAAGAGAAACACAGAAAACCTTGCATCAACTCACTGAGTGAGCAAGAACACAGCTGGCAACAGGAAACAGAGACATTGTACAAGGAGTGCCTAGAAAAACAGGAGCCAGATTGCAAAGCCAACTCTGTCAATGATGACTTGGTAGACCTGGGTTGCACAACCTCTCCCATTTGTTTCTCTATGAATGGGAATTCCCACTTGTAAAGATTAAGCAGAGTGCAGATACATCCTTGCCTATCCAGGGTACTTTACTTTTATGTCAGTTGTATCAGCACAAATATTAACAGGATCCTTTTTCTCTATATATAAAGTCTTGGTTTGCATGAGAAATTATATGTTTATCTGAGGATTATTGAAATATGCATCTGTGATTGTAAAAGTTGCATTAAAAACTATAACCTTGTTCTAGGCATGGTGGCAGATGCTTGCAATCCCAGCACTAGACAGGCTGAGGAAAGAGATTGCCAGGAGCTCAAGACTAACCCAAGTTGCATAGAAAGTTCAGACAAGCCTGAACTATATAGCAAGACCCTGTCTCATAAAACAAAATGAAAAAAACAGAGCAAAATGACCAACAAAAAAAACTTCAACCTTTATCCAAACATTATTAAAATTTAGTGAAATTTAGTACACTTAATCCTTTGCACTTATACAGATATATCATATATGTTTTTAAAATATCACAATGTTTTAAAAATATTAATCCGATGGTGGCCATTCATATGATTTAAAATTGGGAGGAGGATATTAGAACAAATATGATACTGAATTATTCTATTCCATCTCATATGCTAGATTGGTCTATTTCTGTTTAATGGAGTATTATACATGAAACAAGGCATATCTAGATGAGTTATATATCTATTGTTATATGTCATCCATAGTGAATTTTTTTGTTTGTTTGTTTTTTGGTTTTTCTCTGGTACCGGGAACCGAACTCACGACCTTGTGCTTGCCAGGCAGGCGCTTTGCCGCTGAGCTAAATCCCCAGCCCCCCATAGTGAATTATTTAAAATAAATAAAAATTAATAAAACAACTAAAAGCTAAACTTTGAACAGAATAAGCTTGGGTTTGGGGGAAGCTATACAAAGAGCAACTAAAGAATAATTAGTCATAACTCTTTCCTTGAAATATCTTTTTGGTGCAGAGAAAATCTCCCCTTCATTATACCATAATGACTAATAATTCAAGAAGGCTTTAGTATGGGTTTGGAAAATATATTTAACCTGTGTCTTCATTTAATCCTCAAAAAATACTTGATTAGTAGTTGGGTTCAATGGCACACATCTGTAATCACAACAATTAGGAGGGCTGAGTTGGAGTTTGAGATGAGTAACTTAGCAAGACCCTATCTCAAAATTGAAAAAAAAGAAAGGGGTGGGAATGTAGCCCAGTGTGAGGGCTCTGGGTTCACTCCTTATACCTCAGAAACAAAAACATATCAGCATCAAATTTACCTTCATACATGATGAGGAGAGTTATTTAGATGGCAGTTCTCTGTATCAGATTTGAGGCTTAAGCCTAAATTGTAATAAATAACTATTAAAATAGGAATTTATGTTCCACAGAAAGAAAATAGTTATTTTTCTCTTCGTGTTAATTTATTACTTGACTTAAAGAAGACTACATTCTCTATAACAGGGGTCCCCAACTCCAAAGCCACAGGGAAGAATGGTATGTAGTCTGTTCAGAACTAGGCTGAATAGTAAGAGGTTAGTGGAGGGAAAGAAAGTGAAACTTCATCTATAATTGTTCCCCATCACGTTGTCATCTGAGCTCTGCCTTCTGTTAGATCAGCAGTAATTGTAAGGGATCTAAGTTGTGCGTTGCTTATGAGAATCTAATGCCTGATGATCTGAGGTGGAGCTGAGGCTGTGATACTAGCACTGGGGAGCATATCTCAACACAGGTTAACATTATCAGAGAGGTTGGATTGCACAGAAAAACAATAAATAACTTGCAGAGTTATAGCAAAATCCTGTCGGTGAGTGGTAAGTGATACACTGCTTCTGGTGGCAGGCTTTATAGTGGCAAGTGAGTTGATGTACTTCATTATACAGCTGTGTCTGGTGTCAGGCTTTAGATTAGAATCTGACATTTTGTGCTGCATATGGTCCTTACGGCATTTTGTTTACCACTTTCATCCATGCCTCTTTCTCGCACTGTGCACTTAGCCCAGTCACAGTTTTGGTAAGCCCACAACTTGATCCTAGCCAAATGATTCAAAAACAAACATCAATGGAGAGCTAACATTATTAAAGCTGCCATGTTTGTATATTGATTATTAAATTTGCTTTGATATGAAGAGCTTTTACAAACACTGACTCTCAGTAATACATAGTGTTATTGGGAATGTGATGAAAACTACAAAATAATCTTTTTATTCTCATTGAATTTATAATCCAAGGTAGTGTCAGGAAAGAGAATCATGTAACAGAATGTTTCTTTGGGTGTCTTTCTGTTAATGTCTATAATTTTAGGGAAAATTTTGGGTGAAGAAGGAATTGGTGTCAATTCACATTGATTTAGCAGGTTTTATATAGAATGGCTTTGACACTCACATTTTAAACTTCTACCATCGGAGAAAAATTCATTATTATAAAGGTCCTCAGTAAGGCTATGTATCCTGCTGGGTATTGTTTCTTGTATGCCTATCACAGAAATAGTATACTTAAGCACAAGTAAAATTTATCTTAACAACAGTAAAAAAATCACCATACACATACAAGGAACACCAGATAAAGCTATAATTTTTAAGCTACATGTAATTTACTCCTCTAGATTTACAATAAATGATTGATGTAAATAAATTTATGGATTGTAATTACTTACTGGGCTATACTGCAGATGTAACCAATGAATATGTGTTCTGGTTAGATACCATTTATGTATCAGAATTCAAACTGCACCTCAGAGAACCTGATGACTGTATTCTTAGGGTATGTGGTAAGACGTTATGTATACTGTTCCAAGCTCAAGTCATAAATAATGCAGGACCTTTCATCCTAATTTGGCTCATGTAGATACTGAAGATGTCTTTGAGGAATGTAAACATAACCTCACATAATAAATATTCTGATATTACCTAGCAGCTGATAGATTGGTATTTTAGAAAAGTGAGAACTGTTCTCAGCATGAAATGGTGATCTGACTTTTGCTTTCTCTACCATAAGTACACATTAGCCAACTGCTGATAAACAGGTGTTTCCAGGTGACTGTTGAGAAGCTGCACACTAAATTGATATAATTGATGTAAAGGATAAAATTCTCAAGTGACATAGTTGTTATAGCTATAAAGGAAGACATACAAAGGCTTGCAATAGGGGAGACACTGAAATTATACCTTTATTTTTACTTTAGTAGGAAAACAGTAAGTAGAAAGAAGCAGATGTTTATTCTACCAGATTCTGTTGTAATGTTAAATTTTAACTTGCTATTTCTATAGTGTAATTTATTTCAGGGTAGTAAAATATTTTGCCTAATATTGTATCAGTAACGTATTAAAATTTGTGACACAATTTGAGTTTTCAGTGTGGGAATTATTATTCCTGTGATGATATCTTTGCTTTTGTGGTGGAAATAAGTAAGAAAATAGAGCTCACCAAAAGGAAAAATAAATCAATTAAAAGAAAAAAATCTACAGTTAACCAACATAATGTTAGAAAATGTACATGTTAAACTAATCTTGATTTCCTTACTTCAAAAATGCCCTGCATTCTACTTTCCTTGCCATCTAATAAAACTATGGTAATGTAATTGTGCTGACTACTTTAAGTAGGATAGTATTCAGTCATAGAAATGTTAACTGAAGCAATAATTGTTTTTATTCTCCAAAAGTGCAGAGTACTTTCCCACTACTTTTACCCACAACAATGACCACCTGTAGTCTCTGTTATTTTCTGAACTTTAAAATAAGAGGACACAAATACACAAAAGATTAAACAATGTCATTTGGCCAAAGATCGTAACATTGCCAGATTTCTGACGTGTCCTGTTCTGTTCCCACGAACTGTCTGTGCATTACTGTCTTAAGATTCAAAGGTTAAACCTTGCACAATCTTATCTGAATACAGGAAAGATTTGAGGGAGTTTCTGAGTCCCAGTGCTCGTTTTAGGAGGAACAAGTCTCTTTCCAGGAAGAATTATCTGAAATTTAGGGACCTAAAATCTCCATAGGCTTAAAATCTCATTCTGTTCTCTTCTAGGAAAAACTAATTGAGGAAATTTAATGTTCTGCCTTGACCAGGTCAAGTTCTGTCAGACCTCCTTCAGTACTGAGTACACTTAAACAAACTGATGAGTCATCTGTTTTCCTGTTATGGCCATCCGGCGGTTCCTTGTGAGTTCCCCTACCCAAAGTATGGATTATCTCATAGTGAACATCATTAGTGAACACATAACATGCACCAGCAATTTGGCAATACAAGAATCAGAAAACAGATTTTTGTTAAGAATTTTTCCTTAACACTAATTACCGTTCCATTTTCTTGTTTGCTCCTTCCCTGTCTCTCTCCCCACATCCCTCTAGTTTCTTCTCTTCCTTCCTTCTCTTCCTGTCTCTCCTCTCTGCTTCTATACTAAATATACCAGGCATACACAAACTCTTTGTATATATGTAATATTATATTCCCTCTCTCACACATATAAATGCTGTCTTACGGTTTCTTAACCTAGTGCTGTAGACATTTTGTACCAGACAGAGATCATTCTTGGGCATTGTAGAATGTTTGACAGCATCACTGATTTCCATCCATTTGATGCCAGTAGAACATATCTCCCTCCCCTACATTCCCCCAACCCAAGTTGTGATGAAACAAAATGCCTCCAGATAATATTACCAAATATCACCCACCGTGGGGTAAGAGTCACTCCACTACATTCACATTATGGAAATCAGATTTTTTTTCCTTTATTCTTTTATGAGGTAATCAGATATCACTTATCATTATCAGGTAGATTTGTTTGAAAGACATTCTTTATAAAATGACTTAAACTACTTACATTCATGATCATGGCCCCCTACAATAGCTCTTATAGGGAGAGTGAAGATATAAATTTTCATACTGACTGGAGCTACAGGTTTAAGCATCATTGACACAAAAAAGCATGCGTGATCACCCTAATTCTATGACTCACATAATCAGGGCCACGTTTTCAATCAATAGCTACACATTAAAGTAACAGAAGAACAATTAAAAGCAAGGCATTTCCAAGGGAAAAATAATGTAGGTCCAACTCAACCAATTAGAAATAAAAAGTTACAGAAAACAGCACTCATTAAACTTGGGATGTAAAAAATTATGTTCTTTAAATAATTTCCACTACCACTCTGTAAATATGTTTAATACATTAACACAACATACTACAATAAATAGCTTCCAACACTTGCATATAAATTCAAAGAGGATGATAAAGATGACTTATAAGAGATTTTAAGTTGGTGAGGTTTATATGCTTTTAATTGTGATGTATAACTAACATACTATACAATCCATACTTTCAAAGTGTAGCGTTGGAAGGATTTTAATGTATTCACAGAGCTGTGTAGCCATCATTCATATCTAATTTAAACACCTCAGGGGCTGGGGATTTAGCTCAGTGGCACAGTGCCCGCCTGGCAAGTGTGAGGTCTTGAGTTTGATTCCTGGTACTGGAAAAAAACAAAAAAACAAAAAAATAAACACCCCAAACACAAGCCCTGCATCATTTACAAGGTTTGTCACTTCCAACGTCTCCCTATCCATACTTGCAGATAAGCATTATTTTCTTTTCCATCTTTATGTATTTGTGTCTTCCGGATATTTCATAGAAATGGAATCATGCAATATGCAAACTTCTATGAGTGGATTGTTCCATAGCACGATGATGTCAAGATTTATTCATGTTGTAGCATGTATTGGCCCATCATTCCTTCTCATTACTGGATAATATTCGGCTATACAGATAGATTAAATTTTGTTCATCCATTCATCTGTTGATGGAAATTTGTGTTATTTGTATTTCTTGACTGTTCTAAACATTCATATGGGCTTTTTAGGTAAATAGATGCTATTATTTCTCTTGGATATACAAAAGGGTGTACATTGTTGGTCATATTCTTAAATTTTGAGGACCACCAATTTGCTTTTTCAATGTGTCTGTACCACTTTGCAATCTTATAGCAATATATGATGATGACAATTTCTCTATACTCTCATCAACCCTTCCTACTATCCGTCTTTTTAATTTTCGCCACCCTAGTGCGTGTGAAGTAATATCACATTATGGTGATATCACATTTGATTTATATTTCCCTTGTGGTTAATGATCCTAAATGTATCTTCCCATGTTTCTGAGCCATTTGCACACCTTTGGGAAATGTCTATTATAATCTTTTTTTTTTCCATTTTAAATGGAAATGTCTTTTGAACTGCTGCATTGTAAGAGTTCTATTTAAATATCAACTATAAAATCCCTATCAGGTATGATTTACAGTGGCTTTTCTTGTTTTGTGGATTATTGTTACAGAATCTGACTCTGGTTTTAGTTTTTGATTCCAGGCAGGTTGTGAGTCCCATCCATAGCTGCTCTCCTGCTCACAGCTGTGCAAATTGATATGAAAGTCTGGATTCTCCTATCTTTGGCACTACAGGAAGTTCAAACCAGGCATAGGAGCTATCAGCCCAAGCCAGTAATTCTAGCACTCTGAGAGGCTGAGGCAGGAGGATCAAAAGGTTTGAGTCCAGCCTGAGCGACTTAACAACTTAGTGAAACCCTGTGTCAACATAGAAAAAATAAGAAAGATGTGAGAAGTAGCTGACTGTGAAGCTCCAGGTTCAATCCCCAGTAAAACACACACACACACAGACACCCACACAGATACACACACCACAAAAGGATACCTAGCACTTAGATTGAACTCTTTCTCATAAACAATGGAGAAATATGCTTTCAGATTTGTATGCTTTCACTTTGAAAAGAAGAAAATAAAGATCTATAACTTCTTTTACAAGATTACATTGCTTTTAAGAGAAAAAACGTTTTCCTTTAATCTCAAAAATTATGGCCCACATGGATATCAATTTTAAAACAGCTTTTTTCCTCCCAAATTTATCTAAAAATAAAGAGCTTCCTAGCTCACACCATGTACTCAAAGCATGTATAGCTTAAAGCACAAGTTTACAGCTCAATTGGAAGCCCTGTGAAACGGGGTTTCTAATGGAAACACCGGCAGACTGCTAGCTTCAGGGACACTAGAAGGCACCATTATAATAAATGGGTCTGACGGAGACATGATACAGGCCCACAGGTAATTAATGGGAGGAATGAAATAAAACACAGGCACACAGTCTGAGTGAGAGCATGACGCAATGGGAGAAACCTGCAATAAAACACAAGGAATGTCTGTTGAGCAAGTACAGAGGGAAAGGCTTGTAAAATAAATCCTGAGCCAGGACTGTAACTTTAAGCAGTCATTGCATATTCCTTTATAATTATCATTTTTTTTTACAAAAACACTATAAAAATCATTTTTGGCTGAGCAAAATTACTCTGTGTAATGCTTTGGGAAGGCAATGAAATATAAACTCAGCTGCTCAAGCAAGCTAATGATACCCAGGGTTTTCTAGTTGAAAAGTCTAGCTGTAAGCAATTCAAGAATATGACTCCGTATTGCAGAACTATTCAGAATAAAATAGATTTTTAGATGTTAGGGTGATATGGCTATATTACCTTTCCCCCAAATGTCTTGAGTCAGTCTTCTTGCTGCGGCTTTTGTTTACCCCTGAGACCAGAAGGTCATCTAAACTTTTGGCCATAATTTCTCTTGACGTTTGAAGTATGTTGTAACTGTTGATGGTTCTTCCTGTCCCTTCTCCTTCTTCTTCATTACAGGAAGGTTGACCTCAACTGTAGTAATTGAAATCCATTTTAGGTACATCTTTGCATAGAACTTCAACCCTGCCATTACTTTCCTGGGAAACTCCATGTTTGTAAGTATAAAGTGTTCCTTTGCACAGCTAAAAATATCTCCTAGAAGACAGGGAATTCAGATTAAGACAGTACTGTGTAATTGGCAGGTATGAGTTGGAGGAGAGGGCAGGAAGAGGGAGTCAAGAGGGAGAGGGCAGGAAGAATAGAGAAGAGAAAGCAAAGAAAACTGACTGGGACAGACTGCTAACCTGAACATTTTAAGAGATCCCCATCAATCCTCTGTCTTGCTTCCTGGCCTCAGGGCTACAATAAATTAATCCCCTATGTTAGATGTGATGACTTAGTCTCAAAAAGTTTGAGTGACTGCCAAAATCTCATATCTAAGATACTGCTGGTGTAATGATACATACCAATTATCATTATTTTCTCATTGATTATCAGCTAGAGAAATTTCACCTTATAAAGTAATTTACATCGCTCTTTCCTTGTAAAGTTTGTAGAATTGTCCAAAGGGTATGTATATTTGTTGTTTGAGTGGGTGATAGCCTCTACTTACAATATCTGGGATGGTAGAATTATATTTTTTAGAGTTGAAATGGGGTAGTAATTGAGTATTTTCAAATAGTTTTTCTTAAAAATAAAGTGGAAGAAAGATGGTCCAGAATTTATTTAGACTATTATAACTGCATGTCTCATCTTGTACAGAAATTTTAAAAAAATCCTTTAATGTTGAAAATAAGTTGAAAATAAGAACTTATGGAGATGAACAGGTAAAATGAGAAAATTTACAGTATGTGGCCACATTGTGCTATTATTTTGACAGCCACATCTGGTAAAAGAGGCAAAACCTAACCACCTAAAACACAAGGGCACCAGCCAGGAGGTGTGCAAGAAAGCAAAAGTGTTACACTCTCAATGAAAGAATGATTCAGAGAGAAACACACCCTACAGACAGGCAATAGACAACGAGGCCTATTTTTGCCAAATAGAAAAAAAAATATTTCTCATGAAATAACTTCACACATAATTTTACAAGGTAGCATGGATGTAAATTTGTAGACCAAACTCATTTGGGCCTTGTGGTACAAAGAGCTTTCAATGTAGAGTCTATAAGCTTTTCAGTTTAGGTTACATATTTAAGTTTTCAGGTAAGTGCATGTAATGGTTGATACACTGCATCAACTTGAGAAGTTTAGAAGTTTAACTAAGCAGCTCAGCAGGGAGCCAGGGTCCTTCCTGTGTAAGCATCCTCATCCTATGTAAGAGGAAGGCAGGGAGACGGTGTGAGGGTTATAACCGCCCTAGAAGGTGGTAGCCTGCTTATAATGTAAGGGAGGAGAAGAGGGTTTCTCTCCCCTCCACTTTTGCTCTTGTTGCTTTTGCTGTCTTCTTTCATCTTGAAGTGTTGCCCCTGCACCATGGCACCTTTCTTTGGTGCCAGCTGATTATGGACTGAAACCTCCACAAATTGTGAGCTAAGTATACCTTTCCTTTCTTAATTTTGGTCCCTGGGTATTTTGTGTCAGTAACAAGAGAAAAGAAATGAAGACAGTGCCCAGTGAGTTCTTGAGTCACTCCAGTGACTCATCCTCCTCATTTTTTTTATTTTAAACATTTTTGACTCTTTAAGTTTATTTGGAATATAGAATTCTGCTTGACAAAATGCAACTAATCTCTTTGCTGTCAGTTCACAGTTAATAAACTTTGTGCTCCAGATTCTGGTAAAAGAATTCTTTGCTATTCAAGTAAAATATAATTGACTTTTTCATGCATGTCATATTTTACATTCTTATCTATAATTGATTACTGTTTTACACTTATTGAACTAAATTACTAATCTCATCTAAAAATTATTCTCAAAATTAGTGACATAACCAGTTATTTTCTTTTTATAGTTTTGTAAGGCAGGAATTTGGGAAGCATAATATATTGGCTATAGCTGCAATTATTTTCAGCTTGATCAGGCTGAAGTCCAACATCCCTCATTTACATGACTGGAGGTAATGCTAGAGGTTGGCTGGACTTCCACTGGGGCAGCCAATCAGAGACCCTACACATGGCCTTTCCGTACAATGGATCACCAAATTTTACTCGTAACATAGATGGGTTTCTTACATTGTGACTCTTATTTCTAGGGTGAATGACCCACTGCAGAGGCTGAAGGCTACATACACTTCTTTTATAACCAAACACAAGAAGTTATACATTATCACTTTTTCTTTTTGAGACAGGGTCTCACTATTCAGGTCAGGCTGGCCTTGAGCTCACTTTGTAGTCCAAGATGGTCTCAAATCCACAACAATCCTCTCTCAGCCTCTTGAATGCTGGGATCATAGCCGTGTGCCACATGCTGGGCTCCATCACTTTTTGTCTGTGTGCTCTAGGTCATATTAGTTTCAAATTCATACAAGTTGAAGAGGAAAGCATAAGCATCCCCTCTAAATGACTGGGAATGTTGCTGAAGAAATTGTTGCTAAGTCAAAAAAATCCATATATATTCAGGGACAAACTGAAGTCACTTAAATTAAATTGAATCTAGAATTATGACTTATGCAATTCTAAAATAACAATCATGTTATATGGGTTTTTATATGTTAGCCAAAGTTCAAGACATTTCTTGTATATGAACTGCTTTATCCACTAAATTTATCACATAGATTTGTATACTATTGTTAAGTTGATATATATCAGTGTTAAATGTTATTTGCAACAAAAGATAAGAAATGAATTTTGAGTCACACATAATGCATTTCCATTTAAGGCCATCTTTATTTTATGGCACTATTTTAACAATATATTTTCTTACTACTAGAAATAAGACATTCCTTAATGGATCAGTGAAACTTTACAGGCCTTCCTTATAGCAGATATCAGAAATGGAATTTATCAAAGGCACTTCTTTCATCAAGAAAGCTGAAAGAAAGTACTTGGACATAAGTACATCAAATTAGACAGATAACAATACAAATCAAGTGTTCTACAACCTAGAAGGCAAGGGAGAATCTTATAAAGAGTTGGAAAATTTTAATACTTCTATCTGATTTGTGATCAGCTTCTCTTTAATATGTAGATTGTCTCTAGCCTGAGGAGTTTGTTCAGTAAGAAAATGTGTTTCTCAACTTCCAGCAGCTCAAGACTGAATTCTCAGAGTCTTGCTGAATTCAGGACGTCTGAGGAAGAAGTTGGCGGCATAGTTGGAATCTGTCACTGGCTGTGAGTTGATACCTCTGTCTTCACTGATCTTATCATCTCCTGAACTTTCTCTCACAGATTCATGAATTACTTCCAGTATCAAAGTATTTGAAATTTTTCATTTTAAAGCCTTTTAAAATTTTAAAGTTTTCTTTTATTTGAGATAATTGTAGATTCACACGCAGTTGTGAGAAATAATTCAGATTGTCCTTATCTTTCACTCAGTTTGCCCTGATAGCATCTTGTGATATTATAACATATCACAGCCAGGAAATTGGCATGGTATTATCTGGAAACTTTTACAAGTGTGTGTGTTTGTGTGTTTGTGTGTGTGTGTGCACGCAAATATTTAGGTCTGTTTAGTTCTACATAAATTATCACATGCTTAGGTTCATCATCACAGCTAAGATCTAGGGAAATTCCATTACCACAGGAATCCTTATAGCTGTCTTTTTATTACTACCTCTCTTCCACTGCCCTTAATAATTTACCATTAGATGCAACATAAGAAATAACATGCAATACATACATAGTAAACACAATACAACTGAATTATAGGGAAAAATGAGAAAATAAATTGTAAAAAAATTTTAATTGAAAGTACTCTTAGATATGATTAAGATAGAAACTGTCACACTTAATACCTCTTTGTGGTTCCACAGTTGTAAATATAACTATATCTAAGTGATGATTAAGATAGATACTATCATAATAAAACTACTTGTATGGACAGCAATTCCCACATTAAATGGTTATATGAACACTCTGAATATCACATTTATCATCTATTTATTTGTCTATCTATCTGTCTTAAATTTTAAATGTCACCAAGTGTGCTTTTCTTTTTTTCTCTGCTTGCTTAATTTATTCAATCAAAATATTTTCAATGTGTTATTTTTATAATGGTCATATTAGAGAAAAAAAGCCTTACAATGGCGTTTGAGATAAGAACTGAATAATTCAAAAATTATAACAATCTCAGGATGTACTGTCTTAACCAACAAGACAAATGTCACTAATTTTTCCAAATTCATCTTAAAATCTTCATCATTTGTTTTTCTGGTTTTTAAAATTTTTCCTTTAGAACAATATCTTTTTTTTTTTTTTTTTAATACTGTGGATTTAACCCAGACCTTTAGCCTTACCTACATACCCTTCTCTAAACTTTATATTTTGATACTGATTCTCCCTAAATTGTCCAGGCCATGCTTGAACTCATGATGCTCCTGCCTCAATTTAAATTTAAATTAACTTTAGTTTAATGAAATAGACTTTGGTTTCATTATTTTATGTAACTATTTATGACAGTTTTTTTGAGGCAGGCTCTTGCGATGTAGCTCAGTTTGGTATTGAGCTCTTGATCCTTCTTCCTTGGCTTCCTGACTGTTAGGATTACAGGTGGGCAGACAAATTTTTTTAATTCATGTTTTTTGTGATATCCTTTATGAACTATAATATCAGCTACTCTATGTTTACCTCCTGTTTCACTGATAATTATGCAGAAATTTTGTCCTCTACAAATTCAACTTTTGTTTTACTTTTTCAATCTTGCCTGCCAGTAGACCTAAATGTGATCCACTCATTCTTGGAAATAAGATGATTTTTAAATCCCTAAATAGCATATAGATAAAGAAGTATAGCTGTACAATTCATATCTTCAACAGTTTGTACAAAACAAATGTATGTTCAGACGGGTAAGGAATTCATTCCATAGTTCAGACTCTCCGCTAAACTTCTTTCCTCTATAACTATTATTTATAATCAGTTTTTATATTATCACGTGGTAAATAAAGCATGCTACTTAGTTTATCTGACATTCATCAGTCATCTCTATAAAGAAAGGACTGTTTGCTTTAAATCTGGTGCAGTCTTCTCAATTTGAGCACCCACTCATACATGTTTTCCTGTCAATAGGAATTACTCATGTCTAAAACACTGCAAGCCACATTTAATGACTCATCACATATTTTGGTGCCACCACACCGTGAAATTGTTAACATATATGCTCAAGATTTCCAAATTTAGCATGAAGATGAGTTTACTCGGTGGGTGTTCCAGTGTGCATGTGTTTGTGTGTGTACTAATTCATCTTCCTAGGTATGATTTTCTAAGCCTTTACTTTTCTTCCTGAAAGAAAAGCATATTAGAGAGCTAGAAATATTCAATATTTAAAATAGATGTATACATATATATGTATCTATATACTTTCTAAGATGACTAATTTGAGAGAAATAACTTTTGCACTTTTCAATAAAATGAAAAATTTATCTCATACGTTTCCTATCTATCCAATACCTCTTACTTTTGTTTACAAATTAAATATTGTGTCTGAATATAACTGGAAATAGCTCCTCTACAAGTTTGGTGTTTATATACGTTAGTTTAATTTTCCTTTGTTTTTCATTTGATTCTAACCCCTGTCAACATTCTGATTAGTTTCCGCTGACATCAAATAAAAGTGAGCTATGTATCATGTGACATATATGATTATTTTATATGCTGTTTTTTAATTCTCACACTTGACACAAATGAAAAAAATTCCAGAGAAATAATTTCCTTTTAATTTTATTTTCCTTCAGAATAAATAGGTTGTACAGGTTGCAGGTATTGTGAGTAGAATATATGGTCTCAGTTTCCGGGATTTTTAAGGATATTAGGATCATGAAAACAATTTATGGTTTCATTTTTGTAGTTATCCAGGCTTTGAATTAGAGCCTTACAGAATGCTATGGGAAGCATAGTTTACGTGCATTTTCAGAGCACTGTAGTTTCATTTGTAGGTAGGCTAGCAATAAAACCAATCTATAAACTACTCTCTGTGTCTAAGTTCTGAATTTTTTTCTTCCTATAGCACCTGAAAACATATTTAAAATGTATCTATGACATATATGCTATCCAAATATATCAAAAGAATAATACCTAAAGAATAACATTTTTGGCTATTTTTTGAGAATTGCCTTTCCTTATTTAGAGACATCACACACACTCAAGTATTTTTTTTTTTAACTAAGAAAAGAATAATAGTTTAGTGACAATCTGAATGTACTGATTGAATGTAGCAAATTTAAGCACCATAAGTATAAATGTCAAAATGGTTAAAAATCATATTGACTACATTTCACAATAAAAGCACCTCAATTTTATATTTTATAAGCAACAGGAAAAACTATGCCCATACTTTGTTTTTACTTTATTGAAACTTAAAAGTTCCTCACACTGAAAATATTATGTATTTGTCTCTTTCAAGGACATGTTTGTTAATGATATGGGAAACCAACTACAAGGGTATGACACTAGAGTTTGGGATCTTTAACAATTTAAAATTATTTCATGAAACTCATTTACATAGGCATGCAGATGGGGCAATGGTGCAGCTACTGCCATTAACCCAGAGTCACTTCCAAAATGCTATGCTGAGAAATTATTTTCTGTGATTACAATTTTTGGCTTTTAGTTACATGGCCTATTTTTGAGCATAATGCCATTTTTTTGTCCCTTAGCAAAACACAAAGATTTTGTGAAAATGAGTTAACTGTTTAGTTGCTTGCCTTCCAACTCCATATTCTTGCATTCAAAGCTGTTCCCAAGCATAATGCACTGCTCCAGGTCTTGCCTCACTGGGAGACCCTGACATAGCTTTAAATGCATTTGCCTCCCATCAGCTCACTGGGAGACACATCTCCCTTCCTCATTGATTCGTTTTCACAACCAGGCTAGCAAATTTGAATTCAAATGAGCAGAACTTCAGTGCTGATGAGCTAGTCGTCTGGCAACATTTCTGTAACTTGCAATTTAGTCTTTACATTTCATGGTGATAGCAGGGTGTGGCAATACTAGTAAAATTAGTTAGAATCTGAATTCAGTTTCAGAAATATTAATGCAACATAAATCCTTGGGATTTGTACCTTTGCTCTTTGAATTTTAACATCTGTCAAAGTTATGTCTTGATGGTATCTCTGTGTGTATACATATACATATGTGTACATATTCATGTACACGTATACATATACATATTTGTACACACATATGTATGCATAGCATCATCTATATTGATATATAAACACTTCCACTGAATTTTCTAGAGTCACCTAGTGTGAAAGCTGCAGACTGTTTTACTATATTATTTATTCTTAACATCTCTACCCTGTCACTCTACAGGTCTTGTTTTCCCTTCTTGTTTCTCTTTCCCTTGTTACTGCATTTCACCATTCAGCGACTCTGATCCAGTCCGTAAGAGCTGAAACCCTTAGATGACCCACATGGTCCACAGTGATGCCCTCTCTCTCTCTGCCTTCACCACTTCGGCCACAGGACTCTCCTTGCTTTTCTTCAAGTACTCCTGACACTGCAACCAAGCCCTGGCTTTTCTCTCTACCTGAAAAGCCCTTCTCCCAGATTGCTCCATGATTAAGTGCATCACCTTCTTCAAGTTTTTGCCCAAATGTCAATCACTTTCTTCATGGTGACTCCCTAAATACTTTACGAGCTATACCTATCATCAACCCCAAACCAGACCAACCTCTCATCCCCCTTTCCTGCTGTGTGCACTCTGCCACAGAATTTGTCACTTTCTGGTATGCCATGTAACACTGTCATTTATGATGTTTATCCCTGGTTCTCACACTTGTCTACGCAGGTACAGTGTGAGTCTGCAAAGCGGGGCTGTGTCTTTGTTGTTCACTGGTATTTCCTGGGTTCCTGGAGTACTGTCTCACATGAGCAATTTGCTCACCAAGTAAATGTTAACTAGATGGACAGATGAATGGGCCATATAAATGAAGTTGCAAGGGTCTCTCACAAATAATTGTTAAAATGTTAATTCTCCTCCTAAAATGATTCATTGATTTGATGCAATCACAAACTAAAATTGGTCAGCTGTATTCTTTTTCAGAAATTGAGAAGGCTAATCTAAGTTTCATAGAGAAACACAAAGAACCTAGACAAACTAATGAAACCTAGAAAAAATACAAAAACAATTTCTTTAATTTCAATACTTATAAAGCTGCAGTCAAGAAAATTTTATATCAAGCTGGAAATGGTGGCACAGGCCTATAATTTCAGCACTCAGGAGGCTGAGGCAGAAGATTGACATGAGGCTGAGGGCAGCCTAGGTTACATAGTGAGTTCAAGGCTAGCCTGAACTACATAACGAGATCCTGTCTCAAAACAAACAAACAGGCAAACATGGTTTTGTATTGCATTAAAGAAAGAAAAATAATTCAATGAAACAAACTAGAAGATTGAACAATATATCCACAGGTATATGGATAACTATGTTTTAGTCAGTGTATAAAAGTAATTCATTGGTAAAGAATGGGATTTTAAACAAATAAGACAGGAATAATTGGAGAATAATAAGCAAAAAAAAAAAGACTTCTATATATTACTCCATATTGAAAAATTAATTCAAAATAGACCATAGAGCTAAAGACATAAATCTTCTACACAGAATTACAAAAATCTATCTTGGAGACCTTTAGTTAGGCAAAGATTTCTTAGACATGGCATCAAAAGCAAGGTCCATAAAGTAAAAATTGATAAATCAGACTCCATTAACATTGAAATTTCTACTCTAAGACTATATTTAGAAAAATAGTAGTGGAATACTAATGTTCTCATCCATAAAAAGGAAGCAAATATTAATATAGCAACATGGACAAACTCCTAAATAAATATGCTAACTGAAAGGCCAACAAAAATGTACACATTTTATGATTCCATTTGTACATCTAACTCATTTTAGTAAATACAGATCCATCTATAAGTAACAGAAGGAAAGTCAGTCACAGCTGATGGATAGGGACGGGGAGAGGGAAAGACTAACTAAAGGATATGAAAACTTTTGACAGCGATGGACATATTCACTACCTTGATTGTGATTGTGGCTGTACACATGTGTGAACCCCGACCATATCCTATGTTTTATGTATGTACAATTTATTTTATCAAATTATGCACAAATTAAGGTGTTAAAAGTTTACTACTTTCTTCAGTTTGATGGCTTATAGAAGCTACAATTGATTACAGATCTTAAAAATTATAGATCTGCCTCAAGTGGAATAATTAGTAATATTGAATTAAATACAGCGGTAGTCTATGGTTTTCACACTCCACAGTCTCTGAGTTTACATGATAATGAACATTTAGGTCGCTTCCACTTTTTGGCTATTTCAAACAAAACTACTGCAAAGGTTTGTGTTGCATCATTTGTAGTAATATGTAACCTCTGTTCTTTATGGGTAAATACAATAGGATGGAAGATGGAGGCTCATGTAAAAGTAAACTTGAGCTGTGGGTTTAGCTCAGCGGCACAGCCCTTGCCTGGCAAGAGCAAGGTCATGAGTTTGATTCCCGATACTGGAAAAAAAAACCAACAAAAAAATGGTAAACTTGAATAAGTGAAATGTTTTTGTCTCTCTTTTACCTAGAAATGCTGTTTTAATGAAATTAAATTTGATATTAACATTTGAAATAAAAATTTTTTATTTCTATATGTTATATAATGGAGTTATTGTATCTCAATCACTTTTCTAAATCTGTTCCCTAGGCATCTTTATTGTAATATTTCACTTATACTCTCTTTGTAAAATCTGAATAATATCAAACATCTCAATAATTTTTATGGTCAATTTACACTATTCTTTGATGTAACTAATGTTCACAGGCACTAAACCAGTATTTTTTACTTAGTTAAAACCAATTTTTGCCAAATGGAAAAAATTTCTATTTATTGTACTATTTTTGAAATTTAGGTAGTTTCAGTTTTTACTTTTAAACTAAATTTTCTTAAATTATTTTTTGAGTTAAGTTTTAAATTGACACTCTGAAATATATTTGTAAATATTTAGGTATATATTCATTTATTTGAAATTCTTAATCATATTTCAGACCATTGTATTGAATTCAATTTTATCAAATAGCAGGTTTCACTACTAATTTGACATTGTTTTTTTACCATAACATAATATTATCTATACTAAGAATTTATATTGAGCTAAGGAAACTATTATTTTGAAGCTAAAACCTTAGAGAGTAGGGGAGGCTATCAATGTTTGTAAGTCAAGAATACAATGTGAATAAAATTAAAAACAAAATAAAAAAGTTCAAATTATATGCAGATAAAAGTGCAATACTAAAAGAAATCTTATAAATCTGAGAAATCTAATAAGAAGTGGACTGTGGCAGATACTAACAATAAAAAACCCTATATACCTGTATTTTTAAAATGACAACATCCCAAACACTAGTGAGATGCAAATTTAAATGAGATAATGATTTATTTCTTTAATTACTGTGAAAAATATTTAAATGAACTATTAGCCTATTGAAGTTGATGTGATTGCAGATGGAAAAATAGTTTACTATTATGTATTACTATTTTAAAAATTGATATTACTTGTAAAAACATTAAGGTCATGTCTAAAAGATAGAGAAAAACAGAGCATATATTATATATAATTAAAATTACTTTTAAGTACAATTTCCCATTGAATGCTTACATCATTTCTCTGTATGGAACTATCCAAGGTATACTTGTCAAATCTACCTTGCCAAAGCTTTACAAATATTATAATTTTAAAATTATTTGCAATTCCTTTCATATTAACTTTCATCTTCATCTCAACCTAATACTGACTTGTGAGTTTTCATTGTGATTTCACATGCTATATCTTCTTGTGTTTTTCTTTCAGGATGGCAAATGGTTTCTGAAATGTTTTTCTAGTTGTAGTAGTAGAATATTTTCAGAGGTGTTTCCATAACTCTTCAGGAAGATTTCATGACGCACTTCTCTGCTTTTTTGTACTGTCCATTTTCAACTATGTGATAGGAGCAGTTACAAGATTTAGTTTAGAGGTAAGGAGTTGGACTATCCCATTTGATATTTTGGGATCATTCATCCTAAGAAACAGGGTCGTATCAGCAGTGTTCCTGCAATATTGCCCGTTCCATCCAATCCACAACTCCATCTTCCCAGTTCTTGGTATGTTGACTTTTAAGACTATCTATTTAAGTATTGCTGAAGAAAGCTTGAGGTGAATGGAGAAGGACTTGAAATAATTTATTAAGAAGAAAACTGCCCAGTTTTTCTAGTTGGTACAAATTCTAGCTCTAACTCAGGAGATGATTTGCCACTTTGTGAATCTGCGTGCTGTGAGATGAAAACTGTATGTTACTTAGGCAAATTTAGTATTTGCGAAACCCAGTGTTGTTTTTCTAAGTATTCACACAAAATTCTGTAATAAGTGGCCTTTGAGTTTTTAAGAATTTTAAGGTTTCACATTATCTGCATGATATAAAATATTTTAGACAGATGACATTTGAGTGTAGAAATCTTATGGTTTTGTGTGGCTCACTTGTTTTGAGATATATTCTGAGAATTTCATTGCAACGATTTTCTTATACCTACTTGTGAAAACAGAATGTTTAGTTTTGATCTCTGTTCTAAATCTAGTAGTAAACAAAGCTTTAGGGCTGTAGACAATTTAGCCACATAGTCCTAATGCTGTTGTATTGTGAAAATTTATACCCAGCAAAACGTGTAAAAAATACACTCTCACACATTTAATTTAGCAACAATATTCTTCTAATTGAACACTGTAGGAAGTGAAAAAATTGAATATCAGTGGAATATAGATATAATCATGATGAAGCATTTGGCAATGTATGTTTGATATTTTAGTTTGTGCAGAAAAATAAAACAACTCAATTCCTTTGCTCTAGCACAGTGATTGAACTATCTTCTGAACTTAAATTTGAAGTGGAAATGTGAGAATCCAGCCACTGCTCTATTAGTAAGCCCTTAATAAGGAAGATAAAATTGCCAGTGGGATAGAAAACAACATTTGTGACCTTCGGAAATTTGCAATTTGATGGGTCTTCTAACCTTCTGAAGTTAAGCAGACCAAATAATCTAAAATAATTTTTAAAAAGCCATAAACATTATTACTCCTTCCTGAATTTTTTCAACACAGATCAAAGCAGCAATAAACATAGAGTGATAGGAAATGGCATATTTGCCTATAAGTGGTAAATGCCTTGAAATAACTTATACTTAGAAAGCTTCATCAAATCAGTATTAAGATGATTTTACCTTATTCATAAAATTTTGTCTTCCGTTAGAGCCTGTTGGCCACTCTGGACTCCTAAAGTCCAAGGGGCTCAGATACTTAATATGTAGTAGACTTCCATTGTGTGTTTATTGAGTGATAAGTCAGGGAACAAATATAAAATTTCATTAATTTAGAATAGGGAAACATGTTTACATGTATATTAAATGTTTTGCCATGGAAGAGGTTTTTTAAAATATTGCTTTAAAATTTTATTAAACTCCCAAGAAATCAACAAGAGAATAAACTTGTTTCAACGTGTTACTTGAAAATAGGCAATTGATTAACACACTAAAAATTATGCTTTGGTTCATCAATCTTTACTTTTACTTCCAGTTTTTTATTAGTTGGTAAAATCTGCTATTTGGTTGCTATAGATCTTTATATGTGGGTAAAGTGCTGAGCAATATCCTAGCAACAGATTTCTTTGCCAAATAACAGAATACAAAGCAAGGAAGGAACTCACCATGAGTTTTTCTACACACTGGGCTTATGCTCTCTACCTCCCCTCTCTCATCTTTTTGAACCTGTTCTCTGCCCCGCTATGGCTGATTGGGGTGAACATTCCCACTTGTGTTTGGAAAATGGAGAAATGACACAATGGATTGGAAGGAGGATGTGGGGGACCTGCTGTTCCTTTGAGGAAAAGTCACACTTCCTTTCACGGCAGCTTTTCCCTGTGATACTACTCTGTGCCTCAGGCCTGGCTGTGGAAATACAGACAGGAACAGCCCTGGGGTCAGACACTCTCACTTTGTTAAATTCTTTTGCAGTAATCATAACCAATATTCATAATTTGTGCCTTTGGTATGTTTCCTACTAGGGCCCCATAAGAATGTCTTCAGTGGTACTTATGAAACTTCTTTAACATCAAAGTGAATAATTTGTTTATCACTACAGGGTTTTAGACCATACTGATAAATTTCTAAACACTCATTTAACCAAGGTGCCAGATATGAAGCTCTAGAAGAAAGCAAAGCCTAATCACTCACTGTAACTTGACTATAACTAAGTACTGATAAAAATAACAAAACTGCAAGTTAGGAAAACACACACAGGGATTAAACAATTGCCAAAATAACTGACAAATATTACATAAACTTGACTTGGTCTTCATATTTAAAGCAGGCCTTTCATTATCTATTAAGTATGAGAACTTCCAATTAGACATTATTTTCAGCATGGACAACGAGCTGCCAGTTATTCTTATCTCTCCCCAGCACCGAGAGTCTACTCTGAAGCAAAGATAAACTGGTGCGAATTACCACTGAAATGGGAGTGTGGCTCTTTACTCCTGTTATGCTCGTTACTATAGAATCAGAGCATCAATTTTCTCCAAAAGGATTCCAACACGACATGATGATTTTGAAAGCTACTTTAGAAGAATAATAAAAAGCATCTTCAAATCATTATTTTAGTCTCTACAAAGCTTTTGCTTTTCTTTTTTAAGTAAAATGATTGAAAGACCAAAATAGTTTCTCATGCAGGAAAGGTTTTTGCCCCCTCCCTGTCTCTTTTTTACAAGTGGATTTATCAAAAAGAATGCAGTAGTCATGCATTATAAAGCAAAACCTTTCTGTGGGAAATGCAGACGTCTACATTAATGAACAAAATTTGTCAATTTCAAAATGCTAAACTCTTTATAGTTTTCAGGGAAGTAAAGTCAGGTCTACTGCCTAAAAAAAGTAAATTCAGTTGAAGCATTGAGGATTGATATTATAAAACTTATATAATAATATACTGTGGAATTTTTGTTAATGTATAAACTAAACCGCTTCACTATATTATTATTCGCTAGACTTTTATTTTAAGAATGTTATCTGCCCTTGAGTTTGGGCTGTATAAATCAAATTATACTCATGATCTTGAAGTAAACACAGTACACATTAATCTTTTGGCTACTTGGTATTTTCTTAACGCCTATCCAAGAGCTTCTATACATCATACTCACTTGCTTACTGCAGCCTTGGCATTTTTTTTTTTCCAAGTTGTTTCTCATGAGAAAAATTTTATCTCTGAATCAGGATTATGAGTGTCTTTGGTTTGTGGACTGTGTTACATACTTCTTTAGGATTCCCTAAAGCCAGGTTACAGAGTTTTGCAAACACTATAAATGGTTGTTGATAGATTTCAGAGATTACAGCTATTGTGTTGCATATGCTGAACTTGTCTGATTGCAGTAGTCCTGAGGAAATAAAGGTAATATGGAATTATGCTTTAAAAACAAGGAGTTGTAACTTTGAAAGAAAGATCTGTCCTATCCATTCCTCTACACACTACTCTGCTAACAAATGTTAAAATGGCTAACATACAATGTTCTTTCCTTATACCGTATGTCTGAAACTGCAGGTAGCACTGAACCTTACATATACTGTTTTATCCCTATACATATGTTCTTATGATAAAGTTTGATGTTGTTTTAAATTTTTTTTATTTTTTATTTTAAAAATTAAAAAAAAAACTAACAAAACAACAACAAAGACAAAAGCAAAACAACCCCAAAACAACAAAAATGATACATGAGCTCAAAACAAAATGAAAGGAATTAACAATGGCTGCCTCGTTACCTGCTGTTACCTTCAACGAAGTTGCTCAGTCCACCAGAGGTAAGAATGTAAGACTGATCACACAATCAAAGACAGTATCAAGTAATATGAATATAAACTGAAAACTGAAAATTAACTTTCTTACTTCAGAAGTTTCAAGAAGAAAACTCCACCACCCATGATATTGTGATAATTAAGATTACCAAAAGTATGCAGAAAATTATGTATCCAAATCAGATTGGGTTCTCAATAGTCGAACTGCAAAACCACAGAATACATAAAAACGCTTTTAAAATGAGTCTTTAAGATTTTGACTCTGAATTAGTTAAAAATTTAAGCAAATGTCCTGTTGAAATGATAACCAGTAACTGTCAAACAGCACTTGAAATTGGTAAGATTTTTAGTTTTCCCTCTATAAATCCTAGGTAAAAAGTTCTTTCTTTATAGTATGTTATGAAATGTTTTTCTCTGAACTCTGTTTTACAATTTTCTTTTCACCATTTTTGGGCTGCAAATTGACCGTGGAGAGCTGAAACTCGGATAGTGAAGCTGCAGGACAGTGAGGACTACTGTATAGATAACATTGTGTTAAGCAGATATAAAAATGGATCCATAACGTCAGTGAGTTCATATTATAAATTTAAAAAAACAAGATACTTCTAGGGATTTGAACTTCCTCATACTGAAACACTTTTCCCATTTGGGAGGCCCCCTCAAAGAGCAGGACTTACTGGCATGTAGGGCTCTACTGTCCACCGTACCGAAACTGAAAAAAAGGTATTTTTCTAGCAGTTGCTAAGGTGAGAAGATTTAACTTTCTGTGATTTCAGATTTTGAGGATTGGAGGCAAATGGATAGAGAGGTTAAGATACTACTTAGGGTGGTAGAAATAGAGAGCATACCTGATTTGGACTGTTTCTGGGACCAACCTGGGACCTGCTTCCTATCATTCTTTGAATTTTGTTCATAGTGCAAGACTGCTTTTATAGGCTCCATTGAATCTCCATTGAATCTGTTAATTTGTTTTTGGCTGAAGTTGTCTACAATTAGTTCGGTTCTTTGCAGTCAAGAAGTGTAACAGAGGCATGGGATAAAAACCCATATGTACACAAAAGTTTAGAAAGTTAAATATTAGTCATATGGTAATATCTATCAGTGAAACAGATGAAGAGTGTATGATCTAGTTTTCCCAGAAGTTTCCATGGACAGAAAAATAATCTACTTTGGAACCTGACAAGTGTGTAGAATTTGAATATGCAGGGTTAAGAAGGGAGGGAATTGTAGGTCACATGTGTAACATTTCTAGTTCCATGAAAAAAAGAAACCAGCAAGGGAAAAATTTACACATTAAAAGAGACCTTTGAGCTTAGAATTGACTTTGACCTTACATTTAATATGTTCTTTACTCAAACTTTCATTTAATAATATCCTTTAATATGTCACATTGTTTTATTGAGTGTAACACTTTCACAGCATGTTAGTAGAAAGAGGAGCATGGTAAGCTGATACTCAACTCTTGATATATATCCTTCGTTTCTTTGTTTACCACTGTATGACTTTTAAAAGATACAATAATCATATCCAATTCGCCCATATCACAAGGTTGTTCTAGGATCATACACAATAATGAATATGAAAATTGTAAGTGAACTGTGAAATGCTACAAAGCTCGGTAGAAAATGCTGCGGTGAATTGGTCATTTAGAAATTAGTTATAAACTCTGCTCTTTCTATAGTCCCTGATTTTGGAAAGCTTACAATATCATAGGGGAGAAAGATAACCTTATATGTGCCTTATATCGAAGATAGAAGTCTCATCTAACAATAGTTGGCATATCTGTTTCAGAGAAAGAAATAACTAAATGCTGATTTGTAAAAGAGGTTGTTTTAGTGTGTGTCCTGATGCTGGACTAAACCATCTTGAGAAAGGGGTCCTTTTTGCACACATATCTACCTTTATTTTACCCTACAGGTATCTGATGTGTTTGAAGAATTCTTCTAAGCACCCTCTATAAATTTGGAATAAAACGTTAAAATGAACTAAGTTTGTTCATATTGTTCACAATATAATATTGCCCATAATCTCTTAATATCAGGTTTAATTTTGGAGTGGGCTAAAGAAATTGATGTAATGGGCTTTTTTTCTATTCTTATGATGGATAAACATAATGTATCTTGTTTGTGTATTCTGATATAATTAAACTCTCAAATTGTAACATTTTAATATTTTTCTTGACACAGGGTCTTGTTATTTAGTTCCAGCTGGCCTTAAACTCACTATTTAGCTTAGACTGGCCCTTAAATCACAGCAATGATCCTGCCTCAGCCTCCCAAGGACTACAATTACAGGCCTGTACCACACATGCCTAGCCTGTAACATTTTAATTTTAATAATTATTATTTAACAATTTAAGATTATTTAAACGCAATGACATACAGTCCTCTGAGAGCAACGTAGCCACTATAGTTCACTATTGTTTTAGTGATTTACTTTTTAAATAATAATGATTCATCATTGCCCCAAACAGATATAATAATGGCTTCTGATTTTTTTCACCATGTATCCTTACTAAAATTCTTTGTTTCTCTTCAATAAATTTGGCAATGCAATAAGTACTAGTTTAATGAATGTGAGCTAAAACTATTATGGATTAAATAAGCATTTAATAAGCATCAATAAAAGTGAATATGCAGATACGTTCTGTACTAAAAGTATTCTATGTAGTCTTATCTAATTATCTTGCAAAAATACTCCCCTTTCAAATATTTTATCTATAGGATTTCTTTTCAACATAAACTACTCTAGGTTGTACTCACAATAATACAACCTTCAACATAGAAACATTCAACACTTCATGCCTCTTCTTGCAGTGATGAGAAATACACAATGTTACAATCAGGTACACTCAGTTCTACGTATATTTTTATTGAAGTAACATGCTGAAGTTTAAAACAAAAAATAAATATTTTAATTCACTCTTCTTTGGTTTCTCTGCATTATTATTTCATCAAAGTGACCACTTCACCGTGAAATCCAGATGCGCTATCATAATGGAAAATGCCATCAATAATGGAAAATCTGTTTTTTTTTTTCACATAAAAGAATAACAAGATGTCCTAAAATCCTGAGACTGCTTTTTCTTATTTGATTTTTGTCTGTTAAATTGTTCTTCTTTTGAATGATTTTTCTAGCACATATACTTACATTTATTATTGGAAAAATTATCAAAAATGGCAGAGTAGCATTTAGTTTAAGTATTAAGTAAGCAGCAAAAAGGATACTCAACTAGTTTTTAATTATTAGGATGGGACTTAAGTATTCTTTTAGTTATTCTTCAGAAATGATCAGATTTTATTTGAAAATTAAATATCCATCATTGTAATTTTCAGTAGTTGCAATAAGACTTCCTAAAAGATGATCCAGCAGGTGCCACCCTATGGTAGAAAATAAGGATGTGTTGGAGGCCTGAGTTCAAGTAACACAAATCTACATCATTGGTAGTAACCCATGACTTTTATCAATAACCCAATGAAAAATAAAGGTGATTTTTAAGCTATGTCAGAAACTTTGTGTAAAATGTAATTTACAATGTTTTCTGGAGAATAAATTGACTTTCTTAGTAAGATATTCAAGGAATATATGATGAATTTTAGTGGGAATAAAACTTATTTTAGGAAATTTCCCTTGACCCATTGATTCTCCGTTGACTGTGATACTGCTTAAATATCTTTGACAATGCACTGGTTTCTTTCTGTACCTGTGTTAACAATGACTACTGAATAATTCTCTTTTCTTCTGAAATGCTCCTACCAAAAATGAATTGCCTAAATGGTCTAGTGGCTTTTCTGCATTCAGATTTACTGGAGGAAACCCAAGTAGGCCAGCCTGATGTGGGAACACATCAATTATTTTAGTAACTCACAATTTGACACTAGACGTAAATTATGATAAAATCTTTAAGTTGAATGCATCTCTCCAAAACATGAAAGGATCATGCCCACTGGCTCAGTAATTGAGGCACTGTCACTTATGAACTTATTTAGTGGACATAGCCCCGGGATGTTTACTATGTATTTGCTTTCAATGATGTCTTTATTAATCCACTTGACATTTAGGGAAAAGTTAGAGAAAAATTTGGTGGGAAAAAATGTAAAAATTCTTGTACTGAATTTGAGATGTTTAGACAAAGGCAAATATGACAGATGTGAAAATTTAATCTCTCAGAGGAAATATTTTGCCTTTCCGTGATGGGAATAACTCAGTATGACATTTAACATATTGGTAGACTGTTTGCTCCTCTAAATGTAAATTTTTTTAACATAAAATTGAAAGCAATAGAAAAATGAGAGATTTGTTTCAAAAGGAAGCCAAATATAGAGGTTTTGCATATATTGTAAATTCTGGGTGTTGTTTATATGCAGAAAAGACCGCACTTAACTTTTAAAAAAATATAAGTGAACAAAGTTGTAATTCAAAATCTATTGCTTTTTTAAGACTTTTAACTTCAGGATTGAAATGTTAGTCTGCTTTGTAATTCTGGGAGAATTTAATGATTATTTTTGATGGATATTGAATTGCTATGTTCTCAAAAATTATTTAAACATTTCCCAATATAACAAGTTACCCCCAGTTGCTGAGGATTGAGTTTGTTAGGCAAGGGCCTTGTGCACACTAGGGGAGCACTGTACAACTGAGCTACATTTTCAGCCTGTTTCTGACATTTTGAAACTGGGATCTTGCTAAGTTGCTTAAGTGGGCCTCGAATTTGTATTCTTCCTGTGTCCGCCTTCCAAATAGGTGGAGTTACAGACACATGCCAATGTGCTGGCTCTTGTTCAGTTTCCTCAATTAATAAAATCTACATACTTAAATAATCCTACTAATAAGTTAAATTTAAATCAAATAAAGCTTAAAGTATCTATACTGTTTCAAAATTGAAGGTATTTTAACTTATAATTACAAATATAAATTAATTTATTCTATAGTACAATTTTAAGTAACAGAACTGATGCTTATTTTGTTTTTTCTGAGCCAGGGTCTCACCATGTGGTTCAGGTTGGTCATGAACTCACTGTATAGCTTCCCTCCAACTTGTAGCTCCCTCCTGCCTCAGCCTCCCAAGTACTGGGATTACAGGCACGTACCATCACACATGGCAGAGTTTATACTCTTGTCAGGAAAAAATGTTAAATGTTTGAAAGGGAGATAAATTATTAAGGATGAGCTTCTGGGCAATGTCTACTTGACTTCTGGGCATTTTCTGGTCCTTTAGTTGTTGATCGTTTCACTGTTGATTGACAAGTTTGCAACTTGCTAGAGACAAGAGTGAAAATAGTGGACATTGATGGCAATGCACGTGTGCTGACTTTAGAATTACAAAGCGAATCCTGGGGATGACAGAGCAGATGGATTTTGTCCAACAGAAAACACACACCTCTGTAAGTCAAATTCTTGTTTCAACCAGTTTTAACATCTTACCTGTTCCTTTCACAGTGATTGACACAATCTTTGACAAGGTTCATTTTTACAAGAGTTATGATTTCACTATTTTGAAAATTCTGCTTCAACATTTTAATAGGCAAAGTTACCTAAAATGTATTCAAATACATAAACTATCAAAAAGGGACCAATTTCTTTCCTAACATGACATTGTTAATACTAGTGTTTTGTTTATTTTTAATATGCTATGGTTAGTTTCCTTTCCAGAACTGAAAGATGTGTGCATATACAAAAAGACATAATGTAATGTAGATAAAATTCCACTAGAAATGCTGACCTGAAAGGAAACCTCGATCTTTAAGCATCATGATTTTCTTCTTCTCCCAACTACCACACTGAGCTCCTTTTTAGAGTCCTAACTCCTTCACTAAAGTTTTAGAATTTTTCATCTTACCCAGTTCTCCTTTGTTGGCAAGTCTCAACCACATTACTTACTTCTTTGGATTATACATCTCCTCCAATTCAGTTTGGCTGCAGAACTGGGATTGACTATAACATTGAAATTAACTCTATTCTTGTTATGGTTTGTGTCTGCATGTCCCCCCAGTCCTTATGCAGTCATGGGGCGGGCTTCTAGATTTATGATTGATCCATAGTCCAATGCTGGGATTATGGGTGTGAGTGCTATACCCGCCCTGGTGGGGGTAGTTTGCCTGTGTAAGGGAGAGAAAAAGGCTGCTTGCTGCCACTCCTCCTTTTGCTCTTGTTGTTTTTGCTATCTTCTACCTCCATGAACAGTTGCCCTCTGCCTTGTGCCACCCTGCCTTGGAGCCAGCCGAATATGGACTGAAACTTCCACAGACTGTGAACTAAATGAACCGTTCCTTCCTTAATTCTGGATGTCAGGCATTTTGTCTTAGCAATGAGAGAAAGTAACCAAGAGGATTCTCAGCTCTTTTAAAAGAAGATATTTTACTTTTGAGATAGGTCTCACCAAGTAACCAAATGGCCTAGGCTATGGTGGAGCTATTGATCCTCCTCCCTCAGTTTCTCAGAGTGCTGAGACTGCAGACACACACCACCATCAGCTGGCTTTGCAATCATGTATTCTTTCTTTTCTTGATGGGGCAGTACTGAGAATCAAACTCAGGACGTTGTGCTTGCCAGGCAGACACTGTGCCACTGAGCTGTATCCCCTGCCCCTATGTCTTCTCTTGAGATATCTTCAGAGAGAAAAATTACAGAACTTAACTGAATTCTAAACTCTTTCATAATTTTAGAACCACTAAAATTGTAAAGATCCTTAAATTATGGTGTAATTGATTTATGGGTAATTTTTACATGATTTTTACTGACTCGTCATAATTTGTCTTGTCATTTTACTGACAAGCTGCACTCTTTTTTTTCTTCCCTTAAAATACAAATGTATTTTAAAAACAAATATTGGGCAGAAAGAAATAATTTTGGGGGCAATCTGGACAAGTATTTTTAGACAGGAAATGATATGTATTTACATGCTTTAGGATGATTTTCTGGAATACAAGCTGGTGGCCACATTGCAGTTGTCTGTTGAAGAAATGATGTTTCATTCAAACTTCCACTAGAAAAAAAATAATTCAGTAAATTGTAGAACACTTGTTATTCTCCTGTTGCTCGGCAAGTAGCAAGAAAATAATTTATAGATAAGTTTCATTCGAAAAAAGAAGGTTGAAAATCCACACGATGCTTAAAATATTTCTTTACACTTCTCATCAAGTGGGAAGTTCTTATAAGTGCTTACAAAAACCAGTACCTGACCTTCATTAGTGATGGATATCCTTGTTTGAAGCCCAGCAATGATGTCAGCTTTTCTCAGCATAGCACGACTAAGATCTCTGTGTAGGAGACCCTTGAGGCAAGTGCACTGGCTGGAGTCAATAAAGAGCTCTCTATAAGGCCAACTACGGAAACTTATCTGTCATTCTGACACACGAGAAGAAATCTACTGGAAATGTTGGTGGCAAGAACATGAAATGGACTTGTTGAGATATAAGATATCCAAAAGGAGATACATTTAAAGACATTCCATTAATCAAACTGACAATGAAGAAGCCCAAACAGAGGAGAGAGCACAGATGTCTTACTAAACCATGGCTCATTAGTTTTCTTTTTTCTCCCTTTTGTTCTCTATATTATCTATTGGAACATTTCTTGAGTCTCAAGAGAGTCAATTTCGTGTGGATGATTTAAATCTTGGCAGTTACAATATGTAGCAACTTATTTCAGAAATGTGGTTATTTTTAGACGTTTCAGTCTTACTCTTGAGATTCAATTTTTTTCTCTCACCTAAAATTAAAAATAGCATCCAATGAAATATTTAGAACGGTGAGCTACATGGTTTTCAAGAACAAGTAGAGTCTGAAATTTCAGTGACTCAAATGCTTAGCAAAGGATGATGGTGCAAATCTTAATAAAAATGCACATTCTGAGACTAGCAAAAATTAAAGCTTACGTGTGGTGTAATCTTTCAAATAATCTTCTTTATTATCAGTTGTGTTAGTTCAGAGGTGCCTCAGTTCACGAATTTAATTCATTCCACTGTTCTGGTGAGAATGGCACATTCATATATGGGAAAAAGAGGACCCTATTCCTGTTGTGTCACCAGATACGGACTTCATGAAGGGAAGCAAAATTCTGCACAACTCTTCTGATTGTTTGAACCAAGGTATTACTCTATAGTCAGTCAATTAACTAAACCTAGTTCATGAGATGGGACTGAGAAGCACCTTTTAATATGTTGACTACTGACACTGTAAATTTTGTAATTCCAGTTATTTCCCTGACTTGATTAAAAACACAGCATCATCTCTTCTTGTGAGTATTAGGCTTAAAAGGTCTACTGTCACTAAGACTCATAGAATTCAGAGTTATTGAGACTTTATGTTAATACAAATTCAGATTCCTTTCGAATCACTGCTCCTTGAGCTAAGTCAAGCTGTAGTGCACTAAGCAGTATGGTTAGGGTCTTCTCAGGACACATTGCCTGTCTGAACCTTTACATATGAAGTCATGTCTTCAGATCTTCAGGAAGAATGAAGGGGAAGACTCTATGGTCCTACCTGGCCCTGTTCTTGCAGTACTTTCTTCCGAACACAGCAGGCCCTCTCATCATGTGCTCTCATTCTTCACGATCTTCTTCTGAATATGTTCCCATGACCTATTTATTCTCTATTCTCAGCGCTCAGGTCAACAGCTATTATGTTCTTATTAAGACAAATGAATCACTAGTCTCCCTTTTTATTTATTTATTTTACAATGGCTATCCATATAAGGCCAATTTCAGCTTCTTTTTGTTGACTTTTTTGGATTTGTTTGGGAGGTAGTCAACATGATCTCATGCCAAGCCTTTTATCCTACTAAGGTTCATGTCTGGTCCAAGGAAACATTCATTCTCTCTCTTGACACATTCTAGCAATGAAATTCTCCTGATGTGTGGTCTGTGTTCTGTACAGACTTGCAGCCACACCATCTAGCCATTTAGAGTTTTAGGGGATTATTGAGACACTAGTTTAGTGATCATCCCTTAAACTTTAGATAACATCTACCAAGTTTTCTACTAAATTTCTTTGATGTGGTTTTGCTAGGGCCAAGTCCGAGAAGGAGAAAACTATTTTGAGGAGTAATGAGACTCAAGCAAAAGTCTTTTTGTATTGATTTTAATATCAAACTAAATTTCCAATCATATTTATGGACTGGAAGTAACCACAATTAAGTAAGAGTAGATGACTGATTTTCTTAGGACTCCTTTTTTGCAAGCTCTGCACCTTGGTCTCAAATCTTATCTAGGATTGTGGGCTCAGTGACTTACTTGATAATAATTTCATTTCAAAATCTAAACTGAGATTATGGAAAAAAAACAAATATGAGGAATTTTAAATGCTCCTTTCCTCTCATCTTTGGGAATTTAATAAAGAGATGGTCCAGTGTAGGAAGAGGGGATTGATTGCTAGCCATGGAGGACACTTCTTCCATTAGGGCCCTTTCACTGTGACGTAGGTACAAAGGTGTTACTTGAACCTCAACTTTAATAATACATTGAGCATTTCAGGGACCAGGTTTCACTGTATTAGGTCATCTGCATGGTGCATACAGTGCAGCTCTGGCTGGTCTAAGCATTCCACTCTTGGGAAATGAGAATTTAAGGGTTACAGTATCCTTTATTATTTTCTTAATTTTTTTCTGAACAGAGTTTATTTTCTATGTCTATTAACTGCACATGTGTAGCATTTCCACAGTGCAAACTAATGATCATGAAAGGATGAACATCTTTTTGTGTCTAGGCAGCCTTCCTACAAGCAGCAGTATTTATCTGGCCTTCCAAACTTTTCTCCTTCATTAATTCTTATTTTGAGTAGATTAAGTCTCTTGATGATGTCTCATGAATTCCCACAGAGTTTTTTCATTCTTTTCTCTTTTTTTCCCCTGGTAGAATAATTTCAAATGCTCTGGCTTCAAGCTCATTAATTCTTCTTTCAGATTAACTGAGGCAGTTGTTGAATTTTTCTGTTAAAATTTTTACTACAAACAATTGTATTCTTCATCTCTGCGATTTCTACTTTTTAAATTTATCTATGTCTTTGTCAAGTTTCCCATTTTGTTCAGCTATTGCCTCCCAATTTTCATTTTAAATTTTTAAGTTTCATTTAATTTTTAAAAAGAGAAATATTCAGAATTATTTTTCTGATAGTTCATAAATCTCCTTTTCTTTGGGGTCAATTGAAGCTTTATTAGATTCTTTTGGAAGCTACACAATTTCCTGTCATTGGAATCCTTGTGTCCTTATGTTGCAATTCCTTTGTTTGCAGAAAATACTTCTGCAGGTATTCTCTGATAGGGATGGATCTACACTGTTTATTGTAGTTTATTACTGTGGCTGGACTGGCCAGCAATGCCCCTGAACAACAGATCTTGCTTTTAGGTTTCTGCATCATTGGGTTGCTTTTGCTCTGAATTTGGGTGGGGTATCTGTTCTTTTTTTTTTTTTTTTCCCTTCTTTTCCTTTTCTTTTCTTTGTTCTTCTTTGCTCTTATTTTTATTCTTCAGGTAGGCTCAGCTGCTGAATGGGCCCTGCCATTGCTTCTAACCTGGGTGGCCCAAAACTTCTTGTATTCTTGGACTGCAAGATAACCACGGTATGAGTTCAGCAGCTGGGAACGTTTGAAGTCAGGGCCCCAGAGTTAAATGGATCAGGATGCATGGATTGATGGCTATGCTGTGTAGAAATGCTAAATAGAGATTTGCCTAGTCTGGATAGAATCTGAAAGCGAGCTCTGATGGTGAGGTGGGTATTTATTAAACTGCTAAGTGCAGTAGAACTGATACTTGCTTACTGGTATTATCTACCAGTCGTAGCAGAATCTAGGAATGGGCGTTGAGGCCGAGGGGAATGCTGTTTAAACTTCCAGAGTGGCACAGCTAGTGTCTGCTTGTTGTAACTCACAATGGTGGTCTTGTTCCTCTCTGTGTGCAGTGTGGGGGAGGTCACTGAAACTGCAGGGAGCACTTGTTAAACTCTCAGGTGTGGCATAATCAATGCCTGCTTGTTGTTAAAATTAAGTGTGGTGATTTTCCCGCTCCATGAGGCTCAGGTTATGAAGTGAAGCTGGATTTGCAGGCTGGTTGCCTAGGGATTCAAGCTAAGTAGTGTTTCTACCTCTTCTAGGGGTCATCATGTCAGCTTTGCAGGTGGCGTCTGTTGTTAGCTGGTTTGTCTGATCAAGCACCGTTACTGATAGTTCTGCTTTCTTTTCACTCAAGTTAGTGAAGACTGTCACTGCTTCTCTGTGGGTTCCACCTCCTTGCTGTGTTTTCTCCAGTCACACATAGTCTAGATGTTTAGCATATCTCTAAGTCCCCCAGTTTCCACAGAGCGATAACGGACGGCCTTCCTGGGAAACTCTACAAATGCTAGGATGTTCATTTATTTGCCTCTTTTCTCTGCTCCCCATGTGGGAGCCCTGGGCTTTGGATCTTTCCATCTTTGTGGCATTATCCTACTTGGGGGTAGAGGAAGAATGGTACAGTCCAAGAGAGACACTTTTTCTTACCCTTTCAATGAAGACTCTAATTAATTTCCATGAACAATGAAATGATTCAGTCTTAAGTCCACATTCTAGAAATTGTACCAAGGTGCTACTGTTTGTGGACAGTTGCTAGGTGATCTTCATGCTGAGGGGGAGTGAAGCCTGGCATTTGCTTGGTGATCTCACTCTTTTTCGTTTTCTTCTTTTCTTTTTATTTTTTTGTGACAGGATCACACTATAATGTTCAGGCTGGCCTTGAAGTCACTATATAGCCCAGGCTGGCCTTGAACTTGCAGCAATCCTGCCTCAGCCTCTTGAGTGCTGGGATGACAGGCGTGAGCCCACATGTTCAGTTTCTTCTCTTTTTTTCTTAATCTGTAGAGTTTATTGTGAAGATTTTTGCAGAAATATAGAAACTACAGCAATAACCAAAATATGAATTCTAAGGGTAAAAGCATAACTAAAACAAAAATAACAAAATTAAGAACTTATGCTAAGCTGAGTTGATAGAAAAGAAGAGAGAATAAATGAACTACAAAATAGATGAAAAGAAATTATTGGTAACCTACTGTGAGGCTGTCAGATGACTGGAAAATATGTAGGAGAAATAAACTACAGAAGATATAGTGTAAGACTCTCATACTCATGTAATCAGATTATATAAGAAAGAAAAAGCATGAGGTAAAACCACTACTTAAGGAAATAATGGCTCAGCATTTTCCAAAATATTGAACATAAACAGCCAACTCAATTTTTTTTAAATCTATACTAATGTGTACGGTGTGGACATTTACTGCCAAATGGAATAACAGTTCTCCAGGAAAATGATAATGTTTTCAATAGAGCAAAAAGAAAATCTAAAACATTTCATGTCCTTATTACATTTGAGAAAAATTTTCTTTTCTCACATAGCAGACAAATTCTGCTATTGATAGATAAATAAATAACTGATTTTCAATATGGTAAATAATATTTCTAGTGTCTAAGGTGAAGTAAATACCTTAAGGGTGGATTCTAAAGGTTCCTTTAGATGTTATACTACTTTTTTTGTGAAAGCTAACTGAAGCTTATGGAGCAAGATCGACATGGACTTATGTACAACTATAACAATAATGCTACCCTAGCTGGAAAAAAATCTTGACAGAAGTATTGACTTAATGCCTACAGAACATGGGCAAGTATAAAGGAATTGCCTTCTGAAGAGCAGAACAGATTAGTACTCACTAATTCAGTTAATCGTAATTGCTTTTTTCCTTAAAGTAAGAGTTATGATTAATTATTCTTACTGAAATTTGCATTTGTTTTCCTGCATAATTTTACATGAAATCTACTGGTAGTATTGTATCTGCGAATCTGCAGAGCGGCATTAATACTGCAGTAGATTTTGATATTGGAGACTTACACCATGTAACTGCATTGTTAGTGCAGGTTAAATTGGCTGATTATTTCTTTGAAGAAAGAGTAGATGATTTTGTCATGCATGGGTGATATTCTAGGTACTGGTACTACTACAAGAATGCTAGCTGTCATAGCACTGAAGTGACTATTTCTATTTCTTCCTTTCTCTTTGTCTCTTCTGTCTATTGAACAATGACAAATTGACCATAATTTAAATAATGTAAAGAATACTTTCAAACATTCTCATCACTGGCAAGAGTGAATTGAACCTGATCTAAGAAAATCAATTTATAAGCTGATTAGATACTTTAGATTTATGTTTTGATTGAACAAAACCAAAACTGAGCAATATTTCATTTTGGAGATAATAGTGATTTAGGAAAATCAGGAATTAATCAGTGGTAGACAGTGAAGTCTAAATGCAGTGTAGGAATGGATCTGGGAAGAAATCATGGCTAAATTTTGGTGCCATGTGTTATGTTTACATTTTATTTACATCTTTAAATGTTTATGAGATTATATCACGTCTTCAGGTAATGACATCAACTTTATGTTAGCTTGTTTCAGTGCATTTTAACCTTAGAAACAGCATTGATGACTTAAACAACTACTCTACTGAAAAGTGGTGTAGAAGCAATATATTCTAATTTCTGCTATCATTATTTCTAAAACTAGACTATATGAATAAAAATCCCAGATGTCACTTAAGGTGGCACATTAGACCAGTCATCTAATTTCTTTTCTATGAGTTGTTTTTTTAAAATGCAACTTATGATGCAGTAATTCATAGGTTTATTATGACATTAAAACGCTTAAACTTTGATTATTATCCTTAAAATCTCCATTTTGCTCTTCTTAGCATTGCAATGTGTCAAATGGCTTTTTCTTGATTTGATACTTTTGATTTGATACTTGATTTGATACTTTACATTATCTTTACCTTCATGTACTTAGCACAGACTGGATTAGATTCACCAAACTCTGCTCATAATTGAAAAATGTTTACTTACTATGATGGATTAATTTATGGTCAGTTTAATTGGGAAAACCCAGCTGAACTGAGTCAGCATGGTTTTGCATGTGAAAAACCCACCTAACTATTGCTGCCAATGGTATAAAAGAACTGTAAGGGAAGATGGCATGCTGCTTTCTCAGGAGAATAGTTGTTGCAGCTGGTTTTCCTGATACAAACTAAGCTGTTGTCTTTGGAGGAGCTCAGGTTTTCCCTGTCACTGAGCATGGTTACTGTTCTCTTCTGGGTAGCTCTGCTTTTTGCCTTTGTCTTGAGCTTTGCTTCTTAGCTCCAGTGCAGCCAGTGTAGACTTTCTATCTTCCACCACCAGCCTTTGGGCATTCTGGGTGCTAATCTTTGAAATGGATTTGCATGAGACATTGCCATGGGTGCTAGGCCTCTGGCTAGACTTGTGCAAGACATTTCTGTGAGATCCGGAGCCTCAGCTGAATTCTTGTGGTGTCTAGCACACTGACAGATCTCTTGCACCCTTATACATTTGCCTTTTGGGTGAAAATTATAGAATAATCATATAAATTATGTGTCCTGTACTGGGGCCCTGGTCTAGGATAACCAATCTCTTGCTTAGGGGTATGATAACAGAATAAAACACAGACAAGGTATATATTTTAGTTAAAGGGGGCACTGAGCTGGTCAAAGCCCAAGGGAGGGATAAAACCTTGAGGCATGGTGTCCTTGGCCTTTATTAGGTGCACAGCCTAATTGAGGGGTGTGCTGCTGGGCTTCAGGAAGCAGTGGGAGAAAACTGTTGACACAGTCTAGGTTCAAGGATTGAGGAACAACACAGTTTTTGAAAAGCACAATGGAGCAGCTCATGGTTAACTAGTAACCTGATTGCTCACTGTCACTACTGAGCTGGAAGGAATTTGGATGATTCAGTCCTCAGCTGCTATATAATCTTGCTTTGAGATGCCAGAACTGCACAGAATGTTTGCTAGTCTCAACTCTGACCATTGGCTTAAAGATTAATCTGTCTGAGAGCCATCCATGGGTCTCACCATAAGTCATGTCACATATGCTTAGGACAGACTCTCAATTCATTTTTGTGCCAATTTATTAATATTAATCACTTGGCCACTCTCTACTGCATCAAGCTGGTCTGCAGCAGTCCTCTATTAAATCTATTCCCTTTCAAATCACTGACTGCAACACTTACTTAATCCAAAATCCTTAAGTAAATAATGATATATGTGGCCAGCCCTGCTCTTCAGTCTGACTTGAGGCATTCTACATACTATAAAAATTCCCACATTACACATATATTCTTTTCCTCTTTCTTCCCTTAACCCTGCATACCTTGGTTGGACTTATTAAGGAACACACCAGAGCTTCTGATATGTCAGAGTCAGTGATCACAGGGCACAGTGGCGTCCATAACCCTGACATCCCCTCTTTTTGAGATGCCCAAGGAAACTGCTCCTCAACCTCTTGCCTTCTATTCTGGAAATAGAAGATGGTTGAAACAAATGTCATCAAGTTTGAAGGAGTGGTCTTATGACATCAGATACAAACAGTGCTTCAAAAAGTTAACAAGATTTGAATTCTGAAATACTTCTAGAAAAGAAAACCTTGTTAAGCCTTTTCCCTCTTGTAATTCAATTCAAGAAATTCATGCATAAGGAATTCCCATACAGTAGTACTGTGTGTTTATTTTCTTGCCTTTTCAGTTTTTCATTTTTATGGTTCTAAAGGTATTCATGAATTAACATGGTAGGTAACATATTGCACATGGTGGCTAATGAACATTTGTGTAATATTAAATGCCATCAAGAGGTCTGTATTTACGTAAAAAAAAACAAACACACATAACTCACCATTTATGAAAGGACACTGTACTGTGTTAAGATTATAATTGATCAGTGCAGGCAAAAAAACACAAGGCCAAGAAAATCTTACAAATCAACAGCAGGAAAACAAAGCAACTACAAAGCAAATCATATAGTGCAGCCTCTATTAACAGAGCATGAGAAAGCATAAAATTTCCAGATGTACAAACTTGAATAACTCATAAAGATGCCAGTTAGTTCTATACTGAACTTGTGAGTTGATCATAAATGAAATCAGAACAGTAAGATGTAATTTCATACTTGCTGGACTGGCAAAAACTAGAAGGCTAGTTAGTACTAAATAAGAACAAAAAACCCTCACTCACTGAAGGATAGAAGCACAGAAAGACTTGCCCAGCAATAAATTCCTAAAGTTAGGTAGGAGCTACTAAGAACGTACCTACAGTATGAAACCAGTTTTCTGAAAGGTAATCTTTTAAGAAAACACTGAGAGTCAGATTTGAATATCTTCCATGCAGCATTATTTGTAGAAGCATTATTTGTAGTACTTTATGAACTACTTACTAAAGTACAAAACAAAGGGGAAACATAGACAAATAAATAGGGCTAATCTCAAAGTACACTTATCAAACAGGTTCTGGGTGACCGTGGTGAGGCAGAGAGTGGGGTAAAGAAAGAGAGGGGGATGGAGACTAAACATAGAAGAGGGAAAGACTTTGAGTGTTTGATTACTTTGCATGGACTGAGAAAGTTTGATCAAAGACTATAAGACAGAAAATGAAGATCCCCAAATGTCTTTGAGTTCAGGAAGACACAAAGAAAGGAAGTTGCATGGATGTACTTCTGCACCTATTTTAAAAATATTGCCTAGAATAAGTGTTTCCTAGATAGAACATAATCAAATAATAAGATGCAAGAACAATATTGAGTATGCATGGCCTCATTCCATGATGCTTAAAGGCAAAAGAAAACACAGCTCTCCATACTAAAAGGAAGGCACTGCAGACGCTTGTCACAGACTGCCTGCTCTGTATATTCCTCAGCATTAATTCCATCCATTTAGGTGGTAATTTCTATAACCTTTGAGTAGACCTCGTGGTACAGACCAGAAGGAGCAAATATGTTGCTCATCTTCATAACCTTACTTAAAAGTTAGGAAAAAAGCATGTAAGCTAGATTATTATTACTAAATCATTCACCCAAACATCTTTGTTTGTAATTCCTTCCTTCCTTCCTTCCTTCCTTCCTTCCTTCCTTCCTTCCTTCCTTCCTCGCTCCCTCCCTCCCTCCCTCCCTGTCTCTCTTTCTTTTTTACTTTTCTTTTCTTTTCTTTTTGAAAACATACACCTAGAAGCTGCTACTTTGGGATAAAGTTGTCAAAAAGTGTGAAAGTCAGTTACACTTTGGATCTTCAAGTCTGCTGGAGTCATCATCAAGAATAACTTTCCACTTAATTTCTTTGTCAACCAAGTGTGATAACGTTTTTTAGAACATCAAAAATGTGACAAGAAATTTTGGCTGGAGGATATTATTGGCTCCTATGTACTAGGAAACTGCAGTCTGGATCAGAATATTTGGTTCCTGTCCCGTCTATTTTCTTATCCTACAGTAAATATTTGTAACACAATGTGGAAAATTTATTGCTGTCAGCTTCTATTCCCACAGAGGAAAAAAATATCTAAAGAAAATGACAGTGCATTTATACATCATTTCAGGATCAATACCTGCAAAATTGAATATAGGTGAAGAACATTTGAAATTTCTAACTTTAATAGAGAAAATGGTAAGAAATTTGGCCCTTTGAGACTAGACTTGTGATTCCCTTAAAGTTAGAATTAATTTATGACAACTTAGAACTTTGAAATGATGATAAACCAAGAGAACCAATAGGTAAAAGTCAAATCAAAACTTTCATTCTCCTATTAAATGCAATATTAGCAAGTCTTTTCTTTATACTGAAACACTAAGTAAGTACTTAATAAGGTACAAAATAAGAGGAAAAGAAAGAAAAATAAATAGGAATAAAAATCAAGAAATGTAAATTAAATCAGAAAGAAGAGAGAATAGAGGATGAGAGTCTGTGCTTGTTGGTTGGGTTTCTTTGTGTGCTTTATTTTAGCCTTGAGGGTTTCAAGGACTAAAAATTGAAAATTCTCAGTCAAGCACATAAAACAAGTTTTATCTATAATTTCTGACAAGCTTAATCCCTTCACCAACACCTAATGCTTACATATACGCCATAAATTCTTTTATCCATGTTTTGTTATTCCTACGTTACAAAGTATTTTACGATAAAGGGTTTATATTAGGCATACTTGTTCTATGCTACAGCTGTAATATCATCAGGAAATTTTAAAAAATTCCTCTTGATCTTCCTTTTTTATCTGTGCCTTTCTGTCTCTCTCTGACTCTCCTATCTTTCTGCACAAGTCTCTTTTTTGTTCTTTTTTAAATACTAGGACAAGTCCCACAGAGCCCATCTCTGGACATGTGCAGAAACACAGCTTTTATTTTTTTTATTTTTTATTTTTTTATTTTTTTTGGTTTTGGTTTTTCTCTGGTACTGGGAACCGAACTCACGACCTTGCGCTTGCCAGGCAGGCACTTTGCCGCTGAGCTAAATCCCCAGCCCGAAACACAGCTTTTAAAGCGTATCATTTGCATCTTCCAACCTTCATACCAAAGGCTGTAGGGTAGCTGATATTGTTAGGAATCTCTTCTTCCTTAAAGGCTATTTTTATTTGTCTTCAGAGTTATTTTAAAAATTCCATGCCTGTCTCTGCATCCTGGTGTATGCATCTATTGCTTCCTCTATATAGAGTTCTCAGAACTGGATTTCAAAATTCAAATTCATTTTTTCTTGTTTCTCAGGATTTCTTTTCTTTTTTCCTTTCTTTCTTTTTCTTTTTCTTTGTTTACCTTTTTTATGTAGTGGGGATGGAACTCATGGCCTTCACACAGAGCTACGTCACTATCCCTTTTTATTTTTTTTTTTTTTCATTTTGAGGCAGAATCTCATGAAGTCACTCAGTTATCCAGGCTGGGTTCAATCTTGTGATCTTTCAGCTTCAGTCTTAGAGTGCTGGGCTTATAGGTGTGTGCCATTAACTCAGTTAATTGTCCTAAGTGGCTTTAACTTTCACTTGCATGTCACTTCAAGAAATCCTTATTTCTGTTTTACACAAATCAAGCATCCATTCATTGAAAATTTGTAAGCCATTATGTATTTTACCTACTGAGTTTTAATGCATATTTGGTGTTTGAGGAAGCCAAAAAGTATCATTCATTTTCCCTTCCTGATTTCAGAATTAATTAACAAATGGGATAATGAAATAACCAAATATACCTCTTTTAGTGGTAAAAGTGTTTTGGGAAATGTGGCTTGTCCTAAGAGTAAGACTTTATTCTAATACTGAGACCCCGAGCGAGACAGTTTTAGCCACTCTGTTGCTGAGAGCGCTGCCCTGGGATAATGGTTGGAACTCGTAGAACTAAGAGTTTAGAAGTGGGACGGGGCAGCAGTCTCTAGACACAGCTCACTCCGAAGAAACCTGGGAGAGAGAAGGCGGCAGAAAGAGGATAGTGATGCCAAGAAACTCTGGAAATCACTCTTCTAGTCTTCGCAAGGCACAAGTAAGAGGCTAGAGAGAGCAGAGATCTCCACTGATGACCACCTCTCCACAGAGGCTGAAGCCTGAAGGGGAAAGAGGCTTCCTCATACTAACAGGATATGGAACTGCATTCATTCACTGCCAGTTTTTTTTTTTTTTTTAGACTTCTTCTTTTACAGCGGAAAGTGCATTGTTTTATCCCTCAAAAGGTAGAATACCTGAAATCCACATTTTTAGGGGTTTTATATATTTTCATATCTCCACAGTCTATTGTTTGGTCTTCTACTAAAATAATAATGCACTCTATGCTTCTTGACTTTTACCAGGGTTATTGTAAATCTTTCCTCATTTACTTTTCTCCTTGCATTATGTCTGCCTTCAACCTGCACTTTTGGTGAAAAAGTGACAGTCTTCTTATAAATACATGATTTTCACTGTTTTGCCTCTTTAATTTTTTTCTATTTCAAATTTGGGGGCATTTCTTCTAAAACAGGATATGGCTATAAAATAGTTATCATAGATGTTGAATGTACAAGCAATGGAATCAGTGAGAGCTGAGCTAAATTTTCTTTCATCTTTGGCAGTAAATGGTCAGAGAAAATTGGGCAAGTTACTTTTCTCTTTGAGGAGAAGAAAAAAGAACTTGAACAGATCAATAAGCAATAAAGAAACTAAGATAGCTGTTGAAGCTTTCCTCTCTCAAAAGGCTTCACAGTCTGAGAAGCTTTTAGTGTGAGTTCTACCAAACTGTAAAGCTAGCTAGCTACTTTCCATCTTCTATTGATGGGAGTTGATACATTATTGAATAAATGAATTTAATTGCACGTGAAAAACCAGCTTTAAAAATATAGGTTTTATCTCAAAAAAATTAAGAATAGTTAAATAGCATAGGATTGATTAGTGTGTTTAATGGTAGTTGTAGATATGTCATAAGTCAGTCAAAGCAAAAAGCATTTGATATTGAAACTTTTCATAAAAATAAAATTTAGCATATTAAGATAAAGAAGAAATTTCCTTAATTCGAAGTCTTTACATTCCAAATCCAGAAACATTGCTTTTTATTTCCTTTCAGATGGAGATCATGATAAAAATGTTCATTGTTTCATACTGCATAAAAGAGCATTAAAAGTTATGGCTACATGTATAACAAAAAAACATTGTTTCATACTGCAGAAAAGAACATTAAAAGTTATGGCTACACGTATAAGAAAAAAAACAGAACAGAGTGGCACAGAGTAATAAGAGTAGAAAGAGAAGAAATAGAAATTGCTATTCATAGATAACACGTTCATCTACCTAGGACAACACAACAAATTACTATAATCAGTTATCTCCGTTAGCTCTGGAAAGAAAAAGCTGTTTGCAAAGGCAATGACTGAGTAGAAAACACAGTAAGGTAAAACACATAATAACACGTATTGGCAATCAAAGAAAAAATTATATATATACAAGATAGTTAAGATAGCTTAACTATTAATTTCTATTAGTTCATTGCAAAGAAAAGTTTATGCTTATATCATTTTATCAATTTTTCATGCCTATATCTTGTAATCTGAGCAACTGCTTTGACAACAACAATAAGCAATGTACTAACTATTGTTATTCTCCTGCTATCTTTTCTTTTCTGTACTGGGAATCAAACTCATGACCTCAGGCTTGCCAGGCAAACACTTATGCCACTGAGCTACATCCCTGGGCCTTGTCCTGCTATCTTCCTTGTTTTGAAAGATTTTATCATTGTTTTTATTGTTTTTATTTTCTTTTAAAATAAAAAAAAATGAGGCTAAATAAAATTGTATGTGGACTGTCAGAGGAACACAGTAAGACAGGTAGGTGCTCTGCTGCTATGTGGAGATACTCCCTGTATTGAGATGATGAGTTAATGTTGAATTAATGTCCATTGACAACCACCGCTGGTTGTGTCCAGAGTTGCAGTCTCCTTGATAATGTCCACAGAATCAGTGCCACAGAGAACTGAACCAGGCCAGAGGCATGCATTCTAGGATTACAGGGAGGAGAAGAGCTATTACTGGAGAAAAAACTACGTTATTATAGGAAAAAAAAATCAATGAACTTTTCAGCCAAAGCAATACTAATGTTACTATTTTTAGCTTTGGTGAAAAAAAATGATGTGGTTTTTTTGTATGTAGACTCCCACTGAAAGGCAGGTCTCCAAAAGTGCTATAAAGTAGAGGGATGAATTGTGCTACTGGAAAAGGTGTGGGGAGGATACAAAGGGGATAGGGAAATTTCTTAAACTGTGTGGTGAGGGCATGGTGGTTCATTATATTCTTTACTATACAAAATATGCTCTAAATGTATATAATAGAAGTGCGTATCTCTGTGTATTTCTGCAAGTACATTAAATATTTCATAAAAAGATTTAGCTGTTACAAATTGTGCTGCTATCATAGATGCTCATGTATCACTGTGGCATGATATTTTTAATTCTTCTTGGAAGATACCTAGAAGGGGAATAGCTGGGTCAAATGGGATTTCTAATCCCAGTTTTTGGAAAGGAAGAATGTTTGGGAAAACAGGGTAAGAAAACCACTTGAAATCATACTGTATTTCAGTAAGTTAATAAAATTAATTTAAAATAAATATTGAAGAAGGCAATTAACATCAAATGTAGACTTAAAAAGCATGAAATAAAAATCCAGAACAATGCAAAGATGTAAAAGAACAAAATAATTTATAAGAAATACACATGTGAATGTATGCTTGTATGTATTTCATGGGAAGAATACAAAAATCAGTATTTTAAAGGTAGTTCAGTAAATATTCTATATGTTCAATTAAAGTACAACAGAGGTTTCAGTGGAATGCAATAACTCTTATTTTTAGATGTCATGGAAAGAGATAAGACAGCCAGAATAATTTGTGCAAAAAAGAATAAAGAGTGGGAACTGTCTTACCAAATATCAAGAAAATGTAAAGATCTGAAGATTTAAATTATGATAGATCCACAGAAATGTAAGGACGTGCATAGGCTCTTTACAAGACAAGGCTGGCATTGCCGATCAGGATGGAAGAATATACCATTCAGTCAGCGGTGTTACAGCAATTGGTGATAGAATGACAAAAATCTACTTGAAAGATACAACTTTGGAAGTCAGAACTCTAAAAATTGGAAGGACATTGAGGAAAATATCACAAAGGATTTTGGATAATTTTAATAACTATATTTAAAACAAACATTTTAAAACTAGATCAGTAAGTTCTATTAAACCAAATTTCAAAATTTTCATATATCCATAGTGTTATGGCTTGTGTCTGCATGTCCCCCCAAATCCTCCTGCAGTCCTGGGGTGGGCCTCTAGATCTTTGATTGATCCATAGTTCAGTGCTGGGATTACAGGTGTGAGTGCTTCACCTGCCCCTGTGGCGGGTAGTTAGCATATGTAAGCGAAAGAAAGAGGCTACTTGCCACCAATGCTCCCTTTTGCTCTTGTTGCTTTTGCTGTCTTCCGCTGCCTTGAACGGTTGCCCTCTGCCATGTGCCGCCGTACCTCCACAAGATGTGAGTTAAATAAACCTTTCATTCCTTAATTTTGGGTGTTAAGAATTTTGCCTCAGCAAAGAGAGAAAAGTAACCAAGACACATAGATATCAATATAAAATGAAAATACAAACTATGAACTGGAAGAAACTACTCAAAAACAGTAACATTGAGCATTTATAAATAACTCCTACAAATCAATAAAAGACAATTTTATATACATATATATTTATATATATAGTAGTAATAGGGGTCTGATACAAGCCTCACACATGCTACACATGTTCCCTACTACTTAGCTACACCCTCAGCATTTATGTACAGGTGTTTATTGAAGAGGATGCCTAAATAAAATGATTAAAATATTCCCTAGCACCCTGGTAGTTGGAGGAATGGAACTTGAGATGATATGGAACCATACTGTTATCATTACTTCCTGGAGTCACCATGAAACATTAAATATCAGAGACTGCTAGTATTGATGGAAATGTAAAATACCATGAACACATAAACTTTTTCATGATAGTATAGATTGCTTTGACCATATTGTTTTTCTAACTTCAGCAAGTAGATTGAAGGTGCACATACTACATTTCTACTTAGTAGTTTCTGGGATGTGTCAGATTTAGATAAACGTTTGTCACGTTTCAACTATATTCACAGTACCTGTATTTTTTGGTATTGAAAAAAAAGAACTTGAAGAAACTCATACTAATAAATGCAGTGACAGAGAACTGTGAAGTAATTAAATTGGGGCTATATGTATAAATCTCAGAGACTTTGAGAATGAAAATGCAAGTGATAGAAAGCTACAATAAATAGGATAATACAACATATAAATTTCACAAACATTCATACAATGTTGTGTATTAATAATATGTGAATGAGTAGGTAGTAAAATGCATAAGCATATGAACAAAGTATTTCTAAATGTACTTACCCTTGGGAGATGCAAGCAAGTAAGAAGGTCAAGGAGATTATCTTTGGTTGGATTTTCCAGGATTAGAAGCCTAGATGAGAATTTCTGTGAAAGTGACTAAGGAAAATGCTCTCAGCAGGAGAAAGATGAAGGAAGCAGGATGGAAGGGCAGGAATGTTTCAGGGGAGAATCTGGAGCAGCGGTGTGGTCTCTGCTGGCATCTAGGTTCACTCTGGTCCTACAGGAGGAGCACAAGTTGTACTGTACCGGACTTCACCAAATTGGTGCCATTTTAGGCCTCTTATTCCCATATGAGTCATGAATTGCTGGTGGTGATGATGAGGTGACTTTCTGACTGCCAGCACTGTTGACGTGGACTGTCCTCCAGAGAATGGATCTGCTGTCAGCAATACACAAGCTAGATGATAAATTTGTCTATCTAGGGGAATCTGAGAAGCACACTAAGAATATCAGCTATAGTCTTACTTGGATGATTCCTGTCCTCTGTTTTCTCTCATCTGGCTCATCACATTCAGGCCAAGCTTATTTAGGAACCTGGCTGGTCACAATTTCTGGGAAATACACACAAGGGAAGAATTTATGGAGTGAAGGAATCACAGCTATAGTTGCTGTAATTATTCCCAAGGAATTAACTGATTACTCATAATCGCCTCTTCCCTAGCCATTATCTACTCCCATTTACCCTTGGGTACTGTTTCTCCTCACCCGGATGTCTTGTTCTGTGGGTGACTCAGATTAGATATGAAGCCTCTATCAATCTATGGATGCTATTCTTATTTATGTACAGTTAAAGTAAAGTAAGAACTATCATACCCCATCAGACCATCTGGGTACCAAAACGTATTCTTTAATGTACCCAGTTTGTAGCAGCAGTCTTATAATGTTATGAGATTGGGGTCAATTGGCCCAGCCTTGCATGATAATTCTTTTCAGTGCCTGCTGGTCTGCTGGCACAAGAAGCTCAGCATGGCCAAACAACTTAACTTTAACTTTAATAGGACTCACAATGCTTATTTGTAGAAATACCCTCTAGAACTCAGTTTTTCCAGAAAGGCAGTTCCTAGAGATGCAGAGAAGAAAAGCACACATTTCCTAATTGGTGGTGAGAAGTCATATTGAGAGTAACCACAATTTCCCTTCTGTTTTCCAAACATTTTTTGCCCCAATATCTACGTATTGATAACATAAAATTATATAATGTCTCTTAGATTCAGGGTAGATTATAAAGTCTATGCTGAAGGAGGACTCTCACTCTCTCAGGCTGTCTTCTCCAAGTTAGCACCCCAGCTGGACTCTCAGAAGACTGAACTCTGTCAAGCTGTCTGCATCTGGATGGTGCAGTGTTTGGGAGAAAGCTTGAATGGCATAGAAAGTGACCACTGATGAAGCTTCTTTGTTGTAAAATGAACCCATTCATCTGTATCCCTGTTGTATGGAGTCTCCTTACAGTAGCACTTTGACTCATGAACTTAATGTGTTCTGTGATTATGGGGGACATGCTGTGTTTTCTGATAGTGATGCTGCCTGAGACTTTATTAGCAGGAAATAAAAATTCATACACATTGTATCTGCCAGTTCTCGTCAGATGAAATAATTCCACTTCCAATGTGGAAGAGGACCAATATGGTCATGTTGTCACTACATGGATAGTCAGTCTCCTCAAGGGATTGTTCTCCACTGGGTATTAAGCAAGCATCTGTCTCTATTGGATGTTTTAATATTTATCAGTGGAGGTATCCAGACTAGCTGCTGAGCCTATAGCTAGTTTACATCTCTGTAACATGACTGCTTTGTCCATAAGCCTAATGCCCAGGTACTGACAACAAATGCTAACCAACAGTCCCTGGCTTTTTTATCAAATAGATGTTCACTTTGTACAAGATCATCACGCCTGAAACAGCAATGATAATTAAAGTTAATCTTGGTTAGGTTTGCAACATTCTATTTGCATTTGCAGTCTATCTGGTTTTTGAGGTCCTAATTGATAACTTGAAGGGGGAACTCCTAGATATCCTAAAACATAAAGTGATTGTGGAAGTAGCTCATTCCCTTTTGGTTTGGAGGTAGAGGGCCACTTTTCCTTAAAGGTCAGGTAGGTATGCTCATCCAAAGTCTAAGGTTCCTTATAGCTTGGCTATGGGAGCTGTGGCTTTAGCATAGATTATTTGAACAGGCCAAGAATTCTACCTTCTTTGAACTTTTGCTTCTCATACAACTAAGACCTGTGCCAAGATTTTGTCCTATAGCAAAGTATGAGTCAGAGTCATTTGGATGGTTGGCTTTTCAAATGTGTCAAGGATTCTCTTTGACCCATACTTTTCTCGAAAATGATCATAGAATCTGAGCCTCTAATTTTCTCTCTCAGTGCAACAAGGTTCTCCGCAATCCCACAGTAGTTACAGTAGCTACTTTCCTTATGTAACTGTGTCAAAAGTACACCACTTTCCACTTATGTGTTGTCACAGATCACCCACTGAAAGGGAAAGAAAACTAAAGGAAGCACCAGCAAATTTCACTGCCATGGTATGCTAGGGACTATTCATTCTCTATCTACCACAATCAATGGATTTTCACTGGTATGTAGTGATGGATGGTGGAACCTGAGTGTCCTATCAGTGGGCCTGCTTCTTCTGACCACATATGGAGCCAACTATCTGAAGTCAATTCTCACTCCTGTGAGCAAAGCCTGAGCATAGCAGAGTCTGAATTCTTGTGTTAGTGTGTTATTGAGGTGGTCCTCTCAGAAAGAAGGTTGTATGGGGAGAGATATGGCAGGGAGACAAGATAAGCATGGAGTTAGACTTTGCTGAAGGCAAACTTCAGATTGATTCCACAGAGGATCTGGAACATGGCTTGCATCACAGACTTGGTTCCAACTTGAGGTACTCTGGATCCATCAGTCATTGGTTCCAGGCTGTCCTCCTTTCTGTAGGTATCACACCTTAGTCAGGTAGAGCCTTCCCACTTAGATCAGCAGTTCACCAAAGGAGGCACCTGAGAGCTGCTAGCAGACACTGTACATAGCTGCTGGGGGATGGGTTGCTCGTTTTGTGAATGAGAGCTGAAGAGGAACTACTATGGTGTGATACTAAGGGATTCTGACCTTGTTACTTTCTAACGATTATGGGCTGCTTGGTTGTTTATCAGTTTTTATATCACATTCTATGCTGCAGCATTTAAAAAAGATAAATTATGAGCTTTTGATTATGAAAATAAGAAACAATGATAAGAAAGATGTATAATATACTTTATGCTCTATTAGCCTACTAATTGTGTATCTGTATGAATAACTGAGTTATATAATAAAAAAATAAACATTATTTCAGATAGTGTTATTGAATAAAATGCATCTATTGGTAAATATTCTATAAAGAGTATGAAACATACCAAAAGATCCATGTAATAAGCTCATATTTGAGTCAAGGTAGATTTATTTCTTATTAGGGATAGAAGTTTCTTTCCCCATAGCACAATACTATCTTGGAGCTTTCTAGCACTCCAAAACAGAATACCACACAGTGGGTCATTTAAAACAATAGAAATTCATTTTCTTATGGCTGTGCAGGGTAGAAATCTGAGACTAACAGTTTATCAGGATTGATTCCACCCTGAAGCCTCATTCCTTGGTTTGCAGAGGTCTGTCTTCTTCCCATGTCTTTGCCATCTCCTCCTGTGCCTTGGTCCAAGTCTCTTTTTAACAGTGACTAAGTCACCGGTCAAGGGTTAGGGTCCACCCTAATAATTTCATTTTAACTTGCTTACATCCTTAAAGATACTATCTCACAATGTAGTCACATTCTGAGATGCAGAGGTTAGACCTTTAATATACAGGGGATGGGGCAAAGTTCAACCCCTCACAGCCAGAGATTATTATTTAAAATTTTGCTACTGTCAAAACTTCGTTTGTTTTTAGAACATGTACCGTTTCAAGGACATTTCCCATATTGGAGCTGAAAAGAGGATGAGAATGATTCCAGTTTAGTCTAATTTTCCCTTTTGCAATATAAAGGAACCATCTTTGAATACTGAAATTAAAATTACAATATTGAGATGAGTAAATGGAATCATCTTGTCTTTCCTTGACATAATTAAGTGAAAGAATAATATCAGGTATAGACTTGTATCTCTGAAAAGCTGGTACAGGGATAATTTTTGCAGAAACTTAAGCAGCAAGAACCAAACATAAGGTTTATCCTTATTCAAATGTGAAGCTCCATTTAATTAGAAATTGAATGAGAAGGAAATGCATTTCTTACATATTAATAAAATATTACTCCTTTCAAATTTGAATACCATTTTCTTAAATTGCATATTTTCAAAGCTTGGATTAACTGAGATCAATACTATATAAAACCTCAGGGGCCTATCTTTGAAGACAGTCCCTGGCATGGCAGTGCAGAGAGCACTGGGTTTTGATGAATGAAAATAAGTATTTTAAAGGAAACATTTTTATTGGCAAAGGAAAATATCATTTTTTAAAACATATATCAACAGTAATTTCTAGAAATACTATTTCAGCAGATTAATACTTAAAGTGATATGGGAGGAGGAAAGCAGCTAACAAAAGAAGTCAGGGTAAATTCATATACCCATAAGCTACACAACTAACAGAATAGTGCTATGAAATTTTAGAGTGTGCAAAGCTTTTGCACATGTATATTAAATGAGCTCTCCTTTACATGGTCATGTGAGGGAGCAGGCTCACTTTGGTTCTCATTCCACAAGCTGGGAAACTAAAGCTCATGCTACAGTCATTCTAATCCAAACTGAATGGTAGGTTACAGCAGAACCATGTTCTGTTACGTAGATTACTAGGGTAATGAAAGTACTGTCCTAGTCACTGGGAATACAGAAATGAGCAAATATAGCAAAAGTCTCTACTCTTTTGGAGGTTAGAGCTGATAGCAAGGGCACACTTACAACTTGTCTTTTCTCACAATCTGATCAAATTAAAGATAAAACAACAAAAATAATGGGGATAAAGTTAACATTTAAGCAGGTGGACGATGATACCAAACACACCCATGTAATGTAGAAGTTCATGTGAAGGTATAAACTGTAACCATTCAATTCAGCCTTATGAGAAGCCATAAAAAAGACCTAAAAGGAAGAAAAAAAGCTGGGAGATTGGTTGGACAATTATAAATTGACAGTCTCTGATGTCCTAGGAACAGAGGTGTAAATCAGGTGGAAAAAGTGATTGTCAGAAAAAATGATAAGACCACTTGATATCCACAGTATTAAAGTAGCATTGTTTTGAAAGAATGTCTACAAAATTAAGCAATATAATAAATTATGAATATTTAAGAAGTGGTAATAAAGCAATATTTCTTTAAAGATAATTATTTGCTAGGAAAAGCAGATAATAAATGAATGAAAAATCTATTAGAAATCCTGTAAGATTTCATGAAGGTGATTCATTACAAAACAAAGAGTAGTAGCTATCATTTCACCATCTGTGGATAACTGGAGGTGGAGATAGAGGGACAGAGAGGTCAGTGAAAGGGAGAGAGAACAACAGGAGGGGGAGAAGGGAAGAAAAAAAAGTATAAAATATTCACAAGTGCAATTCAATAATGGATGTATAGATATGCAAGTCTTGTGCTTTTTGTTTGTTTTTTTGCTTTTTTGTTTTTGAAACAAGGTCTTGCTGTGTAGTTCAGGCTGGCCCTGAAGCCACTATGCAGCTCAGGCTGAGATGGAACTCATGGTGATCCTTCTGCCTTAGCCTCCTGAGTGCTGGGATTACGGGCATGCACCATCATGCCTGGTATTCAAATCTTAAATAAAGAATGTTACAGAGCTACTGAGTGGAATAAAGGACACACAAAATATCCTAACTTCTAAGACACAACAATGGTTTTGGAAGGAAATATTTACCTTTAAATCTGTAACATCAGAGCAATGGGAATTTCAATGGGAATTTCAAAGGTGGTTTTTAATTTTAAATCCATAATGTTAATGTAATGGAAGTTATTTAGAGAAAGTAGAACAAGGCAGGAAACTTCTAACAGGATATTTTTGTAAGAGGAGAGTAATGGAGAATAGGATTTAATTGGGCACAAAAAGAATCATTAAGCTAAATATTTATTTTTTCATCATTTATTTAAATATATTTTCTTATACCGGGAAAACATTTAAGTCTCAAGTAAGAGAGATTTCGTACCAAAGAAAACCTTTCTTCTTAGATGTTGGTTTGTATTCTGTAGAGAAATGGTCCCATGACATCCCGGCAGGAATTCTGTCTGCAGTGGTGCTGATGTCAGCTAAGAGTCTGGCAAGAGAGTTTTTCTTTAGGAACAGGTACAGGCTGCATATGTATTTTATCAGATATTGTCCACACATACACCACCTTTTGCATATTTAATCCTTTGGGTTTTTTCTCAGTGCCCTGTTCAGTAATCCCTTCTGAAGATAACTATAGGCTTTTTCTTCAGAAACAAAATGTAATTTGGGTTCACTTGAAGAATTTTTCCTGATCATCTGTAAACAATCTGACTTAAAAAATTCATGCATATTTTAAAATTATATTTTATCTTAAAATTTTTAAATGGACTGTTACTTTTATAGTTACATGTTGTCAGAGTTGACAGATGATTACTTGGTGTGTTGGGGATTGGTTGGGCCCATTTCCATATTTTCTGATATTTTTTTCAACTTACAGTAGCAGCAGCCTTTCTAGTTCAAGATGGTTCTTTCGAAAAAAAGACTCAGATAAACATGTTTATATTTTCTAAGAGTTCCTAGATATTAAAAAGAAAAGACCCGGGATTACTCTGACTTTATGTTGACATTTAAGGCAAGAGAAACCTACTCATTTGAGCAAGGTGGAAAGTTGATATTTAATGTGTTTAAGGGCAGACACAGGGCTTATGCTCCAGAAAACTCTAAGCCTGAAGATAAACAAGAGGCAAAAGTGTCAGGGGAGGGCAAGAGGTCCGCTGTGCACACATTGCTTTACAGCCGTCTGGGAAAAAGTGGTCATGTGGATAACAATCACTGGTACACATGGTGAGGTTATTATGACTCCTGTTACTTAAAACTTGCTTGAAGTTAGAAGCAATGGCCCATAAATAAGCTTACTGGTAAACCCAGATCTACCTCCATCACAGAATTTGATGGTCAACAGCAACAAGATTTTGGACAAATTAGTGACTCTCTCAGGTTCCTCAGTGGAATTGTGGAGATAATACTTCCCCCCATGAGCAGTTGTGAAATTAAATGAGATGCTGTGTGGCAAGTACCTAAAATCTATGCCTGGAAGTCACTGGACTTGAAAATAAGAGTTTTGTAGTTTAACTGCTGCGTTGTTTTTCTCTGACCCTGCATGAAATTCCAGCTAGGCTTGCTGGATTTGAAGTTGAAAATAGACATCCTGTTCGTAATAGTCATGGGGGTTCTTGTTATGGGCAGCAGACACTGTGACTAATGAGATAAAAATGCATTAAAAACCCAAGGATGTATTGAAACACAAGGATGCTGGAATGCCGGATGCTGGGAGATCCAGCTCATCACTCAGCTTCCAGGAACATTGCCCAAGGATAACACTGCTGACTAAACCACTGCCACTCCTACCCTCCACAGCTCCCTGCCAGGAGGCACAATTACTGCCGCTTTTCCTGAAATCCTTTCCCAGCCACAGTGCACTGCGAGTGCCCTCTACAGAGCCATGGCCCTTGCCTCCCCACTCAGCCCAGTGGACCAGGCAGCTCCTCCTCCTTCCGGTGGCACTGCCCCCAGACCGTGCACGAGTGACCTCATTGGTTGAGTCTAACACCAAAGTTGAAGGAATAACGTTTTGTGGGTTTACACTGAAAGAGTTCTAATAATAAATTCTCCAAAATAGGAAGGATGTTCCAAAGTTGCTAAATGGCTGGAGAAATAGCACACTATCTATTGCAAATTACTGCTGAGAATGAAGATTGCCTACACTCAGCGGTTCCTGTCAAAGAAATAGCTGGGTGGGTGATCCTCATTTATGAGTGACAAGTGTGCTGGGACTCTGGAGGTTTGTCCTGAAGCAGTTCAGCACACCTTGGTGACCTGCATTAGAATCCATTGTTTCCCTTTGCATGAACCTGTAAACACCGGGTCTCTGAACATAGGAAGCTCAGTTGATATTACTTGCTTTAAAACTGTTTGTATGTACATGATGTGATAAATTTGGCTAACAAATACTTATATCAGGATTCCATGTTTAAAATAAAGATCTCATTCATCATGAGTAAAAGAAAATGGCTTCAATACAACGGCAATATAAGATTGCTAATAACAATGAGTTGGTGTTAATTAAAAGCTTGGCTTGGGCCAGCATGATGAAATGTCAGAGAAATAAGTACTGATGGCATGTCTTATCACACTAAATGCTACAAATTGGAATGAGGGTGCCAGAGAAATGAGATATTAAAATTTCATAACCGACAGGAAAATAATAGAAATAATTAAAAATTCAAGCTTTCAGGCTACAGAGTTAATATAAATCCAATCTTCCCTCAAAAGAATACATATAAGGAAAGAATATATAAAGATATATCAGACACTTAACCTTCAATAGTCATAAGATGATATCTAAAAATAGCAAGAGTGTAAATACCTTACTTTTACTCCATAAAGAAAAAAGAAATAATTTTTTTTTTCAGGTTGGGCCAGTTCATAGGAAGATATTTTACATTCAAGTTACTATTAATTTTAATTACTTGAACTTCGTACTGCTGGACATTTATATCTAATGTACATCGCAAGTTCATCTATTTTTAATTACACTAAGTGATAGAAATTTTCAACTGAGGTTAGAGAAATTGAAGTTTATATGTCAAATATAATAATGTCACAATTTAAATGAACAAGGTTTCAATATTGGTGAGAACTTTTCTCTCCCCAGTTGAACTGTATATTACAGCTTAACATTCACACTAAATGGTAAATTTTTATTAAGAAAGTGCTTTCTGTCCCCATTATTTTATGGTGAAGAGAAATCTGAAGCTTTACCTGGTTGAGTCAATTTACCATGATTAGAGTGTAACAATGCAAGACTTTGAAGCAAGCTGTGTTAATCCTCATCTTGCTTAAAACACTTGTAATAATAATTATCAGTTGGTGAGTATCAGGTTTTCTATGTGCTCAACACTATTTCAAGTACTTACAAGTATTTTGTCATTTAACCTTCACAAAACTATGAGGTAACTGTAAATGTTATCTCCGTATTGGAGATAAGAGATTAAGGCAGGCAGGGAGGGAGGGAGGGAGGGAGAGAGAGAGAGAGAGAGAGAGAGAGAGAGAGAGAGAGTAATCTGTGATGAGCAGTTATAAATTTTCAGTACATTAGACTGACTCAGAACCCTGGCTACTAAACACATCCCTCCTCCAAATTTCAGTCTATTTTCTTTGAAAGTATTTCAGATTCTGATACTTTCTATATCAAGACCGAGTGTCAAGTTGGAAAGCACCTTTTGAAGTTTCTATTTTAAAATGATAGATATGTGAGAGGACTGGTATTACACCAACAAACAAGGTAGAGATAGCCATGGAGTTAAAAACTTGGGAGGCAGTCCAAAGAGATAAGAAAGGAAGAATATAGGAAAACAGGTTAATGTAGGGAAAATACAAGAACTGGTGGGAATCTAGTCAGGGGACTTGAGTTAGTGGAAGAGGTCAGAGGTAGTCTTTTGAAATGTATTACGTTGAGCTGATAAGTGAGTGCTGTCCTTGCGGGGAGTAATGTCAGGCAGATGTAGAAATTCCACAGACATTATGGCAAGGGGATATAGTCTATTGGAGGAACTGAGAGCAGGTTAATAGTGCCTGAGAAGGGAGGGTGAGCCTTCTAGTATTTGAAACTGGAGAAAGGTTTTCAGAAAAAAAAAAAAAAAAATCAGGTAGGAAATTTAAGAAGACTGCAACTTTCACCTAATGGAATTAGGAAATCATCAAGGAATTCTTAATTAAGTCATACACAGATAGATGTGTGTTGAGTAAGATTGTTTAGCCTGCAGCACAGAAGATGGACTGCAATGAAGCAAGACTAGAAACAGAGATGTAAGCTTAAGATTGTTCCAGATGTCCAAGTAAGCTAGGCCAGGAGAGTTTCAGAGGCGCGCAGAGAGAAGCAGAGAGACAATGGAACTGTTTGGGAGGTGCAATTGACAGGTTTTGGGGCTACATACATGTGAACGATGACAGGGTGAAAAGAGCACAGGTGAGCTCCTGGATTTCTCGTCTTGGTAACTAGGACAGCAGCTGTGCTACTAAGTCCTTAGTCAGGGAGCACTATACTAGAGCATGAAGATGTTGAGTTGATTTTTGAAATATTGAGTTTGGAGTGCTTCAAAGAGAGCTAATTAGAGGTGTCAGTAAGTAATAGAACTTACAGTCCAGGAGAAAAGTTTAAGCAGCCAAAGGACACCTTTTTTTTTTTTTTGTCTTTTTTGAGACAGCGTCTCACTATGCAGTTCAGGTTGGCCCTGAACTCTCTTTGTAGCCCAGGTTGGTCTCGAATTTGCAAGGATCCTCTTGCCTCAGCCTCCTGAGTGCTCAGATTACAGGCATGAGCCACCATGCCTGGCTTCCAATGGACATTTTTAAGTCATCAGTTTATACTAGATATTGTAAAGCGGAACTTTTAGAAAAGCCATTTTATTTTTCTAACATAAAACCTCAAGCTGTAACGGTATCCAAAATGTAAAAATTTTGATTGTAAAATACAGAATGCCTATAAGATCATGAATGTCTCAATAACTTTTATGTAAATAATTTTTATAAAGATGGTAAAGTAAATTCATTATTAGAAAATCCGCTATACACCCCTGGAAATGCATAGTTTTAGAGTAGTGATGGAAAGGCAGGAATTTTGAAACATAAGGGCTACAGTTTCCTTGTACTGAAAAGGTAAGTGTGCTATCCTTGTGATGACTTTGCCGGCTTGCAGTAATGAGGGAATGACTTTGAAATACATGAAGGTTAATTAACTGGTTATTCTTGATGAGAGTGTAACTCTGCTGTGGGTCACTTGTGTGACACTGTAAATGTGCGCCAGATTTAACTTGACATTCCTGTTTCAGGTCGTCCTTTGTTTTGAACACAATTCTAAATTCGCTTTCTGTTGCATTTCAACTGCTGCCACATGCATGAATTAGCAAGATCTGAACAGCGGGGTGAGGATATGAATTAGATGGGTTAGGTTTGTGCAATGGCACAAGTCTCTGGAGGGCCAGGGGTTTGAAATGACAAATGGAAGCATGTTTCTAACAGGCCCCTACAGTAACAGTCAGTGTAAATCTAACTGAAGGGAAAAGAAGTTTCACAAAAAGTGAACCACTTGGCTGATAAAAGAGGCCAAAAAACATTTGAAGGGGCTTGGATGCTTTTTAAAAAGGGTAAGAAAACATAGTAAGCAAGAAATTAGGGATGGTATGGATTCTTGAAGTGATTCTGCCCAAGGCCTTGTATCTAGGGTGTAGGCCTGTAAGTGTGCAAGTATCTAAATTCAGTGTACCTTCTAGAGCTGCGCAGTGATAATCACTCATTCCTTTATGGTTTTATGACACATCCTGCCATCAGTAAGCAATGACTTCTTTTATTTAGTCAAACATTTCACCTTAAGACGTAAGATACCAAAAGAGCACACTCTAGGCAGGTATGGTATTTCGGGAGCTGACACAAGAGGCTCACTTGAGCCTAGGAGTTCAAGGCCAGTCTGGGCAACATAGCAAAACTCCATGTGAAAAAATAAAATTTAAATACTATAAAGAGATTAGAAAGGAAATCATGTTTTTAACAAAACTGTACTCTAAGTTATGCTGGTGATTTTCATAAATGTAAAATGTACAGTTTAATTAATTAGGAATGGATGGTCCAATGCATTAAATCTGATAATTTTGATACACATGCAGTGGTTATTTCCCATAAAGTATATATTGTCTTAAGACATTTCCAGTATTTAGGATTTTTATTTATTCTACTCAGCCCATTAGATCATCCAGCTGAAATTCTCATAGAATTGTAGAAAAAATGTCAACTCATTTTAAGGTGAAAAAATGGCATGTGACTGGGATCTATTATAACTGATATTGTGGCTCTTTTGATTTGTTTCCAGTGCTAAAAACAAATATCATTTATTCTAATATTCTATTTCTTTGGCAATATAACAACAAGCTAGTAAGCCAACATTGATAAATAAAGCGTGTGTTTGTTTCATTAATATTTTCATGATTAGCTATTTGGGGATTTATGGATGTGCTGTAGGAAACTAAGAGTGAACTAGAATTTAGATTCCCTCCAGATAGAGCCAGATGCCATGTATTTTTGTAAATATGAATAAGTTGTGTTCATTGCCAAAATTTTTACTATAATCATAAATATGCAGACTCCCTAGTTTTCCGATTCCAAGGCTAACAAAACAAATGATTCCTTTATTTAAAATCATCTCACAATTGTGTGGTGGAGAAAAATATATCCTTTTATGCTAAGAATGATGTGCATGTGTGTGTGTGTGGGTGTGTGTAAGTAAAATGAGGGAAAGGAAGTAAAGAAACTCATTTATTAGTGCTTTGATAATGTTTTGAATTCCCAAGTATGAACACACATACACACACAGGTACCTCCCTAAGTCAAAACTATTATCTTAATATTTCTAGAACTTCATTATCTGACTGAGTTCATATTGTGATTATCTGCTGACAAATGAGGAAAATAAAAGCATGTTATAGTTATAACACCAGGAATATTGTACTCCTTGCATATAATAATTTCAGATTTCACGTCTTGATGATTAAATGTGTGTGTCACTGCATGAGAATAGTTATATAAGTTTTTCAAAGTTATAACTCAAGTTCATGCAAACACATGTCTTTGACTAAATGCAGATGGAATTTATTTTAAAACAATAAACTATGATCTATATAGCAGCAATCAAAGATTATGTTTGTTGAATTTTGATATATTTGTATCTCTACTCCATCTTTTACCAAATGTGTATTTATCAATACTGATTCCTAAAATCTAGTTTTTCCTTCAATAAAATGAGATAGCAATCCTTAGAAATGATGCTTCAAATAGTTTTCTCTTCAATAAAATGAGATAGTAATCCTGAGAAATGACTACTTCATATACATAATGACCAGAAAGACATGGAATGGTCAAAAGGAAATTCTCAATTAAATTACAGTGAATAATGTCAATTCCTGTAATATTTAACTTCAATGTGAAATGAGATGAATCTGAAAATTAAAATAAATTAAGTAAGATAATTAACAGATATAGGCCAAGTTAGCAAATTTGAGCTGAGTGCTTTATTTTCTTCTTTGGCTGGCCTCTCAGCATTAATTGAACAGCCTGGGTAAATCAGAGAGTGAGATATCTCAAAATGTGGCGGATTGAATTAAAGACTGGTAACACAGATGGATAATGCTTAAATCTAGTTTAAACCCTGCCAAAGGCAAGGTAAATATTGCAATGAAAATGTTCCTATGTATCAGAGTGAAATTTATAATGCAAATTTCATGATAAATGGAGGACACAGGTATCAATATACTTCCAGTTTAATCATGACCTCTCCTTGTACTTATTGGGAATTCTTTGATTACTAAAATAAACCATGATAAATTATTGCTCTTGCAGAAACCACATTCCAATCTGTCTGGAAGATCTTATTGGAAGACACTGTGAAAAGACTGAATTCCTCAGGTTTAAGTCTATCCCTAAACACCAGAGGGTTAATTTCCAGTGCACAGTATGAAAAATTCAGTGATAATGAAAATTTCAAAATTAACTGCTTGGGTGAATTTACTATGGCATATTCAAATTAGATATTAATCACAAAACAATTTGTTGAGCCTTCAAAAAGGGTTAACAACCAGAATGACATGAGCGCTTCTATTTTAAGACTTCCATTACCAGCTGTGAATATCTATCCTACACAGCAGTTTACAATCTTTAATAGCTTCGTATATCATTAGTTTCTCAACTTGTAGAATTTCTTTCCTTTTGTAACAAATTTATCACTGGTGTACATAAAGTGAGAACTAAAGAAGTTTCTATTAAATTTTCCTGTTAAATCAGCAAAAAGCTGAGGAAAACATTTTGACCCTAGATAGTTTTTTTTTTTAAAGTATGTTTAACTGCTTTCTCTAAGAGGCTGGTGTTCATAAGCAAATTTTACTTGCACATGGTAAAATAAAATTAATTCAAAATTAAAAAATAAAATTAAAAAGTATTGATCAAGCGTTTTTATGTCTAGTATTTTCAAGGAATGCTATTTCATGTGTGTGAGAAATGGGGTATGCTAGAGACTGGTGAGGTATTCATTAAATTCATTTATTTGCCTCTGGGCTTTAGAGTAAATTCCTCTTGAAGTGAAGGGTGGCTGATGACTATGTTCATTGCTAATAGGCATGGATGGACGGCCTGTTGACCACTCCTAAGGCCTGACCTGTGAGAAAGCGTTTTGTTTTTCTTTTTCTAGCTCCTTCACCCAATCTATAAGGGAAGGAGAAAAGCATTTTACCTGAAAGCCACATTTTTAAGATAATAGGACTAGTGATCACCTGCATCCTCCAGTGAATTTTTAGAGGAGACTCTCTGGAACAACAACAATAACAATAGCAGTGTTATAGTTCCCTTAGTAGTGCATGAGAATTTTCCTTTTCCAGTCTCAGTTGAAAGCATGGTGTCATCATCATAACCTCTCCGTCTGGAAACACTGACCTTAGTTTTTATCTCCCCTGCACTGTGAAACTGTCTGAAGTTCTGTGTAGGGTTTTAGCCTTTTAGCTTCCACTCTCTGTATTGTCTCAGCTTCTCAACTGAAGAAATTTTAGAATTACAAATCTGAAGTAGAAATGCAGCTGGAAATACTCTCTTTTCTTCCTTCTTTAGTGTTCTTTTTCTCTCCTGGGATCTTAGCCCTGCAAGTCCTGGCAGCTTAGTAACTAAAATTGTAATGAGCCTTTCCCAGTACTGTGAGATTGATGAAAGGTTCACCCAACTTTTAATTTCTGACATGCCACTTTCTTTTTAGATTCTGCTTCGTTTGATGTAGACAGATTAAAAATAAGCAAGCAACCTCAAGGAAAATGCAAAAGAAAACATTAGGTTCACTTCAATGATTTTGTCTGTTCTGTGGGATTTTGGCCCCCAAATCCAGATGCCTAACTTGCTTTGTAATGGCACCAAAATTCTGTTTTTGTTGTTCTTTTTCTTTCACATTTCTATTATATTTTACCCAAGACTACTGTATGGTTGTTTTTGATAAGCAGGTTGAATGGAGGTAGAGTGATCTGTTTATCTGGAAGCAGAAGTCTCTGGGTTCTCTTTTAAGTACGTGTGGCCTTCTCTTTGTAGCGCATCGTAAGTTATCCCAGTGCCGATAGGACGCAGTGCGTTTGTTTGTGGTTTCATCTCCAGCCTCCCAGCAGGCCCTCCCAGGGACTTCATGATCATGCTCCTACTTGTGCTTTGTGTTGCTCTTCATCTTCGCCAGTATTTCCCTTGTGCAGTCTCCCTAGCTTTAACATCCTTTAAAATAACACACAATGGGTCATTTTCAGTTATCACAATCTGCAACTACAATTAGCAATTATTCTGCAGGCTAAGAAGAGATTCAATACTCCAAAGTCCTAACTTTCTCTCCATTTGAATAAGCGTTTGGTATTGTTTATTGCCAAATATCAAAATTGTCATATGGTATTAAACAAAGATGAATTACTCTTTAAATATACATTTTCCAATTGCAAACAGAATGCAGCAAATCATCAAGAAGATTATACACCATCACTGGGTAGGATTAATCCCAGGGATGCAGGGATGGTTCACATATACAAATCAATCACTATAATACACCATATCAACAGAGACAAGGATAAAAATCACATGATAATCTCTATAGATGCAGAGAAAGCATTTGACAAAGTCCAACACACACTCATGGTAAAAACCCTATAGAAAATTGGAATAGATGGTCTTTATGGCAATCTGATAAAAGCCACCTATGACAAACCAACAGCCACCATCATACTAAATAGTCAAAAACTGAAAGCTTTCACTCTAAAATCAGGAACCAGACAAGGATGACCACTATTTTAGTATAGTTCTGGAAACATTATCCAGAGCAATTAGACAAGAGCAAAAAATAAAAGGAATAGGATAGAAAAGGAAGAAGTTAAATTATTATTTGCAGATGACATGATATTCTATACAGAAGATCCTAAAAGCTCCACTAAAAGACTTCTAGACTTAATAACCAAATTCACTAGTGTAGCTGGATACAAAGTCAATACTCAAAAATCAATAGCATTCCTGTACACAGATAACAAAATCACTGAGAGAGAAATTAGGGAAACCACATCTTTCACAATAGTATTGAAAAAATGAAATACTTAAGAATAAATCTAACAAAGGAAGTAAAAAAAATCTCTACATTGAAAACTATAGTACTGTGTGAAAGGAGATTGAAGAGAATATCAGAAAATGGAATGGTATACCTTGCTTTTGGCTAGGAAGAACCCACTTAGTGAAAATGGCCATACTCTCAAAATTGTTATATAGATTTAATGCAATTCTGATCAAAATACCAATAACATAACTCACAGAATTAGAGAAAAGAATTTCTCTAGGTTTTGTGTTCAATAAATTATTAATTTTGTACGATATATTTTTATGTAAATTTATGCATGTATACTTTTTTGATCATATTGAAGGAATCAGGGACACAGTGTGATTATTTATGTCTTCTTTTTCTTGGTTAATATTAACTAATGTGAGGCCTGGCATGGTGGCGCATGTCTGTAATCCCAGCACTCAGGAGGCTGACACAGGAGGATTATTGCGAGTTCGAGGCCAGCCTGGGCTACAAAGTGAGCTCAAGTCCAGCCTGAGCTGCATAGAGAGACTCTGTCTCAAAAAGACAAAAATAAAAATAGTAACTAACGTGATAAATGATTATGTCAAAATTCACATGGGGAATAAAAGTAATAGAATTTGTAATTTCTAAATTGCTGAAGGGAACTTAATTTATATTTATAATTTTCTAGATACCTAGATGAAGTTCATTCTATTAAACTGTCCTTGACACTATAGCTTTCTCTGTCTATATTTTACCTTATTTATGGAATATTGACTGTATGTCAAGGATTGTACTAGGAACTGAAGTTTATATATTATTTTAATTATGCTTATTATTATTCAATTTCTCTTGATCTATAGATTTAATATTTTGCAGTCTTCAATATTTGAAATCTTTTGTATACTTCTGTTTTAAAGTGTATTATATCTATATAGGTTTTGCTAAAATTTAATGACATCAAACAACAATCTGTAGTTATTGTTTATAATTCTGTGTGTTGACTGGGCTCAGCTGAACAATTATTTCTTGTGACCTGAAATGCTGCTGCAGTCATACACAGAAAGCTGGACTGGATGTAACACCCAGGACGACCGGAAGCAGTCTGCAGTTGTATCGACTGTTGGCTGCCCTTCATCAGGTGCTGCTGATTCCCCTGGACTCCGGCATGCTTCTCACTCACGCTGGCTGGGTTTCTGGAGGGAACATCATGGAAGAGAGTTCCAAGGCAGCAGAAGCAAAAGTAGCCAATCTATCAAGGGCTGGGGATAACTCTTCTGCCGTCAGCATTGCCATGTTCTGTAAGTCAGTGAAATTCAGAAGACAATGTTCACCCTGATTCAAGGGGAAAGTGTACAGATGTCTTCTGTCAAAGGGCGGATGTTAAAGAATTTGTAGTTCTTGTTCCACTACATGCTTGTGTACACATACTTGCATATGTATTTGCAATTACTTAATAAATAAACCCATGATTATTTTAAAATTTCAAATGTACGAAGGCAGACACTTTTTCATTTCCTCTCCCTAAACGCCATTGTTAAGTTGAAGGAAATAACTATCAAAAGATAGGTGTTGTAACGTGTTTATCAAGTAGGCAATTCCATTTTACCTTTTTAAAAGCAATAGGTAAATTTTTTCTTTATCATTGACAAATCTTTGTTTTTATTTAAAAAATAATAATTATCTTTTATTTAAAAAATCCAGTGACTTAAACTGTTTCTTAGTATACCTGCAGTTTCAATTACTTGGTTATTGGTAAAAAGAGTTAACTCTTAATTTTGGTAAACTGCCCATCTGACAGTATTGGCTGTCTATCCTTATTTTTAGTATTTCAGTGCTATTTATAAACTTTATATTTTATTATTTTGCTGTATCACATAATTTCATTACATACTTGGATGATACCTCTGTCTTTCTCCAGTCCCTTAGCTCAATGAGTATGTCTCCAACCCCTGGGAAGTCAAAGCCAGTCTCAGGCTGGCAAAGATTTGTCACCAGCAAAATATTTACTAGGCAACTGGTTGCCACTGCCAGATTACACATACTGCCTGGCATGTTAGGATACCAAGCACTATCCCAAGTAGTGGGCTATTAGTATCATTCATTAGTGTCTATAAAACTAAGAATATGTTTGCATTTGTTTTCAGTAATTAAAAGAAATAATGAAAAATGGAGTAATTATATTCACCACTGTCTAAATTCAGTTTGGGTCTTGTGATCTGATCAAGTCACTTGGTGTAATCCCAATGCAGGTAAGAAGAACATAATATTTTAAGTGGAGGTTAGGTGGAAAAATAGCAAGAAAAAAGGAAAATATGTAATATTTTGTACTCTTTGAAATCTTTTGTATACTTCTAAGTGTTTTAAAGCATATTACATATTGTTCTTGCTAAAATTTAGTGATGTAAAGCAACAACTTATAGTCACCATTCATAATTCTGTGTGCTGACTGGGCATTGAGTGGATATTCTGTGTGTGGAGTGGATATTCATATCCACTGCTGGAGAAAAGGACCTGCTATTCCCCTGCTCAAGCACTTGGACCTGTGCGAAAGGTTAATGATGAGGTTGGCTCATTGTGCCTTTCTATATTATTGTTTGAAGCTTTGTAAGTGGTAGAGCAGAAGTTTTATAGTGTTGTAGTGAAAAAGAGTTACATTTTGGATTTAAAGCCAAGAGAGTTGTCAAACTTTGACCTGGTGGCCAATTGCAAAAAGTAACCTTTACCATAGGATGTCTCAAGTGTAAGGGTTTCATGAACATAGCCCAAGGCCTAGAACATTAAGCAACCTTTTTGGGGAAACCACAACACCCACCACACATTAATGTGTGGTCACTTTCGTGTGAAAGACGAATGGCTCCTTGTCAATCCTCTTTTTTTTTTTTTTTTTTAAAGGTAGTTTTCTACCTTATACTGAGACTCCTTGTGAAATTCAACTTCAAATAATTAATGAACAAATCTTAGTGTAAGCGTATTCCCTACAGTATTTGGACATGATTATAATAAAAAAGTTACGGGGTATTAGAAGTTCAATTTAACTAAGTGCCCTGTATTTTTATTTGTTAAATTTGGCAACCATACACCTGGTCAAATTTTGTCACATTTTCCCTGGGTTTGCACCTTGAAACTTGTTTACAATAGGCGCACAGCAGAGAATTGTTTACTGATATCGTAATATTGGATTGCTGAAGGGAACCCTATGAAATTTAGCAAGTTCATGTGACCTTCCATTGAAATCATTGACACTAATCATGATAGAACATGATGTCTGAAAGAACATCTTCAGCCTTCCTCTGGCTTAATGAATACACTTCAAAGACTGAGTCTATTTGCTCTCAGCTTAAGAGAAGTGGAATCAACTTTAAAATACCCTAATCAGCAGTTATTTGAAGCTTTGCTTCCATATGCCCGGATTCAAGCAGCCCATGATCATAACCAGCTGTGTGGAAAGGAAGAAAATGTCATCTGTGTTTTTCCCTAATTAAGCTGTGTTACCCTTGATTTTAAGAAGGCCTATAAAATCAGTACCTCAACTTTAGATAGTTTTCATATTTAAAAATGTCAGAAAACCGGAGTCAGGGGCTGGGGATTTAGCTCAGCTGCACAGCACCTGCCTGGCAAGCAGGAGATCATGAGTTCAATTCCCGGTACTGGGGAAAAAAAAAAAAAAGCACCGGAGTCATTGTATTGAGGGATTAATATTTGAGGACTGAAAGGGCAGATCAGACATTCTGAGACCACCTGGACCTAGGAATTGAGATCGAAGACAAAGTAGGTCACACTGAGAAGGTAAAAATATTAGAGACTTAAGAGGTAACTAGTTTACATCTGTCTAATGGAGTAAAGAAAGCAAAATCCCTTGACTTTTTTCTGTATCAAAGCCACGCCAAAAGCTGAATAGGTCTATCAAAAAAGGAAGAGGTTTTGATAGGTACAGACTATTCCTTTAATAAACAAAAATGTCTTGCTATAAAAACAAGCAGGAAAAAATAAAAAGCAAGCAGGAGGTGGCACAGTGGATTTTCATGAATTAAATAAATCATCATGCTCATTGTATTGGTAGTAATGAAAATCATTTTTCTATTTCTTATTTCCTTATATATCAAGGCCAATAGATCAGAAGACAACTGTTACTGAAAAGATAGCTTGTTATACCCAGAGACCCCATGCATGTCATGGAAGCCACACTAGGAAGCACCAATTAGCCATCTGCCAGGAGGCAGAAAAGGAGGCGGGGAATTGTAGGCTGGAGGCTTTATTTTTTCCACTGGAAAGAATGTACACAGAAGCATAAATAAGCTAAGCAGCTTTAGGATTGGCTAGCTTGAATAATTTCACCTTGCTCTGCAGTGTAGGGGATGTCACTACTTGCCTCGTACCTTGCCTGAGATGATCATGTTTGTAATGAAGGGTAAGATGGTTGAAGAATGTGACCGGGTGCACTGAATCAAAGTTTCCAGCAGCCTCATGAGGTGAGAAATTATTGGAATATGGAAATATGTGATTTACATTTTTATATGGCTAAAGAATGGGTCCTGGAGGGCTGATATTCTTAGTTTCTTCCAAGATCCCCCTGAACCAGCAATTTAGATTTCCTCTTCTCTGCCATGATCCTTATTCCATGCAGTTTGCTAAGACTATGGAACTTCAAAGACAGTTCCTTAAGGAACTAGGGAGGAGATGGGACGTCATCATCTGTCTTGTCTTGGTTCCCCAGACATAGAAGCTAAGGTGGGGGACACTTACTCAGTAGGTTTGCTAGGATGAGTTTTTCAGAAGAGAACAAAATAGGGAAAGACAATAATAATAATAATGTTAAGCCCAGCTTTATCCTGCTTCCCAAGAGGACCCAGTGGCTGAATTGTATCACAGAGTTGGTCCAGCCTTGAAGTACTAGGGAAGCAAAGGAGATTTAGGGTGGGTTTAAAATTTTTTCTTATTAGTTCAATTGATAGTAATAGGGACCTGGAGGAGTGATTTGCATTACAATGCATCTCTTTTTGACTCATTCGCAAACCATATCTTTGGCTAGACATAGGAACATTAGCCTGGTTATGGAGATCTAGGTTGACATTGTCATCTGCATAGTCTCTCATTAGTTATTTCCTTGCCCTTGTACACATCTTTTGTTAAGACTTTTCTGGTTCACTTTTAAGCCAACTTGTCTATGGTTATATCACCCTGCATATTTCTGATCTGGGCAGTTTTAAGCCAACTTATTTATTGATTATATTTATATTGATTTTATTTGATCCAATCTGAACTAGCTTTATGCTAATTCATCCAAGTACCTTAATTTTCCTGCTGATATATAAGCTTTTATACGTAGATTGGCTCTATATGACTTTAAGTAAGTGGTAAATCTTACCTACCCAATATAGCAAGCACCAGCTCTTGAAACCTATGTACTTTCATAATTTTCTTCTCCAATTCTCTCAATTGTTTTGTTTCTTAGTAGGGGATATTATTTTACTTGTGTCTCTAGTAATCTTTACATTTGTTTCCCTTATATGAAGAGAATTATGCTTACTAATAATTCTCAAAATGCACTACATAGATAGCCTTGCTAAAAGATTGAGATGAATTTTTCATCCTGAGACTCATAATTGGTAACAATTTCTTCCTTGTTAATGTATGTCCAATACAAAGGAAAATATTAAATCACAGAACACATTGAGGAAAAAAATCCCCAGAGTGATTGGCAAACACAAATATGTGAACTAGATTTAAAGATTTGTATGAAGAAATAGTCATTAGAATAGTTTTATTTCAGAAAATTGAACTAGTAAAAAGTGACTAAAATTTTATCTATGTTAAAAAGTATAAGTTTGACTAACCTTTTTGAAAGTACTATAAGGTAATGGCATGATAGAAAGTAGCAGTCGGGGCTGGGGATTTAGCTCAGCGGAACAGCACCTGCCTGACAAGAGCAAGGTCGTGAGTTCGATTCCTGGTACCAGAAAAAAAAAAAAAAAAGAAAGTAGCAGCCAAATTCTTATAATTTAGGCATAACAAACAAGCCTATATTTAACATACAGAAATCTAATAATTTGCATATATCAATACTTGTGTCAAAAGACTGTATAATCCATTTAAATTATGTTCCAATTACCATACTACTGTGATAAGAGAAATGTGTACCTAAGATATTCTGTATGAGTTGCTTTTGTTTTAAATCATAATTTATATGGATTTTCTCATTCATGAAATGGAATAAAAGCAACCTGATCACTTCCTATTTGATACAGGGAGATGGAATGAATATTCATTTATATGAAATGATTAGGAAGCTGTGTCAGTTACCATAACACTGAACAGAAGATTTCTTGGCTGGTGTGTTCCCCAGTTGATAACTCTACACAAAGACTTTTAAGATTAAACCACCAAGCCCAAAGTGGTTTGTTCAAACTCTGGTCTTTATGTACATAAAACAAAGACTTCACTTTAATGTATTTAAAAATAAAAAACCTAAGAGCTTAAACAAAAGGGTACCTAGGTCCTGCCCCTAGAATTCCTGTTTCTATTGACTGGTATAAGTCCTGAGCATTAGAAGATTTTAAGCCCCTTCAGGTATTTCCCACTTACAGTTAAGGATGCAAACCACTGGGAAAACGCACCTGAGATTGTGTTAAATATCCAGCTTCACAACGGGCAGGTGCTATGCTTGAGTTGTGCTCCAAATGGAAGGGTGTGCTTCATTAAACTCTACTGTGAAGACCACAGTGCTTGATTTCACCTCTAGAAAATGACATTTTAGGATCCTTAACATGCTCAGTAAATGATGAAATTTAGAAACAATATTAAGAGCACATAGTTGTGTGTAAGTTTTAAAATTGTGTTAATTAAATCACTATGCACAGCTGTGGCATTTGCTTTTCCATTTAGCATTGTTTCTAAATTTCATTCATGTTATTGGCTGCAGCTTAATGTGTTATTGTATATATATCAGTAGAGCTGTACATTTCATTCTAGTTTTGATATATATTTGGTTGAATTCAGTTTGAGTGTTTGCTATTACAAATGTTACTTTCATGAGCATTTTTATATATGTCTCCTAGCTTTAGCATGCATGTCTAAAAACTGCAATTCCTGGATCTTAAGGTTTTACGTGTATGCTTATAATAGACGGGGTGCCAAAATAATTTATAAGTAGCTGCAGTGTTTTCAATTTTTTACATATATATTTTTGAGACAGGGTCTCACTACGTAATTTGCGCCAGCCTTGAATCCTTAGGTAGCCCAGGCTGACCTCAAACTCACAATGATCCTCCTGCCTCAGTCTCCCAAGTGCTGGGATTACAGGTATGTGCCACCATACCAAGCCTGTTTTACTTTTATTAGCACATTTAAGAGTTTTGGTTTCTCTATCACTTTCCAAATATTTTATGTTGTGCAAACTTGAAATTTTGCTTAGTGGCTGAGTTTATGGTTTTAGCTAAAATTTCTTTGAAAGCTAATAATGCAATACATCTTTCCATTATTTACTAGTTTTGTTCTTTTCTGAAATGTCTACCTTTTCTCATTGTTCTGTTAAAGTTATGCCTCTTGATATTCAATTTGTAAGGTTTAAAAAATTGTATTTTCCACATAGCAGTGCCCTGAATCTTTATGTGAGGCAAATGCCTTCAGGTTTAGTTTGACCTGATAAATAGGGTTTTAATTTTTAATATAATGAAAATTATAAATTAGTTTAGCTTGTTTCAAATTTACCTAATAAACATTTTTTTGCCCCAATATCAGAAATACATTCTACTATATTATCTTTAGTAGCTTTATGGTTCTGGATTTTTACATTGTTATTAATTGTACTGAGATTAATTTTTGTGCACAGTATGAAGCAGAGATATAATTTTTATTTCTTAAGGTAGGTTTTATGGTTTATACCATGAATGTTTATTACAGGCCATATCCCTAGAGCTTGGCTACCAAACTATGACAGTAATAAGAAGTAGAGGAACCTTTAATAAGTTGGAACTGATGGAATGAAGTAAGGTCATTGGAGGCTTACGAAGGGGATATCGACATCCTGGATCCTCCCTCTCTTTCTTTGCTTCATGTTCACCATGAAAAGAGAATTTCCCCCACCACATGCATTTACCATGATGTTCTGCCTTAGCCAAAAAAAATGGAGTCAAGTGACCTAAACTGAGAACTCTGTAGCCATCAGTCAAAATAAACACTTATTTGAATGCTATTATGTTTCCATATATAGATGAGCTTTAAAAATCTAGAGTCTATTCTATTGCAATAGATTACTTGTTTATCTCTATGATAATAATACTTTGGATTGGATTAATTTCTGTGGCATGGGAAGTGTGGTTAACTATCATGGTTTTGATTTAAAATGTTCCCTGAAAGTCTCATGTGTTCAGAGATGGACTTTTAGCAGATGATTGGATCGTGGGGGCATTATATATATCAGTGGAATAAGCTATTGATGAATTCATGGTTGTAGGTGCCATTAAGAGGCGGGATCTTATCACGGAGGGCACATCTGAGGAGATACTGGAGCCCTAGACAGATCTTTCCTCTGTCCTCTTTCTCTGATGTCTGAATGCCGTGGGTTGAGCTCACCTGGCTCTTCTGCCATTTGATTTTTGGTTTGGAGCCAGATCAGTTCTCTAAAACTATGGGCCAAATCAACTTTTCTTCCTTTAAATTGTGGATCTTAGGTGTTCTGTCTTAGCAATGGAAAGAAAGAAATAAAAGACAAACTGCTTTTTCTTATTGTACTTTTCCACGAGTGCTGGGATTACAGGCATGGGATTACACGCATGAGATGATCAACTGAATTTTATCAACCTCTTAATTGGCAAATCAGATTATTATCTTTAAGTAATTTTGCATTCTAAACATACACCTAACTTGCTTGTGGTATATCTTGGTTTTCAGATGTAGAAAAAGATACTTTTTAATCATTTGCTAAGGATTTTTTGTTTTCATATTTATGAGTTGAATTTGCCTATATTGTTTCTTTCTCATATGTCCATATAAGGAACTGATAACAAGATTATTCTGATACTGTTGAAGATATTTCTTATTTTTCCCAATTTGAAAGGGTTATTATAAAATTATAATAATTTTTCTTTTGATTATTGGGTAATTTTTATTTGGGTAATGTTTAGATCTGTGAGATTTGATGGGAGAAAGATGTTTAGTTATTGACTTAATCGCACTTTTCAAATTCTGATTGCCTTCTTAAGTGCATTTAGAAGGAATTTATTTTTCTAGAAAATGTTACACTTTTGTAGGTTTCCAAGCTTCCTGGAATAAGTGCTTTTCAATATTGTAATATTTTTCTCTGATCTTTCTAGAACCTGGGTTTATGACCATTTTATTTTTAAATTTGTTTGTGCTCTTATGTCTTTGTCATTTTTATAGGTTGATAAATAATGCTAGCATTTAAAAATGTTTCTTTATTCATTTTACTTCTGGACTTTAGGTTTCTACACCACAAATTTTGCCTTCATTTTGTAATTTTTCTTTTATTATTCTTTTAATATATTTTGATTATCTTTTACTTCCTTTTTTTATGGAGTAGCTCACACATTTTAAGCTCTCATAAATTTCTGTATTCTAAAATTCACATTTAATGGACACTTTTAGATTTAAATATTGTGGGACTTTTTCTTCCTCAAACTGTCTGATGAATGGAATCTTTTGTGTATTTGTTCAGGTTTGAGTGTGTCCGGCAGAATTCCATTTTTTTGAAATTTATTTCTTCAACGCAGCAGTATTAGAGGTGGGGCCTGGTAGATGTGCGTAGTCCCTGAGCTGGAGCTCCACTGAATGGGTTAATATTCTTTTCATGATGATGGGTTAACTATCATGGAAGTTCATTTCTCCCTTCTTGTCCATGAGCTCGCTTGCCTTTCCATTTTCTCCTATGATTTATAGCAAAAAAAGGCCATCACCACCACAACATTCTTGGACTTCTCAGCCTCCCCAATCATGAACCAAAATAAACCTTTCTTTATAAATCGCCTAATCTCAAGTAATCTACTATAGCAACAAGAAATGGATAAAGACAGTATTATTTATGAGTCACACCTGAAATTTTTTAAAGCTATTTTCTCTCTGATACAACATTCGCTTAGATTCGCATTCTAAACCAAATAAGTCTAATTACTTTTAAATATTTTAAAAATTCATTTAAACCATGTGTATCCAGATAGTCATTAATTTATAAAAACACATATAAAGTTTCATAAATGTTTAATCTGTGCTTAAAATATTTGTTGGTGAAATACGTTCTTAATAGATCTGTAGTGACAAGCTAATAAATTTTGTTCTTTACATTTTCTTGACAGTCTAGCTTTGGCTGATGGATCTTCCATACAAGGTATGCTATATCCTAACTTTGCATATTTGAGAAGTATTTTTGCAGTTCTGTTAGTTTTTTTTTCACAATAAGCTCTGTAATTTGCTGTCTAGAAAAGTTTATATGCTTTCTTTTACTGGAAAAATTAATCATTTATCAATGTATGACTCCCTTTATTTTTAATATAATTTGCTTACAATCTAATTTTCTATATTCACAAAGCAATACAAATGTTCTTTTGGGTAGAGTTGGTCTGAGAATATGTTTTTAAATTATAACCCAATAATTTTTAGTGTAACTCTATTTTTCGTAGTAGCAGATATATTCAGATTTATTTTAAAATCTTTCTTCGGACTTTAAGTAAGGTCTCCTAAGAATGTGGGTGGATAATTCTTGGATTTGTCTCTTGTTCTCCATGTGCTCAGCAAGCACACAGATACAGGGCTCAGAGTTCACATACCACACTACCTGAAATAGCTGAGATGTATTAAAAAACATTAAACATTATCAAACGTGTATTTTCTCCTATCGCAGATTTGCTTAGTAAATTCTAAGAATTTAGCAAGCTGAAGATGTTAGTGGAAATGTGGATTAGAACTGTAAATTTGCGATACCGAGATCTTGGTCATGTTTTAAGGAAGGATTCACATATTGGCTATATATATTCATGATTTGACTAGAACTATTCCTTGTGCTGAAATTTTCTTAGTAGCTGTGGAAAGTGGAGTGCTGCTGGATGGCCCTTCTGGTGCTCTGTTCCCCATTCTTGGTGCGCGGCTGCTACTTGGCCCAGTTTTACAGCTGTTCTGCTGTGCTGCCATCTCTGCGCTTTCTTCTTCGTGTGCCAATAATCACAGCTGCTGCTGCTTGTTGTCTACTTTCCCAGATGTTTTTTATATTTAGGATGGCAACAGGATTAAAAAAAAAGCAGTGGCGATTTCAGAATGTTGATGAAGGAACAATAGGAGCTTAATTTGGAGGATTTCACACATGTTATTACCTGGTTTTAATGGCCCAGGGGGTGCTTTCTCCTGTCCCTCATTCCATGGAATCTCTTTGACTTGGGCTCTTTTCATTTACTCCCTGCATAGCTATTTCAAATTTTGTCGAAGAGTTACAGTTTTCCAATTCTACTGAGGTAAAGTGGTAGTACATTTTCTCCCACTTTTTTTTGAACTTTGAGGTATAATTTACTAAGATATTCAACTAAGTATGCAGGTTTACCATTTTTTCACATGTGCCTACCTATATAGTTATCATCCAGATCAAGATGCCTAATTTCACCTCTCCGGTAGGTTCCCTTGTGTCCCTTTCCTTAGTAGTCCTGCCCACACACTGTCACACATGACCGTTGTTCTGATTTTCATTATTGCCAATTAGTATTGCTACTCTTGAATTTCAAATAAAAGGAACATGTGTGTAAGTGTGTGTGTGTGTGTATGTGTATATATGTGTAAAATTTGTTGCCCATATAAAACTATAGCCCTTATACTTTGGTAAAATATAAAGGAGAAATGAAGAAATGAGAAAAAACAATACTAGATCTAGAGAGCATATTACAGTAAATATAATACTTACTGGAAGAATATGAAGTTAATTACTTTCTAGTAAAAGTAAACTTTAGCTTTAGCTTAGTGAATGGGCTTTTTAGGAAGTATCACTATGACTGCACAACAAATGTACATTTTTTGTTTTTGCTTTTTTATTTTAAAGAGTATTAAAAAATAAGAAAAATGATGCAGGATTTCAAAACAAGATAAGAAATTAACAATGGCTACTGTAGCGCATATTGTTATATTCAGAGTAGTTGAACAGATGACCAGATATAGGCATGCAGAACTGATCAAACGGTATAAGCACTAACTGTTCTTTTCAAAGAACAAATAGAAAGTAGTGGACGGATATCGAACACAAGCTGAATTGGTGACTGCCAATTAAACCTTATCTTGAATACCGTAAAATAGTGCAGTAAAAAAGAATATTTCAATTTCATTGAAGAGTTTCAGGAGTGTTGATATTAAATCTTCTCTGAATTTCTTGTAAAATTCTGCTGTGAATCCATCAGGTCCTGAGCTTTTCTTTGTTAGTAGGTTTTTAATCATGTTTTCAATCTCATTAATTGATATTGAGTTGTTCAGGATTTTTATATCATCTTGATTCAACTTTGGTAATTCATACATATCTAGGAATCTGACCATTTCTTCTGAGTTTTCTATCCTCTGGGGTAAAGATTTTCAAAGTAGGTATTAATGATCTGAATTTCTGTGGAATCTTGGTAATTTCATCCTTTTCATTCCTTATTGCATGAATTGGAGTTCTTTCCTTCCTTTTTTTGATGAGGTTGGCTAGGGGTTTATCAGATTTATTTATTCTTTGAAAGAACCAGCTCTTTGATTCATTTATTCTTTGGAGAGTTTTCTTCATCTCAATTGCATTAATTTCTGCCCTAATCTTTATAATCTCCTCCCTTCTTTGGGCTTTGGGCCTGACTTGTTCTTCTTTTTCTAAAAGTTTAAGATGCAGCATTAGGCTATTTATTTGTTCTCTTTCTGTTTTCCTTATGTGTGAGTTCACTGCTATAAATTTCCCTCTGAGTACTGCTTTCATTGCATCCCACAGATTCTGGTAAGTTGTATTTACATTTTCATTTGTTTGTAGGTATTTTTAAATTTCCTCTTGAATTTCTTCTGTGACCCATTGGTTGTTCAGAAGGTTGTTGTTTAATTTCCAAGTGTTTATGGAGTTTTTGGAGTTCCTTTTGTTGTTAATTTCAATTTCATTGCACTGCAGTTGGATAATATGCATGGGATAATTTCAATTATTTTGCATTTAGGTAGGTATGCTCTATGGGCTAGAATGTGGTCTATTTTAGAGAAAGTCCCATGTGGAGCTGAGAAAAATGTGTACTCTGATGTTGTGGGGTGGAACACTCTGTATACATCTACTAAGTCCATTTGTTCACAGCTTTGGTTCAGATCTTTATTTCCTTGCTGACTTTTTATCCAGTTGAACTATCTCTTTGTGTCAATGGGGTGTTGAGGTCCCCTGGTACAATAGTGTTATTAATTATATGGGTTTTCATGCCTGTTAAGATTTGTCTTATATAGTTTGGAGCTCTGATATTTCATGCATACATGTTTATGATTTTTACCTCATCCTCTTGCAGTTTTCCCCTGACCAGTATGTAGTGACCTTCTTTATCTCTTTTGATTTCTGTCAGTTTGAAGTTTACATTGTCTACAAACATAATAGCTACACCTGCTTTTTTCTGGGTTCCTGTTGCATGGAGGATTGTTTTCCATCCTTTCAACATCATTTGTCATTTGAGAAATACAAATTAAAACAACATTGATATTCTATCTCACTCCAGTAGGAATGACTAGTATTAAGAAATCAACCAATAACAAATGCTGGCTGTGGAGAAATAGGAACTCTTCTCCACTGCTGGTGGAAATGCAGACAGATGAAACCACTGTGGAAATCAGTTTGGAGATTCCTCAGCAAACTAGGTCTTGAGGTCCCATTCAACCCAGCTATTCCCTTCTGGGTATTTTCACAGAATATCTAAAAACATCATATCAGTGATGTATGTGCACCCATGTTCATAGCAGTGCAATTTGTATTTGCTAAATTGTGGAAGCAACCCAAATGTCCATCCACCAAGGACTGGATAAGAAAATTGTGGTACTTTTATACAATGGAATTTGACTGAGCTATAAAGAAAGATAAACTCGAGGCTTTTATAGGTAAATGGTCACAACTAGAGACCATACTCATAAGTGAAATAAATCAGACCCACATGTGCAAGCACCACATTGTGTCACTAGTGTAAAACCTGAAAGAGTGAACAAAAACTAGGAGGTATGATAGACATTGTGAAATGAAAGGAAAATGCTCAAGGATAAAGGGAAACTGGGATGAGGGAAAAGAGAAGGGAAAGAAGGAGAAATTTTGTATGTATGTATATACAGGACAGTTAAGATAGTTGAACTACTGTCCTTTATTTCTTTGCTGAAAGAAACAGTTAATGATTCCTTGATTGATCAATATTGTGTGTCTCTATTTGTCTTCCTGAGAAACCACTTTGAAGATATCAATATGTAATACAACCAGCATTGTTAATTTCCCACCACTTTGTTTGTAACTCTGTATTGTTTGTATTATTCTTTTGCTATTTTGTAAATGGTTGTCGGTTAATATTTTCCTTTATTATTTTTAAAATAAAAAAAGAAAATTTCAAGAATATTATCTCGTCGCTTGAGAGCAAAATTTTAAAGCAAGATATTAATGAGTTATGAATTTTAAAGTATTAAAGTAAATCAAATCCATATCTAACCCTAAAATTCTTTGGAAATGTAAAAGTTGGTGCTCTTTAACTTTTTTTATTAAACATCTAAACAGCTAACTTACCCAGTGAAAATTTATAAAAACTTAGAGAACAATATATAAAAATTCTATATCCTTTTTCAGGGGAATTTTAATTTCATGCCTGGGTAAATGCTTGTGTTCAGATAATTTAGCTACATTGGAAGAAATTTTTCCTATAAATAAATATATCAACATATAAATCGAAGATATACATATATGTGTAAAAAATTTATATGTAAAAATGTGAAATGTCATATATGTTTTCTATGTTATAATATCTGATTATATCATCTTTTAAGTAGATTTAAGGGTTAAATCAAATGGGCTTTTTTGTCCAGTCTTAACCCCTCTTCTATAGTGGGAAGATATCCTTTTCCATTATCTCTCCATTATATTCAATCCTTCACTTCACATAAAAATTCTTCTCCATCCTTTTTTCTGCTTCATGAATTAAAAACTATCTCTGTCTTTCTTCAATCATTTATCAGGATTCGATGTGAACAAATTTATGAATTAGTTTATATTAGGAGATTGCTATTATATAATATGCATGATTTTGAGGTTATTTCTGTTGTTTTTGAAGTTCTATGTTGAATATCTCTTAAAAGTTTTAATAATTTTTCATGATTTAAATGAGACAGAAACAGGAAAAAAGCTAATCTTACTCCTGTGTGTTAGGAAATGTTCTGTGGGCTTTTCAGACAGTAGTGCATACAATTTTCACAGCCTTCTGATGTAGGCAGGTTGATGAGTAGAAATGCAATACTGATGCACAGAAACAGTATGTAAATTTCCAAAGGTTAAAAATGTCTAAAGGAGGAGCCAAGGTTCAAACTTCAGGGCCTCTGGTCATGGTAATTGTCCAGCCCCTTATAGATAAAAGCTACATTGAAGAAACTTTTCCTATTGTACAGGTATTAGCATATATTTCTTCATGCAAAGAGCCTCATATGATCTATTTTAGGCTTTGTAGGCCAGAAAATCACTCTTTCAACTGTTCCACTTTGCCATTGAGCATGAAAGAAATAAGAGACAAGAATTTGTGAATGGCATAATGGTGTTCCAATAAAACTTTATTCATGACCATTGAAATTTGAATTTTATAGAACTTTTATGCATCCTTAAATGTTATTGTTATTTCTACTCAAACCATTTGAAAATATAAAAATAATTCCTTTTTCATGGAGCGTATAAACAGCTGGCAGTTAGCCCATTTTTTCTGCAAGTCCTACTGTGTCATCACTTATTACAGAATATTGGAGCATCAGTAAAAAAACTCAAACATGATTTATCACAAGGATAAATTTAGAAATAGTTGATGTGATCAATAATTGCTTGGAAGTAGCTACTGCAACTTTATTTTCAAATATGTGCTAATTCAACATTTGCTTTTCTCTATTCTTAAGACAGAACAGACAGTCTTAAACTACAAGTAAATGCTCATTTTTTTAACCTGAGACTATTTACATATTTTACAAGTTTAAATCATACATCTATGTAAAAATAGGAGACAAGACACATGAAAAATTGGATTTTAAGGTGATTTAAGACTTTATTGTTACCAGTGAGGAATTTCTTAAAATTGGAAGCAAGTACTCAGCACCATCATGCCCTGAGTGAAAGCACAATCAGATTTTAGAGATTTATTACTGAAGGTTTACAATAGAAAGGCATATTTTCATGCAAAAATTTTTTTTAAATGATATGCTATGCCAAGGAAGAAAAATGGTACTTCAGCACTACTAAAAATTTGAACATTGATTAATCAAAAGAAGATAATGAATGACTATTTTTAAATCTTCTTCCTCTTTCAAATGATACAAAAAAATATTTGAGGAAGAAATAAGTAAATGTGAACATGATATTTAGAAGCTATTGTTCATTTTATTTTTTTATTTTTATTTTTTTGGTTTTTTTTCCGGTACTGGGAATCAAACTCACAACCTTGTGCTTGCCAGGCAGGCACTGTGCCACTGAGCTAAATCCCCAGCCCCTGTTCATTTTAATTTTAACTTTGTCTCAATTACCAGTAAAAGACAAAATAATAGTTTCCTATTTAACTGCAGATTGGCTCACTAAAAGTATATGAACATTGCTTTTAATATGTCCAGAAATTATATTTTCCTCATTTTAAAAATTTTAGAATTCTATTATGAGGACATTTTATAAGTTTGCATTGTAGCACTTGAATCATTTACAACTGCTATATAAAAGTCACTGCAGTGAGAGTTGTACCAGCCTTTGTCCACTAAATGGTTAATTGGTGCTTCTTGTGAGATTATAAATACAGAGTGAAAGTTCTCTGTTGGCTATGTGGAAATGCTTATAAAATCAGATTTACACACAGAATCAAGTGAGATAAATTTAATTTATGAAATGAAATTCTAAAGAGTTGTAGTCTATGGTTTTACCATTTAGGCTTGAATACATTAACTTGATTGGCTTCAGAACTACCCAGGGGACTGGTGAGCAAGGTTTGGATGCGGTGTCTGGGTGGTCATGGAAGTTTGACTTGCATTATTTTATTTGGTCCATCACCCCTTCCTCTCAGGCACTGTTCACCTGCTCAGCTTCCCAGCCACAACGAACTAATCATTTTTGCTTTTGATGCCCTTCTGCCATAATGGTTTTTGATGGACCCGGCTGACTATGGACTGAATCCCCTGAAACCATGAACCAAATCAACACTTTCCTCTTTAAGTGTTGGGTGCCAGGTATTGTGTTCCAGTGACAGAAGAACTAATAGAATGGTCAAAATGAAAAAAGAAAACACATAAGAAGGTAGTAACTTGTTACTATTTGACTTTCTGGACATCCTGTAAAAACTGTGGAGGAATGTTATTGATATCCATCTCTCTAGTCCATGTTTGTAGCCCAGGAAAAGTATGATGGTAATAAATCACAATGGAAGATAGAATATGACTGTCATCTAATTTTACAGCCAAGGATAAGCGAAGATGAACCATCAAACAAAATACTTTTTGGGCTATGAGCCTCAATGAGAATGAGCACCTTCTGTCTTAGTGACTGTCTGTGCTAAGTGGGGAGTGCCAAAAGTTGACTTCTCAGCAAGTCCTTGCTTAAGTTATGATTCCAGATCAATACCCATCTCCCTTACTTTACTACTGCTGAGCAAATAGTCAGACCAGACAAAATTACTTTATTTAAAGATGAATTGGAAACAAGAATTCTAGCATCAAGCACATGCATGGGTAGTAATGGGAAGGGAAAGGTGATAAATATAATACTCAAAATTCAGAAGGGTGACACACACAGAAAAAAGAATTTTGCCCAGGTGACCTAAAATTCTGTGGCAAATGTATCTCCGTATTTTTACATAAACCAAAGAAAAAAGTCTTCTAATGGAAGACTAAATTTAAAGAAAAAATACAGGAGATTACAATAGCAATTATAAAAGAAAGATATACTAGGAGATAAATCTAAACAAGTAAAGCTCAGAAAAATCTAGGATAAAAATAACAAAGTACTGCAGGTGAAAACTGTATTGCAGCCATGAAGAAATAGAATTAACACTACTCAAAACAGAGACAAAAATAAGGACAAACATAAAGAATACATGCAACACAAAACTGCCAAAATATATTGGTAAATGTGATTAATAAGATGACACACATGAAGAGATTAAGCAAATCAAACATGAATATGATTGAATTTCTAAAAACACACACAAAAGAACTAAAAGGAAGACGATACTTATTGAAATGAGAATTCAGTCTTGAGGGCAAGATCCAAAATATGTCCCAAGAAAAGTTGATAAAAAATAAGGAACAGCAACATATGAGTTTGTAACACTGAATTTGAAGGATCCAGAAAATATCCTATGGTCTTTAGGCAGAACAATCAAGTTACATATAAGATAAAAGCACAAAATAACTGGCTTCAGGATTCTCTTTAGCAAATTAAATGTCAGCCTACAAGTGAGCAATACTCAAAGACTTTTTTAGGAATGACGTGTTTCCTAACAGCAGGTTTGGTTGACACGGCATTGCTGCAGAATATAATGAAAAATGGCAAAGTTTAAGTTCATTTGAAACATAATTCTGTTGTTGTTATTGGTATTTTCACAATGATTATGTATGATTTCATAATAAAATTTTAGAGGGAAATGTATATACATATACACACTTGAGAAAATGACAACAAATACATTATTCTTCTCATGTCAATTGTCTCTCATTTTAAATGTCTGCTTATAGGCATGACAATGGCAAAATGACTGAGAGTTTTCACCTTTAAGAATTTAAGAATTTCCATCTTTTAAGAATTCTACTTCCATTCTTATCGACTAAGGACTCTGAAAATTTAGCTGATCTCTATAGCTTATTGGTACAGGGTCTCACCAGCTCTTCTTGTTTTACTCTGTTCATCATTTCCCAAGGTCCAAAGTTGCATTTTTAAGTTTGCTGAAAAATTAAGGTAGTTATATTACCCATAAAATAAAATTCACAAATATTAACTCATAGAAAATTACTTTGATTAAATCAAATGATGTAAAAAGAAGTCACTCAGCTTGGTGTCTGAGATACAGCAAATGCTCAATAATTACTTACCTGTCTACTTCCAAAGAATTGCCCAACACAACACATTCATCTAAAACAACTACACAGTATACAAAGCACAGGGCCAACTGAAAGACACAGTATTTCCATGTGGGATGATTCAAACCAAAACTCAATCCTGGGAACACAAAATTGTCTTCCTTTTTTATTTTAAAGAGAAAAGAGTTAAACAAACAATGAAACAGAGTTTCAAAACAGGTTAGTAGGACATTTACAATAGTTGATACATTGCATATTGTTGTCTTTGTAGCAGTTTATCAGAGTACAATACCTAGGCATGATAGTTTGTCTAAAAAAATATTAGCACAAGGCATTCTTTTCAAAGAACTAAGAGAAGCTAGGTAAAACTATCTTAACTATCTTGTGTATACACATATTTTTTCTCTTTCTTCCTTATTCACTTTCATGTTTAGTAAATTTAGTTTTAATATATGTATCTCAAAAAGAGTGTTGTTTTTTTCTGTTCTTTTTTCCCTTTTCCCTCTCTTCTTGTGCATCTGATTTTATGTCAAGATTGACACAATTCCCAGTTGTAGAGCAGCCAGTTGTGTGGCTCAGCTTAGCTGTAGGACTAGCAGAATAGTTTGTAAGAGACAATTCCTCTTTACCTGCTATGACAATCAGCTGGCCAGTATGGGTCACCATGGCTTTTAACATTCTTTACACTGAACCTGGTTTTACTTTAGGATCACCTTGCCTTGCATTAGACTGTGGTGCTGCTGAAATTAATAACATGAGTCTTTCCTTCCTCAATTACCCAAGTATCTTTTCTGTTAAAGTTCCATAGCATGATTGTCATTTACTAGGCCTTTTGAAAGCAAAACTTACTGCTCAAGTAATATGTTAAGTATTAGGGACATAAAGATAATGTAATTATACTCACTACCTTCAACACCTTCACTTAGTAGAACAATCCTTAGTAGTTTTCTGACTATTTCCAATATTGTTTATATCCAAAAAGATCAGAAATATTGTTCACATCCTGAAGAAAAGAGAGATCCAGAATCAGAAACCTCAGACCCAGTCACCTTGATGTACTAGAAATCTTTCAGTGTAGAAGATTAAGGGATATTCCAAGCAAAGAGCCTTAACAAAATAATAATCAAAATAATAGCCAACATGTATTGCAAATACATAGGGAAGGTTTTTTTTAATATATTAAATTATTTGTTCCACATAGCAGCTATAGAAATATGGCATCATTATTATGTCCATTTTATTGATGAATAAATAGAAGCAACAAAAAATTAATGAGTTCTTATGGCTTGTAAATTAGAGCTCTCCAGTCTGGAAAAATTATACCATATATATATATATATATATATATATATATATATATATATAATGTGTGTGTGTGTGTGTGTACACACACATATATATATATACACATATACACATACATATGTGAACAAAGCATTACATACAGAGTTATACATAGATTGCTAGGGGCTAGAATATTATTCTTCTAGAATACTACATCACTATTGTGAAATTCAAATGTATGTTAAAGTCATTCCAATAAACATAGATGAGTTTTAATTTTGGTGAATCTTTATACAGTATAAACATTTCCCTGACACATAACTGAAAGGCAAGTAACATGTAAAGGCTAATAGCTGAAAGGCCAATAGTATGTACCAGGGAGCACACATGTAGTAGACATCTACTAGGTTTATACTTGTTCTATCCAAATTAAATAGAGATTCAATGGCCTACTTACCTTCTTCCCTATAATGAGACTTTCTCCAATCAAATAGCAGACTTCATCCAAGTATATGTATTTCCTAAACTGCCTGATGGTATTGTGAATTTAGGTTTGAATTGCTAATCTTGTGAGCATGCATTTTTTTAATGTGACCAGTGCTGCATTTTCAAATATATGTATCTCACTTAGTGAACTGAGAAACAAAGTTTTTCAACAACCCAAGCTTTAGCACTACAAGGGGAAAATGTCAGATTATAGTTGGTATTTTTAGTGCAAGAACCATTTCAAAATACCAACACATAGAGGTATAAAGAGATTTCTATAGTATGTGAAGTAGCTTTTTATATTTTTCTTCACATATTCTTATACTAAGCACTTATTACTCATTTAAATTGCTGCAAGATAGGGCAATAGTGCTTGAAGATATTATAGTCATCTGGGATCAACGTCAATCTTTACAGATCACTTCTTATGGAATTTTTCAGGCTTAACCAAAATAATCCAAAATCAGTGGCCTGATGCATTCTCTATATTAGCCCTGTTGATGTTGCACATTGATTTGAAACCTAACTGAGAATCCAGTTTTTAAAACTTTGGACAAATCAAAAATATCTAAATTTTATTTTCATATCTCTAGAAAACGTGTGGTGGTAGATTGTGCTTCCCCCTCTCTCTCAGGAAGCCATTTCTTCAGCTCATCTTTCCCCCAATCTCTATTAATGAGGTTCTTATGCTTGGCTGATTTTGAAGTAGGTAAAAATCTTGTTGAATATAAAGAAGCTCATGTCTCTTGAACTTTCACTGTAAAGTGGAAGTGTGGCATTTCAAATGTGAGAAGCACCTATGAATAATAACTTCTAAAACTGTGCAAAATAAGACCCTTTAAATATAAAAATGACTTGAGCAAATTAAGCCTCACCATCACCTATATATTGACTGCTGAATAATAATGAATATAAAAATAATTGCCGGTGAGCATATTTATAAGAGTCATTCAGGATACACAGAAGACCGTATGACAGCAGATGATTCTGATAGACATATATCTTGTGATCCAGGTTTATGAAATAGTTTTTGGGACACTGTGGTATTTAAGATAAAGTTTTAAAAGCCTACAATATAAGGAAGATGGTAACAAAACCAAGAGACACAATGGAACACAATGTCAACTCTCTGTAAAAAAAAGTGTGATGAATCAGATCATTGTACCACACAGTATTAGATCGCAAGTTATGGAAATACAGACTATAACCTCATCCCTGTCAGCAGAGATTACATACGACATTCCGTTCTTGACCTTTAAAATTTTACAACTGACCTGATTTGTAAAATTTTACTAGTGACCTCATTCACAAGTTATTATTTAGAAAGTAAGTTGACTTCTATATTTAGCCTGCCTCTGAAGTTCAGTAATGTCACCGAAGTTAGTCCAGAGAGAACTTAACACTTCCTGATATGATACACTTCATGTGGACAGGTATACAGGTGTTTTACAGCTTGCAGTGAAATGGTTCACCTTCTAAATCTCATTGACTGCAGCCCGAGCAAATAGTAAACTTTTAAGAAACCTCAGGAAATCCGCTCAGCACTCAATTTTAGCTAGAAGATTTGACAAGCTTGGGCACTCTTAAGTTTTAGACAGTTTTGTATAACTTGCATTTAACATATGTTTTTATGAGCACAACCTCTAATATTTTACGATATTGACATCACAACAGAGTATGTATATCAATCATTATGATCTCACAGAATATAAAATGAAAGCCAGTGAAGGTTTGTTGTTGTTCCTTAATATTTATGGAATATTTTCATCTTATAGGTAAGGTATGTGAAAGTGATTTTAACGTGCGTCTTTTTCAAGATATCTAATAAATATACACCTAAATATTTAATATCATGTCTGTTTCATATGGCTTAATATTCATTTAATAAGACAACTGGCCTTTTATGAACATTCTCCATTTTAATAAAAGAAAATTCCTGAAGCATCTGTTGTAGACTTTGGATCCAAAATATTGTCCTTTCCAAAGAGCAGTGAAGAGCCATCTGTCTCAGTTTTATAACATTAGAACCATGGGCCTGCAGCATGAGACATAAGCTTTTCTTAGTATTAGACAGTGTGATTTATTTTATAGATAACTTTCATAATTTAAGAATATCTCTCCCTACATCAGAGGGTAAAATTTGAAAAAAAATCCTAATACCTTTAAGCTATTACTATATCTGACATATTTTCCTGGCTATAATAATGGGAAAGTTATGAAGAAGGTGACTCAGAGAAAACAAAGCCTGCTTTATATGATAAAGCTAACAAAACCTCATAATTCTTACACTGTAAAACATTATTGTAATTATCTAATGCACTGAACTTTATTATGTCTCACTTGAAGAGCCACAAATATAACTGATAGAATTTATTTATTTACATTGGAGAAGTAGCACTTAATACATAGGAAAGAGTTCTTATTTGTACAATGTATCTGTAACTTTAGCTATACATCAAACCAATGGCTCCCATAAAAATCTAGGAGGACTCACAGTGTGGGGTGGGGCTGACTACCTGGATTTCTGGGCTTCTCTTTACTGGAGTAGGGAATCAGTTCTATAAAAGCAACTAACTATCAAAATTAGACTTGATGAACAGCTGAACATCACGAATCCAGGTTACCACATGGTATAGAAAACCCCCAGATCAGTTACATAGGTATGAGTTAAGGCTTAATCCAGAAGATGGAGCATAACCATTAAGACCCTCTAGGGAAGAGTGAAAACACTGAAGTAATTTAGACAGGAGATTTCCCATTCACAGCAAATTACAGGGACATGGAGGAAATGTCCTGCCTTCCAAGGAAAAAGTAGTACAGGGCATTCTTTCCAATTAGTGTAAGTCTGGCTATCCTTTTGCAAATATATTTAAACTCTGGAAGTTTTTCTTTACATATATGTTGCCATATTATCTAGTTGTTGTTTTCAATTTGATTTGTAGAGTCCTTCATATAGTATTTCTATGTCCACTTATAGTTGTAGTAACAGTGTCCCTGTGTATAGGTTGCCTATCTTGTTGTAAAGTGCTGATTTGCTTGTTTGGAAGATATTTTTGATTTTATCAGTCAAGGTATTAAATGTTTCCTTAATGTTTATGCCTTCTTGGTTCTTGCCTAATGTGTCCTTTCCTGCCCTACATTTGGAAAGAATTTCTACGTTTCTACTGCTTTGCTATTGTATTTATTTACACCGAATTTTTCTGCATGTTTTGTATTTATGTCCATGAAAGTGATATGGATCCAATTTTATTTAAAATATTAATGTTCAATTTCCCTGTACAATACAGTGAATGCGCCAACATTTTCCTACAGATTTTTGTAACTATATCTATTACAAATCAACATCTCAGTCCCTGTCGGGTCTGTTTCCCACTCTTGACTCTTCATTGCTTGTCTCTGCTTTATCCTAATATGGCAACCGTATGTGACCATGTTCCTTTCCTTCCTCTTCATATTCTCTCGAGAGAGTCCCATAGTAGTGAATTCATGTGAATTACTTCATTTTAAATGGCGTTGTAAATGCTTTTTAACTGCTGGTCCAATAAGGTGCTCTATTTATATTGTTTCTCTATGTCCTAAATCTTTCTCTGGCTTCTTCCCTTGTGGTTTCTTTTCTTTTTTTACTTTGTGTTTGTTAAATCACTAATGTGTGTGCTCTCCTACCAGACTACCCATGCCTGGGGTCTTTTGTGATTATTTCATTTTTTCAACTTATAGCATTTATTTAATGCTTATTGGTTTACTCTATTAATTTCTTCCTGTCTCTTTTTTATGATTTCTATCTTTTCTAGAAAATTACCTATTACACACAAATTTTAAATCAATAGGCCTTGTTTTGTCTGGAGATTTTCTTTAGGTTTATTTAAATGTCTAGTTTGTATATATTACCACCATATTTTTTTTAAAAAAAAACCTGTCATTTAATTCTTTTTCTTCATCAGATTTGCAATTGGTTAACTATTTTTTATAAGCCACGAGTTTTGGTTAGGTAGATGCCTACTGTTTCTTTGTGTTTTATTATTTTATATTCTAGTTTTCATAACTTTCATTAACTTTTTAGCTTTATACTTTTCTTCTGACATTTTTTACATGTACCCACATATCATTTATTTTTATATATACTTTTGGCTATAAATTACTCTTTTTTTCTCCTGCATAGTCTACAACTATTTTTTGTTTTAACATGAAATTATTTGTTTGTTATTCTACTTTGATTAAACAAAGCAAAAGAGCAGATAAACTAAATTTCAAAGTCGAAGGTTAGGGCTGCTGAAGAGATGAGGGCATCAAGAGATAATGTATGTTAGGAATATTTTCCTGTCTTAAGTAAAGTAAGAATGAAGTGAGGTTCACATAACTGTATGGGTATTTTTCCTGTAAGGAAATGTCTGAAATTAAGCCTTCCAAGAGCTTTCTGCATACTCAGCCACATCCTCAAGGACAAGGCTCTGCCTTTTTTCTCTGCCATCCTTAGTACATTTATTATTGTTGTGGTTTCAATGAGGTTGACAAAACCCTAAGCATCACTTTTACATGGGATTATCGTAAGCATAATGCATTTATGGTTTTTGTAGAAAAACATTTTTTTTTCCTCTGTGTAGTTTGTTCATATGAATGAATGAAAAAGGGTATTTCCAGATTATGTAATATCTTATTGACCAACTAAAGTCAAATGCCCACTCTTCAATTCTTGATAAAAGGGAATTCTATTCCCATGTTTTCCATACAGATATTGATTCTTCCTCAAAGGCTGACCAAAGAATAAAAAAAAATAGTTGTTGCCTGAATAATAATGGTGATAATAACAATTGTAACCAATACATTTCCTCTAGGAGGCATTATAGTAGATATTTTATACTTATTTTAAATTTTTAATTATTTTATTTTATACATAAGAACTCATATGATCTTCAGCCCCATTCTCCAAAGTCACTACTACTATTGCCCCAAGTTTTCAGATGAGGATAATATCAGAATTTATAAACTAAACAAGAAAAGGGGAAATAGCGGTTGTGCAGAGACCCAGCACTCTCTGCCATGATATACTGCGTAGTAGATAGAATAGGAAACAAATGTACAAGTACAGAATTTATAGTTACCAAATAAATTTACTTAAAGACTTTTAAAAGAGGAATTGCAAATAATGGCGTAACTGTACTCGAAGAATAATAGTGGGAAGGGAAGCTAAGAGAGATTGTAGTTGAATAACATCTTTATTTTTGGAGTAAAAATATAATGGTTTCAATAAAGACCCATCTGTAAGAGAATATGTTTTCAGATAAATTAGTTTGCAAGAAAAAAGATCTAAGTTCAAAATGCTTTTCTTTCTTGCAAAGAGCGGGGAACAAGTCTGACACAAATAAGAAAGAGGCAGTTGCTTTTCTATATCAGCTTAAAAGAAACACATGCATATATTACTTCTGCGTACACTACTTACTCATCAAAAGTTCATCCACAGTTCTACAAGGATTTCCACTAAGGTAGAAGATTAACCGTCATCACAATAGATCTTTTATTCTCTATTCAAGTATATTGAGAAAGAAATACATCCATCTTGAAAGCCATTCCTTCCATTCTAGTTTCTTTGAAGCATTGAGCAGTATCTCAGAAATTGACATGCCACATCTTCAGTTTACATTATGATTCCATGAGAACTCCACTAGCATTTGACTTTGAAACAGACTCTATTGAATTTTTCTAATACTGATTGTCAAGGTAACTGCAAAGTTGGTAATAAACACTGTTACCTTGATAGCTCTCTCTCTTTCTGTCTCTCTCACTCTCTCTCTCTCTCCATACACACCCACACACACGCACACACATATTTTTCTAAGTGATATAATTCTTTGGCTCAGTAGTCCACTCAAATTTCTGTAGTTTTTTTTGAGCATGCCTTGATTAAGCTCCCAGTAGCACTCATGCTTCTACATTTAGTGCTTCTTCTAATGCCATCTACAGACTCACAGCAGCCCGTGGATTTCATTCACATCAGAGTATTTTTAAAGAAATATACTTGCAAAACAAGACAGTGGGGCTTTGAGAATGTGTTTAAATTGGCATCAAGGGCTGACTCCTAAGGACTGGGAGGCTTGATGTGTTGCACTTCCAAAAAAGGCTTCCAGTAACTGGGACCTGACAACTTCCAGCACATTTTGAGGGGACAGGACTGGTCCAACCACAGTCAAACACTGCTCTGGTTGTTGTAGAAGTGAAGTCCTACATCTGAAAACCACCTCGAAGTCCTCAAAAAGAGTCCCAGAAAGCTTTAATATAGAGCTAGCATTTTTTTCCTGAAACCTAGAGGTCATCAATGGCCACAGAGAATAGCCAAAGACAGCAACAATCAATGGAAGCATTGTCAATGGACAACTGAACTGAGAAAGTTGCCATTTCTCTCTGATCTTCCTCACGTTTCACTATATCATTTTATAAGAGGAAAGAGTTATTGTAGGGCCAGTCCAGGCATCAAACCCTTCTGCTTGAGGGTGCTGTGGTGAAAAGAAGAGCAAAGGACACATTAGCTTGCACAACCTGGATGATGGTTTCCAGAGGGGGAGCAGTAGGGATGGGAAAGGTGAATGTCAAGTTAAACTGCTTTGACTCTGAATAACTAAAATAATCACCATACCACGAAGTGTATCATAAACTGGGCTATACTCAAATACAGACACTAACATTGAATTAAATATTATTTATTGTTCCTCTAGACATTTAATTTGATACAGATAAGTTCAATAGTTCAAGTTGTTTCCTGAAATTGAGATGTCAAAAGAAATACTGTGTTTTAAGCTGTCTTGACCATGAGCTAAGCATACTCCTAGGATATAGCCATAGGGACATAGCTGATACTACTTTTCCTTAAACTTTTGACACTAAAGGCTAGGGTTATTTTTTGTGAAGATACACATAAACACACATGAAAGAAACCCAAAGTTCAGAAGAAAGGAATAAATAAGTTTTGAGGAAGAGACAAAAATGTAATGAGCTAAGGAAAGCAAAATAGGAAGGTAAACAGGATAAACTGATAGATATATAAATCATAAGTGAAGGAATCTGAATTTACAGAGACTCTGTGTACTCATTGACTTGAGTTTGCCTTTGCAGAAACCTAATTAACAGAGCTGGGGATACTAGGGATATAGCTCAGTGGCTTAGTGGCCCAGTGCCTGACCGGCAATCACAAGGTCCTGAGTTCAGTTCTAGGTATCAAAACAAGGAATTCTAACTAAGAAAATGGTCAAGTTTGATATACATAGCACTGACTCCCTAAAATTACAAAAGTTGCTTTATGTCTTTATGTCTTTTGTGACTATGAATCACTAACCTCCTTTTGAAGTCTGATTAAACTTCACTTACCATACCACAAAATTGCAGAGTAATTGCATGAAAAGCATTTTGTGCTTAATCATAGAAACACATTTTATATACAATAATTGTAATTTAGTAATTGTAGTGTATGGTTCTATTTGTTCAAAAGTCAGAAGTAGTGTTAAAATATTCAGCCCAGCTATGCATATGGTAAAAATCTAAAGAGCCTAAAAACTTTTTTATTGAAAGAAAAATTGAAAAAGAATATAGTGATCCATTATTTGTTAGACATGCATTATATAAACAGCTGTTTTTCGCAGAACATTTCATTTCTACCAATGCTATCTTTTCAATTTAGCTCATCTGTGGATTTCAGCAGTGCCTGAAAACTTGCTTTATTTCATCAGTATTTCACAGATTTCTCATTAAACTTAACAATATTCATGATGTGTTTCTGAAAATAAAACTTTACAAGATTCAAATTTTATAGTCATTAAGGTATTTTTTTTTCTCCCAGAGGGAAAAATAATCAATTGTTTAACTTAACAGAAGCTATAATGGCAAAGTTGATCTGTCCTGCTGTTGAAATTATTAAACAAGAAAAAGGAGAATTAACAGCCCCAAATTCAACTGCGCTTTGGTGTTTCTCTGCATAGAAGCATTTACTACCTTATTGATAAATAACGTGCTCCACATGTGAATGTTATATTATCCATTTCCATGCCTCACTTGATTCAAGTGCTCAACTCCCTAATTAGGCACCTGTTAAACAATGAAACTTTGTTTTCTGCTCATAATATTGGTCTCTACTGATGTAGCTTGAATAATAACAATTCCTTTCCCATGGGAGATTAAGTTGAATGCTAACGTCTCAAGAAGGAGAATTCAACATTTACATTATATTAATTGCTAGAGTGTGAATATGGCATTTTTTATTAGATAAAGTCCCAAATTTTAATATGCAATAATGGAAACCAAAACTAAGTACTTTTCAGCACAGGAAATACTGTATTAATGGTATCAATATGGTATCATACCTGTGGTTTTCTTAACTGTTGATTTTATGTGGTCTTATTTTCAGAGAGACCATTTATCATTCCTCTTCACTTTGTTCATAAATACGTATATATATTGATACATTCTGAGAAGTGAGACCGAATTTTCTCCTTTATAAAATTTGCAATATTAAAAAAATATCTATTGAGCTTGGTCATTAATTTTATTAAAAAGTTATTGAAAGGAAATAGCCAAATGAAAAGTGAAGAGTAATGAACCACTTTGAGCTCTCATGAGTCCTGATGATCAATAGCACAATGCCCCACACCAGAAATAACAAAAGCCTTTATTCATTTGCTGTAAAAGTGAGGTAAGGGATAAAAACAGTGACCAGTTCTCTGATGATCCATTTCTACAAGAAGCAGCAGCAGATGAAGCTCCAGTGGCCTGCAGTGTGGGCAGAGGGAATCATCTAGCCACCCAGGAGCCTCAAACAAAACTGAGGAGGGTAGGAAAAGAGAAAGGGGAAGACAAAGAGCGGAGAGTACTGAGAGTCTAGAAAGGTGTCATTGTCAGGGCCCTGTAGTAAGAAGGTCTGGGCACAGGCAGCAACATAGATCCTCAGCTGAACCTCCCTGTTAGAAGCCTCCCAGTGGAGATGCCTGGCCTAAGGCTTCCCATGAGCATGCCTGCTCGGCCTGAGGGACTTTGAATTTCGGACAGCAACTCCCTCCAGAAAACAGTAGTGCACTGGCCGTGTACCAGTGTGGTATGGGGATGGCAGCTCTCCTGAAGGCCCTGTCAAGCAAAGCTCGTGTAATTGCCTTTGGTCAAGCCTGAAAGATCACAATGGAGTTGGCATTTGGACCTGGGACTGGACTCCTTAAACTAATAGTGTCAGATTTAACAAATGCTTTCCCCAGCTGTGAAGACCTACAGCGCTCACGATCGGCATGGCAGAAGCTGATATTGCCATTTTTCATGACACGCATTAAAGGTCAGTTCAAACTTTCTATTTTACAAAAAAAGAAGGTCCATTTTATATAATGTTGATTTTGAGACCAGCAGATTAAAATGATATATGACTATTATTTTAGTGTTCATGGAATTCCTGACCTTGGATGCTAGAGCATGTGACATTGACTATGTGGATGAAATACTATCTCAGCCAATGATTGACTGGTTTCTTGAGCTGGAGTTTATTGCAGCAGTGGGTATAGCTTCACTGAAAGAAAAACAGAATCTTTTTTCTTAAGATGAAGCATGGTAAAGGGAAAAAGTATTGCCTACAATGATGTGGTTATAAACTAGCAATACCGAGGAGCACAGGATTACTGCTGAACTGGTCTTTGGCATTGTTATTTGTTAAACTGTACATACATTGGACTGAAGTAATTTTCCCATTATAGAAAAGTTTCTGACAATATTGAAAAGGAGTACTAAGGAGAAAAAAGTGTCACTCATCTTCAGAGAAGTTTTGAAACAACAATGGATAGAGAATCTGTAACAGCTCCAAGTGCAAACAAATAGTTCCTTACCCCCAAATCAAAGCATTTTATCAGTTACAGTTCCCATTCACATCTAGCTTGTTTTTTGTCTTTTATACAAAAAGAAATATGACATATACAGCAAGGAAAACAAAATATGAATAGCAAAGTTAAAATTTGTATGTATTATAAAACTCAGCTCCTACAAATACAGATAAGCTCTAATCCTTGAAAAATGTTCATTAATTTTTTATGAAGTAATATTTTTGTTCTTAATTTACAGGTCAATTTTACATTGAATTTTCTTTCTGTTATCAAAGATACGAATAGAGTCTGAGCAAAGTATTGAATGTATCATAAGATTATACACATGGAAAACGTGGCATGAAAGGACGGGGTACACAGCGTATGTCCTTTAACAAAATCATGTGACTCAGTGACATGATCTTCAGCCTGGAAACCAGGTATGTCTGATTGATATGATCCTGCTGTCCCTGGGTGTCCAGCGACACGGCATTAATTTATAACCATTATAATGGTTAAATTCACTGAATGAGGGAAATGAGTGAAGTTATTGTTAGCACCATGAGAATAATAAATATAAATGCTTTTGAATTATGTAGGAATGTTTAGAATCCATTTTAAATTAATGAAATATTTTGCAGAAAACTGAACCATTGATACAATATATTTTTCCTAATCAGGTATAAAATATACTAAATATGGAACAACATATCAGGATTCAAACTTACTTGGATTATCACAGGCTATATTTCTTTCTGTTCCTGATCTCAAAATAATTTGTTTTTTTCTAAAATTTTGAACATTCCTCTATTTCAGTTAGTTCCTTCACACTTCATTTATCAACAGCTTTGTTACTTGTGGTCTTATGGTTTTAAAAAGTGTAAATATTGTAAACAACTGTAACAATGATTTAGTGTCATACAGATTCAAAATGCTGTTTTTCAAATACATTCGCCTATACAATAATTTGAATTACATTGATAAATCTGGAGCTGTAGTTACAGAATAGAACTAAATATGTATTGTTTAATCAAATGCAATATAGATGCCTAAAACAAAAGCTCCATTTAGAGCAGAGAAAATCACATTCTTGTCTTGATTCCCCTATTTATTTCGCTGGAACATTAACCATGTTAAAATGACACTGACGGTGCTGTAGCAATTTGTGTTGTTGTTCTGCTTGCACATTTTTGATTTCCCAAACAGGCAAATGGCATGGCAAATTACATCGGTCTTCTTAATGCTAAGTCAAAGACGGTTTCTGGTTGGAATGAAATCATCTTTGATATTTGAATTGAAAATCTGATATAAATAAGCACAAAGTTCTAAAAATGATTGATAAAGCAAAATTCAATTAGATTTTTCTTAGCTCTTTCATCTTTGCAGCTTAATCAAATATGAGAAACTGTAGAACTTTTTAGAGTTGTAATGTGCTACCAACTACTTTAAATGACCTGGCACAGAATCTGGACTATGATCTCAAAATGAAAATTGCTAGACTACTTCAACTGTTTGAGGACAATGTAGTATTTTATTTCATCTATCTTATGTCCTATGAGCATCATGAAAGGAATGTGCTATGGTGCAGAAATGCTTATTTTCAAAGATAGAAAAATAAGGATTTTGTAGCCAAATAGTATCACCATGTTTTCCGCCTTTTGGTTTTCCAAGATTTTCACCTTGGCTTGTACATAGTTATAAACTAAAAGTCGATCTCCCATTATGTGGATTTGAATAATATGCATTTATGTATGCCATCAATGCAACTATGACCCACTTCCTTACTTAATCTTGACATACGATTCCAAGCTTTGGTAATGTGGTAAAATAAATAATGTAATACTATCTCCTGATCCTAGCCTCCAGAAATATACTAACTCTACCTAGAAATGTAGGATAAAGTTTAAGAAAACTCTTCACAAGGAAGAAGAGGAAACCCCTAGGCAACAGAATCAAAACTAGAACTTCAATGTATAATGTAATACAAGGAACTGGATGGAAGGCTGCATGGAGATCTCAGTGTTCATTGTATCCCAAGTAAGGGCTTAGTGTTGAGACTCTCAGTCAGAACTAAACCTTTGAAAACTGCATGCATTGGTGAGAAGAGGCGGTTTACTTGTTGAAGATGAAGATGATCAGGAACCCAGTATGTGCTCATGGATCTTGGAGGAGGAAAAATATTTTGAGAATTCAAAACAATAGGCCTGCATCTACTGGTACTTGAGTCAGTTTACTTTAATGGTATGATTCGGGAAACCCTTCAGAGAGAATTTAAGTATAAATTTAAAGGCAGTCACAGGTGTGGGATACTTGGAAAAAGCAGATACAAAGCCTCTTTAGCCACACATGTTTACAATTAAACTCTGAGAAGAGGACTTCATAATCCAGAATTACAAAACACTAAAAGAAAAAATAATCCCTTAGTAGACAGAATGATTGCTATGAAAAGCAAAATGAATGGAAGCTTTAAAGTTTAGGTAGTAATGCAAATTGCTAGACGTTATGAAAAGTTGTGCTACAAATTATTTAAAATACATAAAAAAGAAGATTAAGAGAAAAATAAAGTAAAAAACAGTTCACTATAAGAATATATGAAAAAGAGCTAAGTATAAGATTCATAAATAAAAAAATGTCCATTAAGACTTACAACTTGATTAAGAAGTTGAAATATTGATTAGAAACCAGTGAATCAAAAATTAATGAATAGAAAGCAGATAATAGTTAACATCACTGAGTGCTTTTTTGAAAGAAACATGAAATGGGAAGAATGAAATGAAATGTTTACTATGTAAATGTCATCACTTCCTCTTCCTGGATATTCTTTAGACATGTTCACACTCTGGCTTCTAGCTTGGTTACTGGCTACTGTATTACCTCCTTCTATGCTACTGTACTGTCTTCTATGAATGTTCTTCATTCCTCTGATCTCTTAACATTGGCCCAACCAGGGCTCATTCTGTGGATTACTTCCATCCTCTCTGTATAACTTACTTCATCATCTCATACAATCCTATAACTTCAAATATCCTCTCCACGCTAAGTATGTCCAATTTACATTTGACATGTATTTATTTCACCTATATATATGACTGCTTGCATAGTGCTACAAACTAATGTCTATAACTGACACGACTCCCCAACCCTTCAGTCTGTCCTCTCATGATGTTTTCTACCTTACTTCCTTCTAGTTCTTTAAAAAGTTCTTTTCTTTTTTCTCATAAAGCATATTTAACTCATTAGAAACTCCTTTTGGTTTAATGCTATAACCATTACTCACTATTATTACACCACTAATCACCCTAGACCCAGCTATCATTATTGTCATTGTATTGTTGCCATAGCTTTCTAACTTGATTCCTCAGTTCTGTACTCATTACCTTCCGTCTATTTGGAATGACTACTTGATGGGACGTCAAATGATGTCACATTTTTTTCTCAAAGGCCTATCGTGGTTTCTCAATTCATCCAGAGAACAGATAAAACATGTCTGCTTTCTTATAAAGTCATTTAAACTCGTGGTGATAAGCTTTCCATTCTGAAAATTCTCTGCCAATCTCCCGCCAGTAATATTCCAGTCACACTAGCCTCCTCTGGAATCTAGGCAGTGTCTTAGCTCAGTATATGTGCACAGATTTTTGCTCTGTATGAAATATTTAACCTCCTGATATACATGTTGCTGTTCTTTCACCTCTTTTACCATTCACTTTATTCTAATATCATTTTTTCTGTGAGTCTTCTGCTTATCATCCTAAAAGCACCTGTGCCAGCTGTCTATGGACTGAATCCTTTGAAATTGTGAGCCAAAATAAACCTTCCCTTTTTAAAGTTGATTTGCTCATGTATTTTATCATAGTGACTGGAAGCTGACTAACACAACCCACAAAGGTCTGTTATAATTCACTTTATGTGATGTATGTTGGTCTTCAGAGTTAAGATGTAAGTGTTTGCAAAGAGAAAGAAAAACCTATTGTTTTCAAGTAGTAGTATAGTGCTTCAAAATAGGCAAGCTCCTGGCAAAATAGTTATGACCTTTATTTCATTTCACTCTCATTTATAATTGCAAAGGTAGTAAAGCAAACTGCTAGGCATTATGAAAAGTTGTGCTACAAATTATTTAAAATATGTAAAAGAGAAGATGAAGAGAAAAATGAAGTAAAAAATAGTTCAGTATAAGAATATATGATTCAGAAATAAAAAAGATTCAGAAATAAAAAAGTCCATTAAGATTTACAATTTAATTAAGAAGTTAAAATGTTGATTAGAAACCAGTGAATCAAAAATTAATGAATAGAAAGTCAGATAATAGTTAACATCACTGAGTGCTTTTCTGAAAGAAACATGAAATGGGAAGAATGTCCTCAATACTCTGATTAACACTTTGTTGTTTCTCAGCTGTCCACAACTCCACCATGACATGCTATCCAGTTTGTCTCAGATATCCTCCCAAAAGAGCTAAAGACACTATAATAGAGTGGTACATACATATCCATGTTTATAACAGCACAACTCATAATTGCTAAATCTTGAAAGTGACCTACATGGCCATCAGCAGATGAATGGATAAAAAAGTGTGATATATATACAATAGAGTAGTACTTTGGCATAAGGAAAGATAAACTTGAGGTTTTTGAAGAAAAAATGGATGCACTTTGAGGCTATGTTAAGTGAAATAAATTCAACACGCAATCTTAACTATTGCATGGTTCTGTTACATGAGAAATCCAAAATATAAATAAACACCAAAATAAAAGTTAAAAGAAAATGGAGATAGAGCTTTTGAAAAAGGGAAAGTGACTAAGAGATGGAGGGAGAGGAGGAAAAGTAGATAAAAAAATAATTAAGATGTGTTATGTCCGTGTACCAACTCCCTATGAGGAAGGTAATAAGTATGTACTGCAAACATGCACTAATTAAAAATCTGAAAGAAGAGTAAACAGGGTAAAATGTAGTAAATTCATTAACTATTTCCCCGTATTTTAATGTGTCAGTGTCCTTAAAACTCCACATATTGAAAAGGACCTCACTTTAAATGCACTTTGAAAACATGGAAAGTTGTCTGTTGCTTTAATTTTATTTTAGAGAAGGAAACCAAATTCCATAATTGAAATACTCATTGCATCTTTTCACATGTCATTTACACAAAAGAATCTAAATGGTTAAAGAAAAATGATATATTATTAATTACCATGTGTTATGATAAGACATTGAATCCTCACTATCCAGTTGTGTCTTTGAGATATTTTTCTTTTTCTTTTCCTTTTAGACAGGGTATCCATATGTAGTTCCTGCTGGCCTTGAACTTGCAGCAATCCTTCTGCCTCAGTCTCCCAAGTGCTGGAAGTACAGGTGTGCACCACCATGACCAGGATTTGAGATGTTTTTGAAGAGGAATCTACAGAAGATATGAATTGGTTGGCTCTAGGTATTTGTTAAGTTGGAGAGATGAGTTATGAAAAATAACAACCATTTTGTAGCCATTCAAATGATCTTTACTTATACTATTGGATGGCCGTAAGAGCAAAGCTTTTCTTTCAATCAAAGGCTGTCTCTATTCCTAGACTCCATGCCTGATGATTACCCTAACTGAAATGCCGTTAAGGTCTCATTGCAAGAACTCTTTACATCTGGTAGATGTGTCACCACCAGGACGGTCATGAGAGTGCTGCAGCTCCCTGCATTTGTGAACCCTATTGTCCTCTGTTTCTCCCTGTTTTATCTTGGGCATCTGAAAAGGCGTAGACAAAGAAAAGCTCTTCACTGTAATAGTTTCCTAGACTTCTGGTGTGGATCTTGGTAACTTACCCATTTAACAAATTTTTCAACTTTTCAGAAAGTTATTCGGTCAATAGTCAGATTTTGAATGAATGTAAATGCCTTGTACATATCTCCTTAAAATGGTTGAAGGGCAATAAAATGATGCTTCATTAGATGACAGGTAAAAATAAAGGTGGTGCAGAAGGGTTTTGATGACACAGAACTTTCCACGTAGGTGAAGAGAAGACACAGAGCTAAGAAAACTTTAGTGAATAAGGCAGTGTGTTATGGTGACAAATATTGTGGAAATACATAAATTTAAATAGTACAAGTGTAACATATTTAATTAGTTCAGTCTGAATTAAGGAAGAGATGTAAAGACTACAATTGTCAAATCTCTTTAAGGGATTTTTAATTAAATTCTGTTAAGCAAAGACTTGGGTTTCCTTTATGTACTGAGGTTTCATACGGACAAAATAATTGATACATGATGTCTTCCCACAAGGAGTTTAACCTTGTTGATTAGAGTGGTGAATCTGAGAATAAAACCCCATGCTGGAGTAAAGTATATATTTTTACAAGTTATGAAATTAAAACCCAATGGATTATCTAGACTAATAAAAATAGGAATCATATACACAGCTTTTCTGCTATTCTGATGATTTTTAAGAAAATGGTAAACTTACAGGAAAATTTTGGAGGAAATTCTTTCTGAGCAATGTAACACATTTCCTCTAAAATCATATGTATCATCCAAGCTCTGTTAAGGACTAAATTGTATCTCTTCAAATATTCATGGTGAGGTTCTCACCCCAGTCCTTTAGAATGAGACCTTATTTAGAGATAAGTGTCTTTAACTGGGCAGTAGGGTTAAAATTAGGTTATTACAGTGAGCTTTCATCCTATACAGCCAGAGTACTTATAAAAAGAAGAAAATGGACCCAGACTTGTGCAGACAGAAGACAACGTGAAGACACAGGAAGAAGATACCATCTACAAGCCAAGGGAGAGACCTGGAGTGGACCCTTCCCTCAGAGTTCTCAAAAGTAAAATAACTCTGCACTCTGCGATCTCAGACTTCCACCACTAGAACTGTCAGCATCCGCAGCGAACTAGTACAGCCTCCTAATTCCAAAGCAATTATAATCCTGAGTGCGAGATGGACTTTTATGCTTTTGAGGGCCTGAAACAGTATCAGCCTCATTTTTTCTTTTCACTCTAAGATTTAATTAATTTAATCAAATAATAAAATACTCGTGGCTCATTATTTTACTTGTACAAGCATTCAGTCCTTACACAAGTATTCATGAAAGGTAACTTCTCAGATTGCTTGAATTTCACAAATGAGGAACTTAGACATTAAGAAGTATCATGCCAAAATCCCTGCAAAAGCTGGGATTCAGGTGCAGGGAATCTGTCTCCAAATGTTGTCTTGTACTTTCAGCTATTTTCTAGGCATATGCATTTTTCTTAGTACTGTTTTGAATTGTCAAGGGTAGCCCTATTTAAGGAATTGCTCAAATGTTATTTATCTGAATAACATTTTCATGTGTGGTAAGTCAAATTTTCTAAAGATGAGTAAAGAACTAGTTCTACTCTCAAGAGATAGAGATGGTGGCTTTCCTCTTCATCCAAAGTATAAGTAACATAAAATTATTGAATGGAATATGAAAATAACATTTTCATATTCCATTAAATGCAAACTAGATTTTAAAATAATATACAGGGGCTGGGGATTTAGCTCCACGGCACAGCACCTGCCCGGCAAGCACAAGTTCATGATTTCGATTCCCGGTACCAGAAAAAAAAAAAAAAAACATTGGCTATGTAGTCTTCAGTTCTCCAAAATTCTTTATTTACTAAAAATCTTTATTTCTAAAATATCATGAATTATTTAATTGGAGCCTTATAGTACTAATTCTTTAGAAAAACCCTTTCAGTTAAACTGTCACTTTTTCTGACTCATATAGAAATGGAAAGTTTAGCATATTAAATATTTTAGAGATAATAGAGCACGATAATTAATGTATGGAATAGTGTATATGGTACTACTACGTAGTTAATAAACTGGTAGTATGCTTCATTAATACTAGCACCATACAGAAAGAAAAATTCAGTATTTTTTTGAGCAGTTAGTGCTTTATATTTCTTATATGATAGATGCGATCTAATTTTCACATGTTATTTCCATTCTACAGACAAGAAAAATGAGTTACAGAGGTTAAGTAATTTGTTTACAATCACAGGGCCAAACGTTGTTACACATTCTCCAACTCTTTTAGCCAATCTATCAGCAATTTATCAAAGTGTGTTCTGCAGAACTCTAGGGTACTCTGAGAATTTCCAGGGGTTTATGAGATCCAAATTACTTGAAGACGAATACTAAGACATTAGTTACAATTTTAACCTGTGGCAATTGTATTAATGGTGCAAAAGGCAAAAATAGCCAAGACTGTGGGCACCTTAGCATGAGTCAAGTCACTAGCATCACAGTGTACTAGTAATTATATTCTCCATTGCCGCCCATTTTCAAGATAAAGAAAAATAATTTTTAAGGTTATACTTGATGAAACATTTAAAACTATTAAGTTAAAGAATCTCTTCCTCTGAATATAAATCTTTATTAATTTTATGACTAAATACGAAGTACATATAACACTCTTCTGCTAAATATTATAGTATCACAACTCCCCTCAAAAGGAGCAATTATTTGAATAGAAAACTGAAATGATTACCTTTTTTTTATAAAACACTACTATTTTCTCAAAATTGATGGTCATACAAACTATTATTCACATTTAGGTGTTTTGTGGGCATTTCCTCAAAGAATGAATGCAATGATACTGTAACTTTAAGGAAAATTCCTGACAAAATCTGTTGTAAAAATAAAATTTGAGCTTAGAGCTAAAGTTAGATTTTAAAAATGTTTTACCCATTACTGTGAACTTCATAGCTTGACAATATTGACAGATTTTTCTGAAAAGAAGTGTAGTAATATTAATAAACATGATTTCTAATGAAATATGTCAATATCAAAAAGATCTGCATAACTTAGTATACCAATATTTTTCAAATGAAGCATGCAAGGTATATATATATATATATATATATA
>NW_004955428.1:5520026-5555457 GCF_000276665.1 Chinchilla lanigera
TATATGGTTAATATTAATAGTTACAATCCACATTTAAAATTTCTTTGAAGTACCTTATATTTTTTAAAGTGTAATGTGTCTTGAATCCTACAGTTGGCTTATCCTATGCTGATTTAATCATCTAAATAACATAGCAAGTATACATAAGTGGTTTCATTCAACGTACTTGAAAGAATGGATTATATATCTCTGCTATGAATGAATCATTTATTTTGATATATGCTCACCAGACTTTGCATTTTGAGCACTATAGCAATGGAAAATACATAGCCTCCACAATCATTTCATATTCTTCCATTTTTGGATAGCTCTGCAATAAGACAAATTTTTATTTTGAACTCATCTCAGTAATCCTGAAATTTTACAACTGTACCAGTACGGTAACAATTTCAATTAACACTAAAATTTAATAGTTACCACTCTTAATATAGGATAAATGGGTTGGTACTATCAACAATATATTGCAGAAAATTGAGATTGAATCAAATACTATTATTTAGATGTCATGTTTCCTCACTTTCTAGTAAGTGGCGCTAAATCAAATTAGTACTTACTCCACTCTTTTAGAACAAATGGAAGAGTAAATATTATTCGCTATCAAGTCATCTTAGTAAACTGATTTCTCTGTTACATTAAAATTCATTTAGATTGTATTACTAACTGAATGGCCATTTCATGTTATTTGCAAATTTTGTAAAATGTATTCAATATCTTTATTCATATTATAGATTAAAATATTTTGAACAAATATCTCTATAACCTTCCCTGTGCCCCCCATATTTCTTTTCCTATCCAATGGGGTATATGAAAAACCTAAGCAAATATCAAAGTAAAATTAAATAGGGAAAAAGAAAAAATAGATTAGTCGTAATGAGTTGTACTAAATGAATCTAAAAGTATTCTTAATGATTAGTGCTTCCCCTTTCTGAACATACTAATTTTACATATGGTATCTAATCAGAAGACTTTGCCCAGGGTCTGTATACTTACATTTGCTTAAAATTACAGAATCTAATGTATTCTTGAAAACACACACACACACACACACACACACACACAAACACAAGAAAACACAAGCTACTTCTTGTTTTTCTTTTCCTCCATGTTTCATCTGACAGCAATGCAACCCTTTTGCTCAGGGCGTTGGAAAGTCCTTTCAGTATATTGATATTTAATTGTGCCTCAGTGTTTGCTGTCAAATTATCTTCAGGTCAGGTTCCTCCTCTTGGGAGACTTTTCTCTTTCCTCTACTAAACAGAGCCCCTTCCCCTTCACTTGAGAAACAGTCCAGCCACAATGTGTACACAGCTACTTCAGTCCATGACTTGCATCCACATGACAGTACTGCCTCCTATTGGCCATAGAGACTGAAGGCTAGTTAAGCAATTTTACTGAATATAGTTTGCCCTAGTGACATAAGTGTATAATAATACTCCTCCTACTGTAATTCAGGAATAGTGAAAGTATGTACTTAAAGTATAAGGTACCGCACAAACAAAATTTTAATACATTTCAGCTTTTATGGTCACTCAGCATCCAGTTTTTATCTTTTACACTTACCTATTCTCTTACCTAACTCAAGTTATTTTGTTCTTTCATGTCTCATTTTCATATTACTGTATCTGTAGATTCTTCTCAAATCATAGACAGTCATGAATTTGTTTGTTTTGCAGAGTTTAAGAAGACCAATTGCCTAAAAGAATTTGGGAAAACTGAACAAGAGTCTAGCCACACAAAACCATCAGACCTATAGTTTTTTGTTGTTTTGTTTTTTTTTTTTGGTTTTTCTCCGGTACCAGGAACCGAACTCACAACCTTGCGCTTGCCAGACAGGCGCTTTGCTGCTGAGCTAAATCCCCAGCCCCTAGACCTATAGTTTTTAATGGAGAAGTTTAGTAAACATTTTAAAAGATATTATAGTAGTCCATAAATTTTTCAATGGAATTGACAAGAAAAGAAAAATACTTTATTTCTCTTATGAAATATAACACTGGCACACAAGCTTTAAAAGACTATACAAAGAAAAAAAATATAACCCTATTTACTTATGGAAATTTATCAAAAATTTCAAAGTATAATATTTGTAAACTGATTCCAACTCCTTAGTAAGAAAATAGTATTAGGAGAGATTATTAACTGGAAAGGGAAAACTTATATAATTATCTTCATAAATGTTTCATTGCTATAAAGGATGTTATTGAAACAATTCAGAAAAATTGAACCATGCAAATTAATGATAGGATTGAATGAGAGGCAAATTTTTACCTACATCTCCTTAGTTTTTAAAAAATTTTTTATTTTCTGGACCGGAGAACTGAATTGGTTTAAGTCAGATCAACAAGAGAAAAACATATACTCTTATTTAACACTATGAACTTTACTGGTACAGGAATGTTTATAACGTAATGAATACCGAGAGACACAGTGAGTTGAACACTCGCAGGCTGAACTGGATAAAGAGTAGTTAATCATAAAAACGTGCCAGGACAGAGAGCCTGGGGCTGAGGGAATTGGGTAGAGAAGTGGCCAGGAAGAGAAAGCTTCTTTGTACAGACTTTCCTGGGCCTCCACTTCTCTCTTTTGATGATAAGAATGATTCTTTCTGTCATAAAGAGGATGTATTTCACGTGCAAATTTTGTCTTTTGTTTTAAGAAACAAATCAGAGTGATCCTGTACTTGATGTTCCTTTAAAGTGCCTTCAGCTCATATAATTGTAGGCCAAACTTTGGATGATGAGTTCTGCACTCATTCAATACTGGGTGAATTTCTTATTTTGACTATTTCACTACATTTATATAAAAGAATGATCTTGTAGTTTTTAAATGTAAAGGAAAATCACATCTGCATAAATTAGTCTCTCTTTCCCCTTGCTGTCTCAGCTTGAGTGTGTGTGTGTGCGTCTGTGTATACACAGGAAGGGACAGAGAAGAATAGAGCAAGTATAGTAATGTATTAACACTTGGACAATCTGAGTAAAGTATATATGGGATACTTTTACTATTCTCATAATATTTTGTAAGTTTGAAACTGTCAAAATGCAAAAGAATAAAATAAGAAAGACATAAGCCTCAATGGAAAGAGTTTGCATTAATAATGCATAAAAATGTGGTCTTTCTGCTACAGAGTAGTTCTCAACCTGAATATTAGAATGTCTTGAGGAGATTATTAAAATTCTTTCATACAATTTACTTCGAGAAAGATGAAGTCAATATATCAGAAGAAGGGATTTGTGTATAAGGGTTTAAAATGTTTGGTTGACTTGTTTTAAAAGCTGCTCAGGTTATAGCATAGACTGAATGGTGTTGTATGCACCCAAATTGATATGCTGCAGCTGTAACCTACATAGGGGTGATATTGCAGTCGAGCCTTTGGGAGGTAATTAGGGTTTGATTAGGTCCTGGAGTGAGACCCTCACGATGTGATTAGCGTTTACTCCCCCTCCTTTTGCTTGTGAAGAGGGCGCATGAGCATGCAGAGAGGGTATACCTCAGAAAGGAACTTACCTTGCCAATACCTTGACCTTTGACTTCCTGACCTCCATCATGGGGAGAAATAAATTTATTTTGCTGAAACCACCTCATCTGAGGTATTTTATTAAGGCAGCATAGCTGACAAAGTCTGGTGGTTTCCAAAGTACAAACTAGATCAAAAACTGCTGTTTTGGACCTTCTGTAAGTTATTTCTCCATTAATCTTTCGTATCCTAGAAACTCTGTTAGATATAACTGTTCTGCCGCCTCTCCTTGATAATATGGGAACTGAATTAAAACAAAGACTTTTTTTCAGAGAAGTCAGACTGTTATTTCTTTTAACCAAGGTTATTTGTTTACTGTAGCTCCATTCTAACTTCATTACAGAATTCTTTTTATTAAGAGGGAAATATGGATGTTAACTGCATAGTTATGAAAGTAGTAGTGAGGGACAATTTGTCACTGTGTATTCAGCACTTACCGAACTTACTGTTGCAATGTTTTATAATTTCTGATTTTTAAAATCCTCACCTCATAGGCTATCATTATGAAATAAAAATAAGCTCAAAAGGACATACATTGATGTGGGATAAGGTGGAAGGCAATTTGCATTAACTATTATCCTTGCTGTATCATACAGACTAACTCTATGATTTCAATATTTACACTGACTCCTTGAGGAACATCTTTCTTGCCCATGTCAGTAATGTGCTTCCACAGGGTCATACAATTCCGAAGAAGGCAATTAATTACATAAATGTCTTTATGATCTTCTACATATGTTGTGGAGATCCTCTTATCTCATCTACCTTTGTTCAGACTTAGCTCACAATTTATGTTACCCATATTTTACTATTTTCATCAGTTCTTATCATCTTTTTCCATACCTGCAATACAGAGTAGCCAAAGAACAAAATAGATTGTTGTCCACATAAATAACAAAAGCAGCATCAAAGCGGTGAGTTTCTTTGATTAAATAGCAAAGTTGCCATTTCAGTTAGGTTCTTTACATGTGTATGGGTTAGACCAGGTTGCTTTTGGTGAAGAGATGTGGCCTTTATGTTTTCATATTCACTATGTGCACTACAGTAAATAAAATGTCAAGTAAGGTTAAAAAGTAAAAATCCATTTTTGCATTTGACTCTGTGTCATAATTTAGGTCTGGCTTTTCTGAGTCTAGATTTTTCTGGTTCACAGCACCAATGACTTTATTCATCATGAAGCAAGTGAATGTAATGTTATTGCAATTGCAAAGGATCACAGGCATCAGAAAGTATTGATTTCGTCCGTAACTTCTAATCAAAATCTCTGCAACCTGTAGGTGCTGGCTCAGAGTTGCTAAAGTCGAAAACAGTAGAATGTGAGCACTTTTCTTTCTCAAGGCTATAACTATATTTTTCCCACCCAACTCTAGAGGGAAGGCATAGAGAAGAGGGGTGGGAAACCAATCCAAAACATATTAGCATTGCTCAGAGAGCCGGTGGGGAACTTAGCTGTGAGGGCAGCCACTGTAACAAAAGATTTTGCCTCAAGGCAAATGTCTAGGCAGGCATTTCTTCCCTGGCTTGCCTATCAGCTCTGCTCCAGGCTAAATGTATGGCTTTCATTTACTTTCAAATTCTACATTTTCAACAATTTCATTTGAATAGCAAGTCAAATTTCAGTGGTATTATATTTTTAAAAATCACCAATGTGCTCTTGTCCCTTCTGTCTTAACTGACAGAATTTTGAAACAATCTATGTATTGGAAAACTCTAAAAAGCAAGTTGAAAAACAAGTGTTTTATAATTTTAACAGAGCTGAAGTTTGAAATTGATTCACAAATCAGGAGCTGGGAGTGGTGGCACACACCCATAACCCCAGCACTGTGGAGGCTGATGCAAGAGGATTGCCACAAATTGGAGGCCAGCCTGGGCTACTTAGTGAGATCAAGGCAAACCTAAATGACATAGCAAGATCCTGTCTCAAAAACAAAAAAAAAATTAGGTGTAAAGTAGTAATTGAAGTCTATGGTAGAACATAAAACTTCCTTGTATGATCTACAGCTAGAAATGATATGATACTTTAATAAAAATTAATATAATGACCATTTGAGTAGACATAATTCTGTACAAGTAGGAGAAAGTTGGAAAGTACAGGAAAATCTTTAAGACTGACAACTCTATGTATACCAGATTCTTACAAGCTGGAAGTTGATATCAGAACCCCAATATTACTGTTTTTATAAAAAATATCAATAATAGGCTGGATAAGTCTTTCAAAAATATCTCTTCACATAGTCATTAATTTCCCTGAAAAACAATGTGACATACAGAATCCAAAGTCAGGTAGAACTTCTCATTTACTAAAGTGAACATTAACGTGCACAATGAAAGAAAACCTGAACACTGAACTTATGGAAAGCTGACTTAGGAGATAAATGAGGCCACCCACATAGGTCAATTGTATCCATATTCTGTGGCCCTATGAAATGTATGTAAATTTTAATTGCTTTTTACATCCACCTCAATATCTTCTATGTACTAATATAAAAGATATCTATAAAGCTTCTGGAGGCCATTTAAATAAATTCTCTCAGACATATATTATTACTGGAGGATGTTTATTATTCTCATCTTGTTTCTATTTTCACCATCTAATTTTCCTCTTGCATGTACACAGAAATGCATAAGCACAATGACTGTAACATGAATGGACATTTGACCCATTGCCTGGGTTTTGCTAATAGAGATACTGCTACCATGAAAACGTTGCACTTGTGTCCTTGAGCAAGTATCACACTGTGTTGTGCTCTGGACAATGAACTGTGGAGAAAATGACATTGTGCTGCTTTTGTGCTATGAGAGTTAAGATACCATATTAGAAGCCCAACTATCAGAAACTACCATGTCTATGCAAACTGTAGAATTTTAAATGAATAATAGAATGTTTTAATCAATTAACTTTTATGGTAGGTAGTCACACATTAATAGATAAATACAATAATCTTCATTAAACAAGTCTTTCTGGTCACCAGAAGTCATTGTTTTGGGGATTGTAAAGAAGACAAGTATTAGAACATATTCAATACATATTTAAAACACATTGAGGTTATAAAAAGAACCCCTGAAAATCAATAAGACATCTGTAATCCAATCAATAAATTGGACAAAAAGATATGAGATATTTCACAAAAGAATCCATTAAAACAAACAGGCAATAGTTAAACAAAATATTTTCAAAATTATATGTGGTCAGAAAAATGCAAAGGAGATCACAAGAACTATCTATAGGTAATTATCAGTGACTAAATAAAAACTGTGCCAATATCAAAAGTGGACAAGGATTTCCACTGCAGGTAAAATTTCGTTACATTGCTGCCGACAGTGAGCACTGATGCAGACACACTAGAAACACATTTGGCAATACTAATAGTACAGAACCACAAATGGCACTCTTAGGTAGATGCTCTAGAGAAAAGAGTGTACGTGTCTACCAAAAGAAAGATATAAGAATGTCAGTAAGACTGTTATAGGCAACCAAGTTAGATAAAAATATTATAGGCAGTTAGATAAGGCCAAGGCCTAGAAGGAGCCAGTGCATAAGACCAAATACCTTATAACTGTGGGACAGACAGGCACCTCTGCCGTAAGCCAAATCTCAAGATAAAACAAATGCACCCACCTACTTCCTCAAAATAAACATCAGAGATTGATATTCAAAATAGGTATCAATCACCTTGAGGAAGTCAGGAAGAGCTACTAACCCAACCCCTTTCAGGAAAAGTCCCTTGTCTGTATTCATGCCTGCTTGCTTTGTGATTTGCTTCCCCATTTGATCCTGATTTAATCAATTTTACCTGAGCAATTATATTTGTAATCTCATTGGCTGACTATAGTTTTGTCCTGCCTCATGCCCACCTTTCAATTTCCTATTTTTCCCACCTTGGACCTACCTTGTGGGGTGGATTTGCTCTATAAAAATTCCTAGAAAAGGCAGGGTCCTTGGCAATCCATTTGGGACACCGTCTGTCTCCCTCTCAGATGGAAGCTTTCTTCCCCTAGTAAATATATTCTGCTCTTAACCTCTGTTGTTCCTAAAATTCATTCTTCAACTTTAGAGAACACACGTACTCACTTTGGCAGCACATATACTAAAATTGGAAGAATTTTAGAAACATGTCATATTGGACATTTAGCAGGTTGGGAATTTCTTTCCCTTGTATGAAGACTTTACTTGTAATAGCCAAAGCCCAGAAACAATGAACAGTGGAATAAGGGCTTCTCAGAAGAGCTGAATTGTCTGAGGATACCTAGGAACAGGGAAAAGGTAGCCCGTTGAAACCATCCCATGGCTCTCAACAGTTGGGTGCAGATCCTGTTACATGGCTTGTGGACCCCATGACATAGAGACTTGCCCCTGAATCCTGTAAATAACTCACCTGTAGACATATCCAGCCCCTCTACTCCCCTATGTCCAATTCCATGCTTCTTCCTTTGTGTGTGAATCTTAATAAAAGTGCAAATCTTAGTAGCTGGCTTGAATCTGCTGGTTTGAGAGAAGGCATAGAATCTTGAGCACTTAAGGATACTGTCCAAGTCAAAATGAACACTCTCTGCACCACCTTGCCTTGCAGAAATTAAAAGCCCATGATCTTGAGACTTTTCCCCTCAGAAGGAATAAGAACAGTGCAGCTGGATGGGTTATCTTCAAAATGGGGTCACCAGTCAAGATCCTTCTGTCTCACAATCATTCTCACAGAGGATAAATACTTCTGCAGATACAAAAGCAACAGTGCCAGTCTTCAAAAATATGAATAATCAAGGAAATGCAGCACCAAAATGGGGAACAAAATAAAGCTGCATGATCTGGTTCCAAAGAAATGGAAACCAAAGACTTCAAAATAATTATGTTAAAGTTCAGTGAGGTAAAATAGAACAAAAATAGGAAACTAAATAATACTAGGGAAAAAACTCCATGAACAAATGGAAAGATCATCAGAGGAAAAAAATCTACATTAAGGAAAGAAAAACTAGAAATTCTAGAGCTGAAGAACTCAATGACTGAATGAGAAAATTTAGAGAACACTGGGAGCAGACTGAATGAAACAGAATAATTAGTGAACTTAAAGACAAGTTATTTCAAATTATGTAGTCATAGGAACGAAGAAACTATTGAATTTCAAAAAGTATATACAGGGGCTGGGAATTTAGCTCAGCGGCACAGTGCCTGCCTGGTAAGCGCAAGGTCATGAGTTCAATTCCCAGTACCAGAGAAAAACCAAAACAACAACAATGACAATAAAAAAAAGCAAACAAAGAGTATACACAACCTATGGAGCATATGGTGAATCCATGTATACATTACTGGAATTCCAGAAGGAGGAGAGAAAGAGACAGAAGAAAGCTCACTTAAATAAATAATGACAGAATTTCCTTGTCCTGGATGGGAAAATAAACATTCATTTCTATGAAGACTAAGACATTACAAATGGATTAAAACATGGAATTTCTCACGAACACAGAGTGTAATAAATTCTACAGAAAACAGAGAAGAAAATTTTGATAGCAGAAAGAGAAAAACTTTATCACATACCAAGGAACATTTGTATGAGTAATGGTGGATTTCTCTGCAGAAAGCTTGCAGTTCAGAGATACTCAAATTACTGAATGAGAAGTCAAGCAAAACAAGTGAACAAACCAAAACTTTTCAGCAATAATAACATACCAGGAAACACTACCAGATTGAAAAAAAAAACTAAAAAAAGCCAAAGAGGTTCATCAGTACTAGAACTAAATTGCTAAATTGAACAAGAAAATCTCTTATAAACCTCATGGGGTAATGTGAGTGCCTTAGTTAGGACCTTGGGTGACCCCCAAATGCTCATATGTTAAAATTTGATCCCCACAATAGAGGTGGAACCATTCAAAGGTGGAAGCTAATGGGATCCTGAGGTCCATGCAGGTGTGATTGTAAATGGTAGTGTGAGAAGACAGCCTCTTTCAGTCTCTGTTCCCACCTCCCTCCTCCCTGCTTCCCTTTTCTCTCTTTCTGTCTCTCTCTGTCCATTCTGGCTGCCATGAGGTGAGTGGCTTCCTCTATAACACATCCCGGCTGTGTGCACTGCCTCAGTACAGGCCCCAAAGCAGTAAACGCAATTGACTGTGGAGTGAAATCTCCAAATTAGTCACAGTAAACCATGTTTTCTTTTAAAGTTTCTTATCACATGCATTTTGTTACATAGCATAAAAGTGACTAATATATTAAGTGTATAGGAGAGTTCCAAAAACTTGAATACTGTAATGGTGTTGGGTAAATCACTTTTAAATCCATTACAAAAAGTAGAACACAGGGCCAGGGATATAGTTCAGCAGCACAAGGATCTGGATGGCAGGCGCAAGGTCCTGAGCTCGATTCTTGGTACAAATGAATAAACAAATAGATAAAATAAAAATTAAAATTCAAAAGTATTAAAAGCAACCCTAGCTACAACAAATGTCAATGAATATACAATATGATATGTGAACTGTACATTGGTAACATAAAATGTGGTATAGAAATTAAATGTAGATTTTTTGTATGAAATCAAAATTAAGTCATTATTACCTTAAAATAAGCAGTGTAACTATATATTATTTGTGTAAGTCTCATAGTAATTATGTAGTATATATGCATGAGTTAAATGAAAATTAACCAATGCATACTACTACTGCAAAAATGTATATCACAGGAAAGAACAGCAAGAAAGGAAAAAAGAAAATGATAAAATAGAAAATGATAAACTGGCAAAAGTAAACCTTTATCTGTCAATAATAACCTTAAACACAAATGGATTAAAATATTTAATAAAAAATATCCACTTATAGGTTAACACATACCCCCACAAGATATCTGTGTATGCTGCCTACAAGAAATTCACTTTAGTTTTAAGGATACTATCAAAATACCTATCAAAATTTCAATCACTTTCCTAACTGATGCAGTATAAGCAATAAAATTCATTTAGAAACTACGAAAGACCTCAAAACCCAGGCAATGTTGAGTATAATAAAATCACCTTGAGAGATCATATGACCTGCTTTTAAAATTTAATATAAAACCATAACAGTTATAACAGTATTGTTTGTGCATAAAATCAGGCATAGATGACCAAAAGAGAATGCAAAGTCCAGAAATAAATTCTTATACTTATAGTGAACAGATTTAAAAAACAATAGGCAAAGGATAATTTTGGCAATAAATGATGTTTGGAAAACTAAATATCCATATACAGAAAAGTGAAATTGGACCCTAAGCTTACATCAGACACAAAAATCAACACAAAATGGGTTAAAAACATGTCTTGAAATTGTAAAGCTCCTAGAACTAAAAAATAAAGGATAAACTCCCTGACTTTTGTCTGAGCCATGATTTTTTTGGAATATGAAACACAAAACATAGGCAACAAGAACAAAATGCGTTTGTTTACACCAGTCTACAAAGTTCACACACAGCCAAGAGAACAATCGATGGAGCAAACACAGAATCTAAGGAATGGGAGAAAGTACATCCAAAGTATTAGTTACTATCCAAAGTATTTTGGGTCTCTTTTGCAGGTGACTCATTTTTAACTTAAATTTTCTTAAATTTTTTTGAAGTTCACCAACTCAGTTAGGTTTATCCTGGTATTAAAAATCTTTCTCCTCAATTAGGACAATATGGATTCTTTTCAGGTGCTAATACAGGTCTTCTTTAGTTTAAATGTTTTTCTTTGTGAGTTTGAATTTTTCTAGATTTATTTATTCTGTTCTCTATAAATACTATTCATTAATTCCTACTTTTTATAATTAGTTGTCTATCTCTTTATACTCTTTGTTCATTTCTAATTTGATTTTGTATACTTCCAGTCCTTTGACCAATGATGCCTATTTGGGATACACTGCTTGAATTTTTATTGTTTCTTTTTCTTGTTTACTCCCTCCTCCCCCAATTTAGGTTGCCATGTTTTAATCTATAATTGACTTTTGAGCAATTATTTTATAGAGGACATAATTTTAATTGTTCTTTATGTGCACTGTTGGTTTTCAAATTATGATCCAATATGTGGAGTGATTTTGTTTGTATATTTCTGGTCTGTCTTAGTTACTTTTCTCATTGTTCAAACAAAATCCCCAACACCCACAAGTTATATAAGGGAAGATCTATTTCAGCTTACAGTTCATAGAGTTGTTAGTCCATAGTCACCTGCTTCCAAGGCAGGGTGGTGCATAAGAGGAGCATCACAGAGGACAAAGAGTCCATAGTAGGGCAGGTAGAAAGCAGCAGGAAGCAGCAGAAAGCCTCCCTTTCCCTTTTATCTTATCCAGGTTATAAGCCTGCTGTTACCACCCATACCCAGTGTGGGTCTTCCCATCATCCACACCCAAAACCATGCTAAACAAACAAGGGAATTAAAAACAAAACCCCCTAAACCAAAATCAAAACCACTAGATCCAGTCAGCTCTGAAAACCCTCACCTAGGAATGCATGAGGCTTTGCAGACACATCTGGATATAGGTCTTAACATGGCATTTTGTTTGGGAGCATTTTGACACAGTGCTTTGGCCAGTTCTTTCCGGGTTTCACTGAATAAAGGCCGTTTTCCACAATCAGCTATATGTGAAACTATTTGAGAGAGCAGAGGTCAATGAATTGTAATGGCGCAGCAGGAATTTTTTTGCAGTGGTTTCCAACTTTTTCTCTCTGAGGTCTTAACCAGGCCCCTCGGTTCTCACTCTTCTTTCACAGGCCCACTGGCATTTCCTTCTATTCAACACCTTTGGCTGAAAGTGCAGAGCTGTGTGCGCCTTCATCCTGCTCCTCACAGCATGGTTTGCACAAGGTTCGAATGTTTCAGTGGGTTCTTTCCCAGTCCGTTTCCCTCTGTCATGCCTCTACGATTAATATGGCTTAATAGCATCTCCTTACTTATGGGCTCATCCATCCAAACACTTCAATTTCTGGAAAGGATAATGTCCCTGCAGGAAGTAGTGCCCAATTTTTAAGTTTCTGTGCTCCTCTCATTCTGATCTTGATATAAGAAGACAAACTTTTCTTTTGCTTTCTTTTATCCAACTGGTTCCATCGTTTCTGCTCTTGGCAAGCTTATTCCCCGTGGCTTATTTTTTAATTTAATATCTGAATTGTTTAAAAGAAGGGTTTTCTTTTCTATCTCTCATTCTCTTTCTTGCAGAATTGAATTTTAGGGAAGACAGGACAGAATGACCTTTAGTATCTTCAAATAGAAGCCGACCAACCTTGATATGTCTTGCAAAATAGTTAAGACACAGAGTGATTGAAGGAAAAAATGAATGTGATGGATGCATCAATATATTTATAATTGTATTCTTTTCCAAAGCCTGAAACCTTATATCACATATCATATTCATTTAAACATCAGCAAACTCTGATTATATCACATATCTTATTCATTTAAAACTTAGCAAATTCTGTATTGACTTAGCATTTATATACTATCCCAATAATGTATTATTTCATCTCAACATAGATTATGGGAATGCAAAGAAAACAAAAATGCATTCATGATATAAAGTAGAAACTACAACACACCTCTATAATATTCAAAGGATTTTGTAGTTTTTATAATACAGTCTAGGCCTCACAGAACCAGTGTCTCTCCAAATAGTGTAAATAGAAACATTTTCTCAAATTACATTCTTGCATCCAAGATAGTTCAATTTTCCTCAAATTTTTTATTCACCTCAAATTTATTTCCACTGGTTACTGCTGATTTTGGATACCTATTTGGATACTGGAATAGGGATTTCAGGTGTTGTTGGTGTGCGTTTAGATACTCTGTGACAATTTGGGATGTTTGTATTTGTGGGGAGATGTCAGTTTTTAAGAAGTGAGAGAACAGAGTTTGAGGTCTAGAGATATTTAATGCTACGGTATTGTTTGCAGTTGTGTACTAAAACACCTGAAATTTTGATGCTTAAAAATAATGATAGTTATTATTCCTCAAGTTCTGGGTGTCAGGATCCAGTTACATTTCATCTGGGTGCTTCTGTTTTGTCTCTTTTGAGATTTAGTTCAGCTCTGGTGCTGCAATGTAATCTGAAAACTCTGCTGGAGGGAGGGACCCCATTTGTAAGCCAGTCCCTTGGCTGTTGATAGATTTCTACTCCTTGCTCTCCAGCCTCTGCACAACAATGCTGTGTGATGTGGCATTTGGTTTTCCCCATGGTAAATGATCTAAAAGCAAATGAGTGTAGGTACCTAAGACCAAAGTCACAGTCTTACTGTATGACATCAGATGCGGTTCATGTTGTTACTTCGTCTGTATTCTTTCTTTTAGCAGAGACTGGATAAATTCAGCTCACAGTCAAGGGGAAAGGACAGCACAAGGTCATAAGGACCAGACACAGGAAAACAAATACCAGATGATCTCATATGTGAAATTTTTTAAAAAGCCAAACACTAAAGCTAAAATAGAATGATGTTTACCAGGGTCTAGTTTGTGGAGGAAACGGGAATGCCAATGAAAGGGAAGAAAGTTGCAGTTCTCACAATGAACAAATACTGAAAATTCTTTGTGAAGTATGGTAACTATAGGTAAGGATAATGTTTTGTTTTTTTTTATTTTTTTTTGGTTTTTCTCCGGTACCAGGAACCAAACTCATGACCTTGCGCTTGCCAGGCAGGCGCTTGCCAGGCAGGCGCTTTGCCGCTGAGCTAAATCCCCAGCCCCAAGGATAATGTTTTGTGTACTTAAATTTTCTGAAAGAGTTCATTGTAAGTGTTATAGTTACAAATATTATAAACATATGAACTGTTAAATATGTTAATTAGCTTGAAAGTGGTAATAATTTCACTATATGTACCTAAATCAAACATCCTTGTACCTTAAAGATAGATATCATCTTGTCAATTAAACCTTACAAAGGTACCACAAAATTTATACTAAAAGTAATACTGTGGCAGATTTGAAAAATGAGTCCTACACAACTGTAGAAACTATGATATTCACTCTTTTTATGGGGAGAGAAAGAGTTCTTTGAAAATATGATTTGAATATGACCATATCTTGGAATATCTCATGGGTCCTGAATTCTATAGGTTTTTTTTGTTTGTTTTTGTAAGTAGGGTCAGCAAGTTATTAGCCAGACACAGAGGAGAAACACGTGTGAAGACCTAAAGAGCCCTAGAAAGGAACTCAAGCAGAAGACCTCTGTAAATAGAGCTCAGATCAGAAAGAGCCAACGTGGTGATGGGTGCCGTGTGCCAAAGAGACAGTGGGCGAAAGGTTCTGAGGCACAAGAAGGGGATCGGTACATGCTACCTTAAGCCCACCTCGACCTCAGGATGTCTCAACCCTGTGCTACAGAAAAATTCCCTCTTGCCCCACCTAGGATGAAGTTCTTAATTTTCCAGTCTTTTTGATCAAAGGAGAAAGTTGCTTCTTTGCTTTGCCAAACCTGAGGTCCGTCAGTTGCTGTAAGTGGTAACGCGCAAGAGAAGGTCCGGGATAGTCAGTAACAGAGACTGAGATTGGAGTGATGCCATCTTACCCCAAGGGATACCAGCAGCTACCAGATACCAGGTCAGTCTAAATTCTGCCCCACAGACAGGCTGTGCGGACCCCTTGTGTTCAGACTTCTGGCTTTTGGGAGAGGGCAGGGGAGAAAGAAAGGAAAAAAAAAGGAAAAGTGTGTAGGGTGTGGCGGACAGCGTTTTCAAAGGGAAGGAGAGTAGGGATGGATGAGGAGAATTTAATGGAAGTATTTAAAAAGGGAACACAACAAATGTGCAAGTAAAGGGCGGAAACACTGCAAGCACAGTTAGAAACAAATCCATAGAGCGAGGAGGAGAGGGCTGGAATAGTCAGGAAACAGCAGGAGAGCTCACCCACTTGGAGTAATGCGAGCAAGAGGATGAGAAAAAATTTGCACCTTAACGTCTCTTTCTGTGTATTTTCAAATAAAACGAGTCAGAGGGTAGCGGGAAAGCAGGGAAGCCAATCTCTTCATGGCCTTATCATGCTTTAAATTTCTTGAAAGCTGGAGCTAGATAAAGATTTGAGGGAAGAGTCGAATGGCTATAGTTTATAATGTTGGTGGAATTGATGACAGGGTACATCCTAGATGTATTATAGAGGATTATGTTTCTATATATGCTTGAGTTTGTAAATGCTGTGCTAATTAGAATAATAGTCATGCACAGTTTCACTCTAAATCTGTTCTTTGTAATTGTTTTTCTTGATAGCACAGTTTATTTTGGATTTGTATGTATTCAGACAAAAATTTACCAATCTGAGACCCACTGTAAAAGAAAATATGTGGTAAATTAATATTGACTTAGACAATATAAAAAAGTTGTTCCCAAATGTCATTGTAACAGATTTTATTACACAGAGGTTGCAGACATCCTAAATAGAAAAACAATTTACATAAGAAAATGCTATTGAAACTAAAAGCCAACTCTGGTAAGAAAAAAATCCATAGCCTATATATATATAATATATATACATGTATATAGTTATACATATAATATATATACATATATAGTTATATATATATAGTTAGGCTGGCCTTGAGCTCATTTTGTAGCCCAGGCTGGTCTCCAGCATACAGCTATCCTCCTACCTCAGCCTCCCAAATTCTGGGATTACAGGTGTGCACCACCACGCCCAGCTTGTTTTGAAATCTTTGTCTATGTTATTATAGCAGAACCATCTTATGATTAGTGGGAGCATGGTATACTTTTTCTAATCTTTTGCTTTTGACATATCTATACACTTACATTTAAAGTTAATGTTTTTATAAATAGGATATGGTTTGCTTTGTAATCTAGATATAGAATGTCTATTTTAATGCAAAATGTTTAACCCATAAATATTTAGTTTATTGATATGGTCAGATTTCAGTCTATCTTGCTACTTGTTTCCTTTTTATTTCATGTTTTGTTTCCTCTTTTATTTCTCCTTTCTTCTGCCCTTTGAACTAAGTAATGCTAGTATTTCACTTTAACATATTTTATAGTATACAGTATTTTAATTCTACATGTGTTATGACACCAAAACAAAGTATTTTTGCTTTAAAAATAGCTTTTGAACAGGGTAAAAATATCCTGAAAACACAGCCTTTTACTTTTAATCATATATTTAATATATTAGGCACATTTTATGGTTTCTGGCAGACCTAAATTTTACCTCTGATACCAGTTTCTTTTCAGCCTAAAAACTTCTTCAGTTATTGTCATGTGGGTAATTTGAATATTGTTTTATCTAAACATGTCTTTCTTTGCTTCACTATTTGCAGTATATATATATGCTTCATATATAATTGTAATTGACAGTTTTTGCTTATGCTTTCCTTTGCAACACTGTAGAGACGTTCTATTATCTTCTGTCCCTCATTTGATGTGATGAAAAGTCCCCCAAATCATAATTCTTATCATTGTCCCATGCATTTTAAGTTTCATGGATTCGAACTTTCCTGAGGTGTCAGTTTTGTGTGATTTATGGTTTTAAGTAGTTTAACCATGGTATACTCAGACATCAATTTTTGAATTTAATCAATTTGAGAATATTATCTTTTTAAATAGATAAAGTTTGTTTGTTAAATTTGAAAACCTATTTGACAATCTTTTTCTTCAAGTCTGTTTCTGTCACTTTATTTTTGTCTTTAGTTTGCTCCCAGCTTCAGACTTTTCTTTTTTTTTCTAGAATTTCATTTATAAGTACCAACAACATCACATTTTAGAGTTTTAATTGCCTGAATATATTATGGCTGTTTACTTATAAAATACATGATCATGGTAGTTGTGTGGGAATCCTTGTTTACTTTATGTAAGCACTTGCTGACCAATGCATCTGTTTTAGCTGACTGTTTTCTTTTTATTATTGGTTATAATTTGGACCTTTATATATATCGTCACTTTGTGTATTGTAGAATTTGTGTTTAAAAATTGGTGTATGATATATTTTACATTTATTATATGATATTTCTGTTTACCCAAACTCTTTTCTCTGACAAGTGGCTGAGAAGACAGGCTGACCACTCAGATTTTTCTGGAATCCACTAAGTGGGGCTGGGTCACAACTTTAATTAGATTGCGTTCATTTGTGAGCAGATGCATGGCAGCCTCTCCAGCTGTTGTCTTTTTAGCTGGAAGGGGGGATGGTTTCATACGCTTTCAAGCCTGGCAGAAACTAAGAACACAAGCACAACGTTGTGTGATTTCTTCCTGCTGATGTGTGTTTCTTCTTTCTTGGTAAAAATGAAGGGACGGCACCAATAGAATTACATGGCCTAATAATCCATCCTGTGCTTGCAGCTCTTCCCAATTTTCGCTTGTTCTCCCTGAGCACTCCATGTTCCAAGGGGTCCAGCTGATTCTTCCTCATTCCGTCAATATTTTTCTATCTACAGCAAGGGCGTGTCCTCACCCACACCACACATCTGTCTCCAGGTCTGGCAGTGCATGTGGGTATTCGCTCATCTAGGAAGAACTTGTTTCTAGAATTTAGCTCGTAAGAAATATGTTATTTACCATTTTTCATTGGCCCCACTTTTTAAAAAAGAGTATCATTTTTATTTCCTCAAATTTAATTTGTTGTTACCATGGGAGAAAAATTACTTTTTCCCCTACATCTTCACTGTAAATAATAGTTCATGAAGTTTAGTTTCTGGATGCCAAAAATAATTTCAGAGTTTATTTTACTCCTGAAGGATATAGGGACTTTGTGTTGCTATTATGGAAAACTGTTCTATAAAATATTTGATAAGTGATAAAGAGATCCTATAACCCACAAATTGCAGGCTTCTATGTATTAAAAGTTGAAATATTGACAGTTACTGAAGAGGCTTTTAGACACTCCTTTCATTTGAATAGTCAATGAGTAAAATTTCTGGTATAATTGCCTGGATGGAACACTACCAAAACCTAATCAGGGTTACCTAAAAGAAAAGAAACATGTACATGTACTCACTCTCTAAGATGAATGCAAATATCAGGTACTGCAAATATGTGCTAATAAAAGAAAAAATGAAAACAATGGATTAGACCAAGATTCATTTTCAGATTGACATGTACTATACTTACCATCATCATTTTAATGTCTTTAATATGGCATTTATTGAGAGCTTTTCTATACTCATCATTATATTTAGCTTTTTATGGATTGTTATATTTGATATTCATGAAGATCTTAGGGAATAATTAACATTGCAAATTAACAAAGCAAATTAGGTAAAAGAGTTTTAAAAATAAAGTTAACTTTGAACTTTTAATTCATCTCTCAATACTTATATGAATACATCAAAAGGAAAACAAAATCTAGTATGTCAATTTTCTAGATATAATTCCCATTTTGAATTATAATACACTAAATCTAAATAAGGCACATAATTGATAATTAACATGAAATATGAGCTTGTATTGTACTAATGTTCCAAAGAAAAATTTAGATCTTAAGTATAAATATAGATAGCTATAGGGATGGCCCTTTTAAAAGGGATTTAATTGTATTGGTATATACTGTGTACTCAAATATGATGAATACATGTGGTTCAATACTGTTTACTTTTTTATTACACTCATCTCATAGAGTCTTTTTAACATTAAAAATATAAGGAGAGGGCACGGATTCACTGAACCAGGAAGCTTCCGTGAAAACAGAATTCCAAGTCAGCATGACCTAGAGAAATACAAGGTTTGTCTTAAAGGAATTAAGAATACTGTACCTGCCTTGTTTAACCATATACATGTCATAAGGTTTTGTACTATATGTAGTAGTTTATTCTTTAAATATACCACTTATATTGGGTTTTTGATTGCAAGTCTTAGAAATCATATGAGTTATTCTAACAAAAATATAGTTTATTTGAAGGAAAAATGGTTTTAGAGAGAGTCAGAGAGGTAACTGTTTTACCAAGGCTAAAAAATTGCCAAATTAATGGCTTTCATGTAGAAAGAGCTAATTTCTTTGGGGATCACCACAGATGTGATCATCTGTGAGCCATATGAGTAAAATCTTGGGGGGAAAAGCCTAGTTAGCTTAATTAGAATTAACTGTGCACTCTTTAGAGGGCACAAGGCAGGGCACCTGAATTAGATAATTTCTCAAGGGCTAATGTTAGGGTAGTAGTCAGAAAACTAAGAGTAGTGGATACTATGTGGACTAAGGCATCAGATCTGTAATGCCATTTAGAGAAGCTTATAGGGAGGATACAACTGTAGCAGTATAAACTCAGTAGTTTATTCTACTAACAGTGTGCTAATTTGCAGTAGAGAAGAATGTTACCTTTCTCACTTTCCATATTTATTTTGTATTTGAAAAATAAGTATGCAAAGGTATGCATTGGGAAGTTAATATTCAAGTGAGGCAATAAAAGGATATATTTAGAAGTCAGTAAAAATACAAATTAGCGGTTTGCATTTTTGAAGGCCAAAATTTACATTTCTGGGGTAGGCAGGATTCAAAAGAATCATATTCTTCTTTGTTTAACTTTAGTCTATTACATTTCTCCGGTGAAAGCACACATTCAGCAGCTTTCCATCATTATGTCAGGGTAGTACTCCATAATATTTTTCACATTTTCTGCCTCATACATCAAACTATAGAATTTTATCCATAAGGCAGAGCTGTCATTCTGTGAAATTTTTAGCAATGTTCTCATTTTTATCTGACATCTAGAAATACCTAAAGTAATAAAAAATCATTTTTACCTCATATTTGCTTTGGTTTCCATTCTGTCCCCGTCAGTCTACATACAGTATAGCAAGGGAAGATTTATATAACATCATTTTTGGTGTTCCAGCATCAGACAAAGAATCCTCTTCTTAGCTGAGATTTTTTCCCCACAGAATTTTATACAAAAATGTAAAACCTATGCTTATGATAATATATTCCTTGGCTTAAATCTTTATTTTTTGCTATGAATACTTTTTGTTAAGTAGAAAGGCATATATTTATATATACAAAACATATACATACAATTATATATGATTACATTATATAGTATTCATTATATAAATAATTCTGGGCTTTAATGGATATAACAGGAAATTACATTATTATTGTTTAGCATTATCTCCTGATAGTTTTCAACTAGTTTATATTTCTAAAATTCAATTTTATCAAACTTGCAAGTTTCATTTAAATTCTGAAAATACAAATTTAGATCCTTATTTTTAACAACTTTCTAAAGTGGTTTAATTACAAATCTGGATTTAGCGCTTGACATGTTTAATGTCAAGTTAATCCAACCTTCAAATTATCAAATATGTAGGAGAGAACAGTGACTTGAAAAGTCTAAAATGCTATATACCATCTTCATAAATATGATCATGCATTAATTTCCACCATATCATCTTATGTTTTAGTTAACTATATATTTTATTGAATCTATACTTATGGAGACAAAACAAGATATGTTAATGCTCCTATTTGTCACCGGGTACACTGAGGTATAGCCTGGTTGGCCCGTTCAAGCTCATAAAGCTCGTGCGGACTAGAGCTGGCACGTGAACTGCAGTATGGAGACTTCGGCAACTCTTCTTTAGATCTTGTCTTCATCAGCTCTGCCTCATCGCTTCTCACAACAGTGTGCAATCAGGATTCACCATATAGAAAATGAAGGACACCAAGGTGAAAATATTCCACTGATTTTATTTATTTATTTATTTTGGGGGGTACACAAGTATCAGTTTTGTATGATTTAATTCTTGTGAACATATCAAGAACAGGGGCTTCTGTCCCATTTTGTGATGTCCTCTTGATCTCCTTTTTCAGAGTACTTTTGTTTTGTTCTGCATGTCATTCACTTCATTAGGCTGATTCTTAAGTATTTAATTTTTCTTATAGCTGTTGTGAATGATGATCTTTTCCTAATTTCAAGTTTTTGCAGAAAAAATTGATTTTATTATTTTTTAAAGAGAAAAAATAAAACAAAATTTCAAAAAGAGATAATAAAGTAACAATGGTTAATACATTGGGTATGGATGTTTTTAAATTAATTACTTAGAGTACAAGAGAGCAGCCTTTAATTGCCCAAACAATATTAGCACCAACTTTTCTTTTCAATGAGCTAAGAGAAATTAGTAGTATAATCATCTCAACAATTTTTTATATATATATATATAAAATTTTGCTTTTCCCTTCTTTCTTCTTTTCTCCTTTCCTCCACTGAAGTTTCTCTTTCCTTTTGAAGTTTCTTCTCATTTTACAATACCTACTGTGCATTTTGGATATTATTTATCCTTTCAGCTTCTCACACTAGGGAGACAATATGATGTTTACACATGTGCATCTGGTTTATTTCACTTATGAGTATGATCTCGGGTTGCATCCATTATAAAAGTCTCCAGTTTATCCTTATTTGTAGCTCAGTAGTACTCCATTGCATAAAAGACCACATCTTTTTTATCCTTTCCTTGGTTGATAAGCATTTGGGTTGTTTCCAAGTTCTAGCTATTACAAATTTTGCTGCTATAAATATGGGTTCATATGTATTGCTGTGGTATGATGTTTTTAATTCTTCTGGGAAGATACCCAGAAGGGGAATAGCTGAATCAATGGGATCTCCAATCCTCCTAGTTTTTTGAGGAATCTCCACACTGATCTCCACAGTAGTTGCACCCAGTCTACATTCCCACTAACAGGAGAGAAGGATTCCTTTTTCCCCACAACCTCTCAGCATTTGTTATTGGCTGATTTTCCACTGATTTTACTCATCAACAATTTTTCACAGTCTTGACTTCATATAGTCACAGAAAGATGATACAGACGATATTTTTCATCATTCTATCCAATAATCTCATTTTTGGACATATACTCCAAGATGGTACTATCAAAAAGTTAATCAACATATATTATAAGAAAATGTATCTCTTGGCATATTTTATTACAATCTCTATACCTGAGTTATGTGTTCTGGGCAAAAGAATCAGGGAGCTAGTTATCCATAATGTTTGGATGTGATTCCTAGTCTTTATTAACATTATCATGTTCATATTAGAGAGAACACAGAGGCTCAATTTCTTTTACTATTTCAGTGTCTTCCTAAACTTATTTGAAACAATACACATGTAAAAACATAGCTGGAGAACTCTAGTGACTGAGTGAGAAACCCCCTTTGGATGATAAGTGGTAAAATGTATGGTATGAAGGTTATAATTAGATATTGTATTAGGTCCTTGGAAGGCAGCTTTGGACATGAAAGCAATGGAGTGACTGAATTTCCACAAGGATTGCTGGAGAGTGTGGTCATTTTACATTGTCAAGGTACGGTTGGACCAATTAGGATAAACAAAAATTGTTAATATAATATCAGTTCATGAAGATATCTTTTATTGTACTTTTTTTCCATTCCTTGCTTGTTTTTTTTGTTTGTTTGTTTTGGTTTTTCTCCGGTACCGGGAACCGAACTCACGACCTTGCGCTTGCCAGGCAGGCGCTTTGCCGCTGAGCTAAATCCCCAGCCCCTCCTTGCTTGTTTGCATGTGAAACTAGACAGACATAAAAGTTTGTAATCATTTTTAAATGTTTATTTTATTAAAATTTCTACTTAACATGGTTATTTAAATTCATGACATCAAGCTGTTTTGCTTTAAGAGAAGTGCATATCTCACCTACAGTTATGAGTTTTTTAAAGGATCAACTTATCCCGTCATTGTACAAGTACCATGCAATGAGTAATTTCAATTATTTTTGGAGATAATAAAATTGAAACTTTCTGCATTTATGAAACATTTTCAATAATAATCTGGTTTATAGAAATGCCTACATGAAACTTCATAGTTAATTTTAGTATGTTCATGACACATAGACTTCTTCTTTCCTTGAATAATTGAATATGAAAAATGTGTTAACAGTTCTAGACCTGGTTCTGTAATTTAGATAACATGTCACCAGGTGGCAGTAGTGTCTCCATTACCAATTTGAAACATACTTTTCTCTCAATCAGTTAGGGAAACATTACATTTCATTCATAAAAGCAGGATATTAGATGGTTAATCAATGTCAATGAATAATAATCCTCTTGAAATTTGATGCATTTAGCTTTATGTGTTGAAAGGTAAAGGAAAAAATAATATTTTATTGAGAGGAACTTGCACATGGAATTTCATATTATATTATTTCATTTTTAATTATAACTGTATATATAGTTATATGTTATATGTACTATTTAATTATGAAAATATTCAGTGTTTATACTACTGGATGAAGAAAATGAGCTTCACTGTGATGAGTTTGATATGCAAATCTAGCAAAATAACTTTTTAAAAAATGCTTTTGTTTTACCTCATTGACTAACGCCAAATTCCAAGCACAAGTTAAATCATCAGTGTCCATTTTCAGGTACCAGGCTCTTTTTACACTCACCTGCCTATGATTGCCTGGGTTTCTTCTTGTTTCCTAACAGACATTGATTGACAGATTCTTTACGGGAACCCCAAATGTTTCTCTCCATTCCGTGTTTGTCTTTCCTTTCTTAGTTACTACTTACCTGATCTTGTCTATTATTTCTAACTCTCAAATTAGTGAATATTTCATATTTTCCTGGCTCATTAACCTGACTCTTGACTTTAAGAGCTAGAGAAGCATTACAGAAACATTATTGTCTCAGGTGGCTCTGAGTCAAATCTAGGTCCACTCTCTGCAGTGTGAAAGCCACTATCTCACTCTTTGGGCATTTGATGTATTTTACACGTGAAATTCTAAGTTTGAACTGAAAGATAATGTTCCTTTCCATGTTAGTATTCTCTGCTTCTTGTTGTCACTAGCAACAGCACTCATGAATTGGACATAGTAATTTACTCGGGCAGTAAAGCATGTTTTATGATAATGATTATGATCAATGTAGCTGGCTATGTTTTCAACAGTAGACTCTTTAGATATTTCTTTAGACCACAGATCTCCAAATGTGTTGAAAGAAATGTTAGTCTCAGTGGATAAAGGCCAACAGTGAATGAGAAATTCAGGGCTTTTCAAATTGATGTAGGTATATTAGTCAACAGAGTAAAGGTGTATTTTGGTTCACGGCTTGGGTGGTTTCAGTCCATAGTCAGTGGGTCACATGACTTTGGGTCTGTGGCAAAGCAGCACATTACAGCAGGAGCAAGAGGCAGAGAAAGCTGATCACTTCATTGTAGCCAGGTGCAAAAGAGAACAAGAGATTAGTGTCCCACAATGCCTCTCAGGGGAGTGTCCCATGTGACCCAAGTCCTTCAAGGTAACTCCACTTCTTAAAGGCTCTACCATTCCCAATAAAGCTTTAAACAGGGGGCAGAGCCTTTAATATATGGAATATTGGGGGACATTTACCTAAAATGCAGCCATGCATCCATTTTGACAGTGGATGCAACACTGCAGCCTCTTTGTGAACTATCTGAAAGACCAAAAAATCTTTATCAACTGGACTTGTTAGCAAAATAGCAGGATTGATAAGGAGCCTTATTCAAATACAAGTAAACTGAAAACGTTTTTTAAACATAACCAGCCTTCATAAATTAGGAGGACATTGGAATCTAAGAATATTTGTAAAGATGAATTTCTAAAAGCAAAATATGAAAATGGACACTACATGCTTGCTTTTATCAAATATCTCAAAGAAGACACACTTTGTCTCAGAAAAAAGAACCTGCTCTTCTAATGGGAAGCCAAACAATATCAAGATAAAATGCAACGAGAGTTCAAAAAAAAAAAAGCTTGTGGATGCAAAATAGTTTATCAGTAGATATTGGATTTAAAACCTGTGGAGATTTCCTTCAGTAATTTGATGTGTAAACATGAAAAATTTAAAGACTCACTAGGAATGCACCAAGAGGATTAGAACAGATTCCAGTGAAAGAGGGTGAAGTGGAGAGAATAGTGATTCAGTCTAATATGTGTGAACCAGCAGCCAACAATGAGAGCTTTTTAGGAAAGCAGCATTTGTTAACCTATCTAGTCCTTTTGATTATTTAGGCTGATAAATGTTGTTATTATCCCACTTTTATGAGCCGAGAAAGTAAGAACAGAGTTTAAGGGATTCATTTACACAGCACAACAAGCCGATAAAGGCAGACTCAAGGTTCAAACCTAGGGGATCTAACATCAGGTCTGCATTGTACTAAATAAAAATAAAAAATGAATAAACACGCTTGTTACTATTATGATAGGGAAAATACTATATATTCATAATTGTTACACATGAGGGACATCACTTAATATGCAAAACAGTATCTTGTTTAATCAAATATGAATTTAAATATGATTAATGTAGTCTAGGTAAGACTGGTGTTTTCACACAGAATACCAAATTTCTGTCCATTATCCAGAAAGTAATTTGTTCTATGATTTAGGGAGTATAAAAAAATCTTAGATTTGGCCTATCATCCTGGGATCTCAAATCTAAGGGCTACCTTAAGGGTATATTTGGTGATGAAAAGTGTTAATATTTTATTATTTGTCATGAAACTTGGGATTTGGAAGCAACCGAATATATCACAATGGGAAACACTTTTAAGCGGTCTGTCACAATCTTCCGTAAACATTCTACCTAGGAGTGTAGACTCAGAGTTTTTAAAAAGGTCCGCACATGATTTGTTTCAGAGTCAATGTTATATGGTTGCCATTAAAATCACTTTAGTTACTGAAATTATATTTTGAATAATGTTTAATAATACTGTAAAAATATTTAGAATTGTTCAAATCTTTATAATGAAAATATGTTAATTTTACAATGTAAATAAAATTACAAGTGGGATAAATATATTAGCACAGGTTGAACAAATATGCCATGAAATTCACTCTGTTCCTCACTAGCAAAAAAAAGATAATACTATAGTATACGAACCTGTTCTGAAGGGCTGTTAATTTCATGGTCAAGTAACATGCATTCTTAGTTATTCTAATAGCTCTAGTAACCAAGTAAGATTTGAAACTCAAATAATGGATGAATTTATAAATGAATAAGAGAATGGCTAAATGTGACTTTGCAAATAGGAAATTGTTTATAGGTATCTTCTATACGTCTCTATCTCTATATCTCTATCATTTCTCTGATGTGTGTGTTCTCGTGATTTATTTTCTAATGTGAATTTCTTCACTCTTGCAGTTTGGAGCAGCATCTTTTGAAATAGCATTTTTCCTCCTTTATATTAAAAATGTATTAATGTCCTGAAAATACGTATTTCTCTTTTGAATTTTTGATTGACTATGCTCTTTTTTTAAGCATTGTAGCCTAGAGGTTATGGACAGAATTCTGTGTCAAATATTAGAATTGCAAATAGAGCACTCTTGCTTTGAATTAAAAGAACAAGAACTGCCAGTGTCTGAAAAGTTAATTAGACAAAACAGACAATTAATTACATCTTATTAACGTGTAAAAGACCTGTGACAAATTGTACTAATTGCATGCTCTTATACATCTGAAGAGGTCAGGCTATTTTAAAGTATGTTGTTAATGGAAGACAAATGTATCTTTATGTGCTTGATAAGAATATTATAAACTGCATTATTTATGACTCTATTGGAGTACTTAATAATTTTAAGCTTTAAATTAAACTGCTCATTAAACAAGACAGCTAGTACCAAGTCCTTAAAATAGGCCGTAAAAGCTTGCTGCAAAGTAAGATAAATTTGGAAGTCCAGAATTTCCTTGGAATGTCTTTATACCTCTATTTTTTAAATGAATAAACCTTGGAGCTGTGAAACTTATCTTAATGTGCCCCCAATAAAAAAGAATTTTTCCATTAACAGTATTCACCCCAAAGAAAAACACATTTCATTTTAAAGAGCCCTCACTTCCTTAAATTCAGATGTATTCAGTTGAATAGTCTCATTAGCTCTTGAGCTTTATTTCCAAACCAAAAGGAAAAAAACAGTAACAGCGAAGATAGCCAAGTGTATGCTGTTTACGGGGCTTAAGGGAAACCGGGGCATTGGTATATGTTAAAGGCAAAGAAATAGTAGTGGTAGAATTATACATTGGAAAAATGGAAAACCCTCAACAGAAGCTTTGGAAAACAAACAGTAGATAGAAACAATTTAACATGAGGAATGTGTCAGAATGTCTTTCATAGGCAAATAATTAATTACATGAAGGTGCTTTGCGTTTCTTTCATTGAATATCTGTCAAGTAGTGGGAACACTAGCAATTCTACAGGAAATTGTTTCTATCTCAGTTAACAACACCAGTGCTCACTGGGGGCATACAAAGGAGCTTCACAAATAATGTAGATTATATTTCTTTTGTTTCTCAGAACCAAAGGCCTTTCAAGATAAACCCAACTGTCACCACATTGTAAATGTTCATAGTTGGTGAGCTTAGTTCGTCAAAGTTATGTGCTAACAAAATCCTTGCTCTCGGCTTTACTCTGTCAGGAACCTGGAAATAGAAGAGGTTTATAGCTAAAGGGGAGCAAGAATAAAACCAACAAAAAGTAAACTTACATCTGCTATCTACAGATTCATTCTAGCAGTGTCATGTGTTTTCAATGGACAGGTACTTTGGGGTGCACCAGAAAACTGGAGTTGATATAAAGGAACTCAAGTGTTATAATCTAAATATTAGTCATTAGTATTTATTTCACTATAAGGTCCACGGAAATCATTTTTTAAAGCTTTCTCATGTCTCTTTCTCATATCTTTTCTTACCAGCTACTCATAGATTAGACTCATGTCAGATGATAAAGATGTATAAAATATCAGTATCTACAGTAAGGTACTTTTTAAACTCATGTGTGTAAAATATCTTCTATAGAATAATTACTAAAATAATAATACTTGAGTGTAAACTTGAATCCTGGGAAAACTAATCACAGAAAACTTAACCCTAAGGTATTGACAGAGTATGGTAAGATTTATTGGAGACTAAGTAGACAAATGACCTCTGAGGTTAGAAAGGCATGTCTTAAGGGGAGAATATATCATATTCATGGGTATGACTGTCCCAATATTTCAGCTGAACCACCTTTGAATTACCAAGAAATCTATCATTATAAGAGCATAGATTGAATTACTTGTCCAAATGTATAGAGCATTACATTATAAATGACCTAATCATAATCATGGTTCCTTGAGAAATTCTTGGTCTATATTCTGTATTAAGAGCTTGGTAAAACTAAGTTTTTAATATGAATACCTGTTCTACACACTTGTATTTTGTAGACTTTCATTCCAGTAAAAATTTTGATAATTCTTGACCTGTATTAAGCATATTCTTTAGATAAAATGATGAGTTTTAGAAACATTAATACTATATATTTTAGAGAGAAAAAGTTACATGTAAAATGTTGAGGCCGTTTTGTTTTTCTAAAAATGAAATTCCCTCAGGGGAGGGAACTTAAAATTTTAATTAGTTAGAAAATGGAAGCAAGGACTTGAATGGTAAATAAATGAAATGAGCCAAACCAGTAATTCGTTGCATAGTTATCAGAGATGTGGCCAAATAACTAGAATCTATTTTGTCCTAACTAAAGTTTTATGTGTGTGTTGTGCTAAGAAGAACAAATTTCCCAGTGCATTAAGCAGCAGTTGTTGGGACAGACATAGTGATATTTTTGAAAACTTAGTATAATAAGTTCATTTTACAAAAACAATATAACTACTGTAGATTATACACACTAAAGATGTATATGAAGGGCTGGGGATTTAGCTCAGTGGCACAGTGCCTGCCTGGCAAGCACAAGGTCATGAGTTCAATTCCCAGTACTGGGAAAAAAATGTATATGAGAGGAATAAGAATCATAATCTCATCTCCCTAGTTCTGTTGCTGTAAGTATTTAGTCATTCTTTGACTCATCTGTCCATACTACTCTAAATTGTCACTATATGTATGTTTCCTGTTGAAGCTATAATAAATTGTAACAAATTGACTTAAAACAGTGCAATTTCTATCTTACTGATGGGTCAAAATCTAAAAAATGATCAGTAGAACCGCATTCCTTTTAGAGGTCAGTGGAAAGAGTCTACTTCCCCGCTTCTTCCTAAATCCTGAGACTTCATGTTCCTTGCCTGCTTTCTTCCTCACAGTAGCTGTGTCGCGCCTTCTATTCTCTCTCTGTTCCTTTGTTTCTGTTGTCACATCTCATGATTCTAGTCCCCCTTCTCCCCCCTTCATAGAACCCTTGTCATTACATTAGACTGATCTGTACAATCAAGAGTAATCTCCCCATCACAAAACATTAAACCTCCTTGCAAAATGCCTTCTAGCATGCAAGATATCATAGGTACAAATTTAGATTACTGGTATATCCACCAGCAGCTTTCCTGTTTATTGATTCCAGAGAAATCATGCTGTGAAAAGCTGAATATTGTCCATAATAAACAACCATAATCACATCCTAATATCCTCAAATAGGCACCACTAATGACCTAAAGGAATAAAACTCTTGTTATGGGTAGAACAGATGGTGATTTTTTTCTTTTTTGTGGTAAAATTTTCATAGCATAAAACAAACCATTAAAACATATAATTTAGGTGCATTTAGTATATTTACAATAATTACACAATCACTACATCCATCTAGTCCAAAGCAAAATGAGGGTTCCTTTAAAGTATAAAACTTGTGGTAACCTTTCATACAGTAATAGAAAACTAATGCAGATTTGGAGTCTGAATATTTGCTGCAGGAGGGTGGGAGGATTGTTAAATTCAAAGAAATTAAGTGTACTGAAAGTGACATAAATCAATAAATGTAAAATTCATGTTTCTCTTCATGCTAATTTCTACTGGATATAACTATATAAAATTGATAGTAGGAGTTGGAGAGTAGCTCACTGGTAGAATACTTGCTTAGCCGTGTGCATGAGACCCTAGGTTCAATCACTAGAATCACAAAGCCAGGAAATATAAATAAATTTTAAAATTAAAAAAACATTATTATGCACTGGCAACATTTATAAAAGCCAAATATTAGCAATATTAAATGTGACGGGGAAAAAGTGGAAATATTTTGTGTAAGATCCCTAGAGTATACATGAAATATTAGTTTTCCTTTGCTGTGTGCCAAGAGATCAGTCAACCTTCAATTAATAAAATATACACATTTTAAATCTTAGAGGTAAAGCTATTTTTATAAAGATATAAAAAAAGCCCAAAGTGGAAAAAAAAGAAAAACATACTTGGTCATCCCAGAAGAAGGCAGAAAGCAGAGGGGCGACCAAAACAAAACAAGACAAAAAAACAGATGGATGCATGTTTTAATATAATCATATCAATAGTTAGATTAAATATAAGTGTTTTGATACACTCACTGAAAGATAGAGAATCAGGCAGTATTATCCACTTCCTTCAAATTGAATTTTAAAAGGTTATTCTTAATTTCATGCAGAAAGTAAAACATCTTTGGGGGCTATATTAATATCTGAAAAAGTAGTGTATTGGTTAAGATTCTCTAGAGGACCAGAATAAAAAATATATGTATATAGTTATACAAGGGAATGTATTAGGGAGACTTACAGGAGCAAGGGCAGGAGAGACCGCAGTGGTCATCTGCACTCTGGTGAGACAGAAGACCCAGTATCTGCTCAGTCCAAGAAGCTGGATATGGAAGAAGAGGGATCAGGATGTGACACCTTGATTTGAATCTGAGATGCAAAGCGTAAGAATTCCCTGAGTCAATGGTATGAACCCACCTAGAAAGACTGAAGAGACTAGGGTCTGGCGTCCATAGGAAATGGCAATAGCAAAAGATGCACTCACACAAGCAGAGTGGAGCTCTTCAAAAGTAGGCTGACTTCCTCCTCCTTTCTCTTTTTTTCCAACTGTGTTGCAGGCCTATTGGATGGTGCTCACAATCAGACTGGGTCTTCCCTGCTCAGTTTGCTGACCTACATGTCAGTCATCTCTGGAAACACCCCACAGACCCACCCAAAATTGTGCTTTACTAATCAGCTAGTCTTAATCTGTTCAAGTTTAAAAAAAAACATCTATTCAAGTTGACAATTATAACTAAGGGTCATAATTGTAGATTTCACAAGAAGGAAGAAACAGTCTGTTCAAGGACACATAAAATGTGAGAAGTAGAACATAGAACATATTCTAGACCATATAACAGACACTGCTGTGTGATAGGCTTAGAAGAGAACACATCCTTTACCTGTCATGTTTTCAGGGAACTTCTGTGAGTGGAAGTCAGATTGATGTATATTGAAGAGTGAATTGATAGTGATGATTAACGCATAATGAGAAGACAACTTAGAGTCTGGAAACATGAATAGGGAAGTAGAGGAGCAGCCTAAATTTAAAAAGGTCAAGAGACAGCGTTGTAAGGGGAAGACACTGAAGCACATGTGTAACATGGGAAGTTAACACCAAAAGGGAGAATATTAGCAAGAAGAACTTGGTGGAAAAAGAGGCAAGATTTAAATATCAAGGCTCACTGAGGCTGTATTAGACCAATTTGTTCTTCACAGGAAAGTTTAACTAGTTTAGTTAGAGGAGGATCAAACTCTCCTTGTGGTCCCTAGCTTGTTCCCAGTCTTATTTCAAGTTTCCCACTCAGCACACTTGTACTTGGCTCTCCCTGTATGTAATAGACATAATGCTTAATTAAAAACCTCCTAACCCTCTAAATTTCTTGCTTTTTTTGAGACACGGTCTCACTATGTAGCCTAGGCTGGCCTCAAAATCATGGCAATCCTCCTGCCTCTGCCTCCCAAGTGCTGGTACTACACATGTGCGCCACTGCCACTGGCTCAATTTCTTTCTGTTTAACTCATATTTCAAAAACATTATTTTAAGAAGTGTGTTTTTATGAAGTCACCAATGATCGCAAAGATTCTAAGTACAAGTAGATCAAAAGGTTCCTTGTGGTAATTTCTCAGACTCTCTATGTACATACTTATAACACACATAGTACCTAAGACAAACACAGTCATTTGATTGTCTTCAAGACCAGGGGACTCACAAGGGAGGGTAAATTACAAATTCATCACTAAACCCATCTCAGAATCAGTAGGGCAGTATTTGGATTAATCAAACCTCAGTGTATTATCAGTTTGCTTTTTTTTTTTTTACAAAACCATATTTGGCTTAAGTGATTTTCTGTTTTTTCTCCTTTTAATTCTATTGATTTTTGTTCTTGTTTTCATTATTTTCTTCTTTATGCCTGGGTTGAATTTGTATTGCTTTTGCTACTGTCTTAAAGTAGAATCTTAGATTACTGAGATTCACAGAAGAATTCAATGAACCAAAGACTAATATGTATTCATAAAATCTGTTTATCACTATAATTCTAGATAGGCCTTATTTTTTCTTCACACCAGTTCTCAATTTTTTTTTATTTCAAACTACTTTATATTCTTAAAAATTATTCAGCAAACCAAACCTAGAAATTCCTATGTTTTCTTAAGTTATAGCTATTAATACTAACCATATTAGAAAAAAATGAAAAAGCTTTAAAGCACAGAAGTTAAGTTCTTTGTTTCTGAGACACAATACCTGACACCCACTTCTCTAAGGAGGAAAGATGTCTTTCGGCTCAGTTTGTAGAGGGTTCAGTCCATTGTCCCCTGGCTCCAAGGAATGCAGTGGAGCATGGCAGAGAAGACACAGTCCATTGGCAAGGCAATGGAAGCAGAGCACAAGGTTACAGGAAGAAGGAGTAGACATACCTTTCTAGGCCACATCCCGTGACACGCGCTTTATCTCTCAGTATCACTGATGAGCATCATGTCTCCATGATCCAAGCACCTTCTCAAAGCTCCACCTATGACAGCATGAGGCTTTGGAGGGACATCTCGATATAAGCAGTAAAGTCACTTAAAATAACAAAAATTCTACTATGCAATATAAATAACATATTTTTTAATGAAAGCAAGTATACTTTCCCTAATGCAAACATTAGTGAGGAGAGTGACATTGTTCAGTTTTTTCAAATCCTTTTAATAACAGGTGGCCTAAAGAAGGAAAGCTGGACTTCCACTGCTCGTCTTTGCTTTCAACCTGCTGTTTTAATCAAAGTACAGTAGTACCTTGGTTCACAAATGCTTTTGTGTGCAAACAATTTGGTCTGCAAACAGTGTTTGGTAAGATTTTGCTTTTGTTTGCGAACTCTGCATTAGGTGATGAACATGACTGCAGCCATCTTCCCTGCATGAACGCAAACGCGGCCATCTTCTCCAGAATTGTGGAACAAATTGCAAACTGAGTTACCACTGTATACAATGGACATCCAGCCTTATAAGGATATTGAGTGGTAAAAAAAGAAAAATCGTTTTAATAGACTTCTCAGATAATTATACATATTCTTCTTTGACACCTTTCTTTAATCATTGTGTAAATATTAGGTGTATGAAATCTGAAAAATATCAGTGATTTTTTTGTACTCTGTTGTATTAAAATTCATTTATTGACTATGAATTTTGAATACACTATTGCCCATGTATAGCTTTAGGTCATGAATTAGTTATTTGTAAAAATGATTCTTGTAAAACATAGACATTCCAAATGTTGACACATTTTATATTCAATAATTTAAAAAACTACATTGACTGTTATCACCAATTTTGTCAGAAAGCCATTAAATATTGTGAAATTACTAAGCTCATAGTAGCCGGTACAAGCTTTACAAAATTCCAATTTTCAAACTGAAACCTCAGATTTGATAACTGGCAGAAACATTGTCAGTTATTGTCCTTGAAATGACAGTCTCAATGAATTCATCTTCAACAAACTATCTGTGAGGAGCCACCAGTGTGGGTGCCAGGGAGGTGGGCAGCAGGGGACCCGGAAGCGGCGCAGAGATGCATGCTAGCCCTGGGTCCGGCCGCCACCGTACGGTCGAAAACTACCATGCCACAGAGAAGCACCGACACAATCGGCCCACCCAGAGATGTGCATCAACCATCCCGACATGGAGAAACCTCCGGGAAAACATGCCACACAGCCGCTTGCTCTTGGCCCTGCCCTTGAGAGCCAGAAAGGTCAGGAGTCAGCAGAGCAGCAGCTGACGAACAAGGACTCGGAGAACATGAGATTAACGATGCCCGACAACTCTGAGGTCATGCTGACTGGGGAAGCGGAGTCATTCCGGAACTGGAAACCAGGAGGACCTTGCACAATACCTGGGGAGACCTCCTGGAGGCCATTCTTCCCCTAACTGTACAGGCTGCAGTGGAGGAGCACGTGGAGCTCTGTAGAGGTTTGCACCCAGACTTCATGGATTACATGGGTGCCCAATATCCAGATTCTGAAGAACCGCCTTCAGGAAGAAGGTATGTGTTTAGGTTACCTGCCTGGGATGTTTTGCACCTGATAGTGCTGAGACTGACTAGTGGGCTGAGGACTTCATCCACCTGTTCCTGTCACCTGTGTTGACAGTTGGGGAGAGGACACTAAGTGGTTGTGGGGTCCCAATGGGCTGGGAGGCTGTAGAGAATACCTCTCTGCTTTCTTAGACAAGAGGCACTGATAAAGCATACTTCCCTGGATTCCAGTTCAGTAGAGGGGCAAACTATTCTTAAAGATAAGTTTATTACTCAGTCAGCCCCAGATAGTAGAAAAAAGATACAAAAATTGGCTTTTGCCTCAGATAGCTCACTTGAGATGTTAGTAAGAATTGCCTCCTCAGTATTTTATTGCCCTGATGAGGAGGAAGCCAAGGAGAGAAAACAGAGACCGAGAAAAAACAGCTGTCTTTGCTGCAGCACTAAGAGAAACAGATCCTAAGTCTGATTCTCGGGGACCCAAGAACTCAGTGACTACATTCATCTGCTACCACTGTTAAAAGCCAGGCCACCTCAAGAGCAACTGCCCTAAGAAGACCCCTGGGCCATGCCCTGACTGTAAAGGTGACCACTAGACATTGGTCTGCCCTCTGAAGCGAAGGCCTCAGAGCTCAGACAGTTCCTATCAGCTGGACCAACAGGAATAAAGGGGTCCAGGGCATACTCTGCCTTCTCCTCTGGCCAGACCACTATCTCCAAGGAGGAGCCCCATGTAATCATGACTACAAAGGAAAAAGTAAACAGCCTATTGCTGGACACTGGTACTAGTCTCTCGGTCCTT